>NC_064619.1:349446531-349760649 GCF_023898315.1 Schistocerca nitens
TTTTCGTTTTGTTGTGTGTTACGATAATGGGACAGTGGAATTTAGAGCAACGTTATCCATCAAGTTTTGCGCTAAACTTGGAGTGTGACCTTCGAAAAGTTGAAACAGAACCGTGGGGAACCTTCCTTGTCAAGAGCACAAGTTTTTTCCGGTACAAATCATTTTTGGAAGACAGAGAACTCT
This sequence comes from Schistocerca nitens, assembly GCF_023898315.1. Lineage (NCBI taxonomy): Eukaryota > Metazoa > Arthropoda > Insecta > Orthoptera > Acrididae > Schistocerca > Schistocerca nitens. The sequence continues at coordinate 349,446,715 of NC_064619.1, forward strand.
TTGAAGATGAACCTCGCACAGGGAGACATTGAACTTCAAATGCCGACGAAAACAGCAAGGGTACCATGCATATCGAATTTATTACTGCACACAAAAATCTGTCAACCAAGATTTCCTTCAAAGGCTTGGGAAAAGATTGTAACATGCACCTTGGTGTTCAAAGTGCTTTTGGGATAATTACCTTTGCCACGATTATTTAAACTGTACATTTTAATACAGTAAAAGTAATTAATTTTATCAAATATGTGAAGAAACAGAAATTTACGCCCTTGTGAAACAATTCAGGAAAAGACGTTCAACTAATAGTGCACACTAAGAGCTATCAATATCGTGTACACATACAGCCCGCTTACTGATAACTTCCTTTATAGATGCCCCGCAGTTCTGTAACTGCATCCAAATGCTAGTATGTATGCTATCTACGTTCCAGTTTTCATCGAACTACTTGGTAGTGATACATCATACTACTGTTGCGTTTGTCCTTATCTATTGCACACCAGTGCACAACAAATATCGTTGCCTGATAACGCCGTTTAGACCAGAGCAGAGTGATTAATTCCTAGGTCCGTGCCATTGGCCGGCGGAACGGGGTGTGCAGGTCATAGCTTGTAATCCAGTGCCGGCGTTAAGGTGGTCAGCCGTGCCGGCGGTGGGAAATGAAACCGGACCAAGGACTCGTACTTCAGGCTACACATGGTGGGAGTGCTGTTAACTAACACTTGATTTTCTAATAAGTAGCAGCTTTCACGTCAATGACTTTATTCGTCAATCAGTTGTAAAATATCCACTAAAAGGAAAATCTAGAGTCATATTTATTCTCATTAGGGCAAGAGTAACAAACGATCGAGGCAGATATGTGCTCGTTCGACTACGAAACATGTGGGGTTCTATTACTTCGATAGTGAACGAGCTCTTTGATTTAGGATTTCCTGAAAGAAGTTTATCTGTGATAGCTCGATACATCGCTGCATAGATAAAGAAAACTCAAATCAGATCATTTGCTGCAAGCAGGTACATTTTTGTTGTGTTACTTAGTTTCCAGAGTTTGTACTATATTGAGCCACCTAAAAAAAATATTTACACTGTATAATTAACTCTACAGAGAAAATACATAAATACATATTTACAGAATTAGAGGCTCTAGTTGTCATATTGTTTTCCATAGTAATTTTCTAACAATTACTATGATAAAAAAATTAGAGATTTTAGTGTTAACAGTTTACAGTATTTCATACATAAAATCATAAGAAATACAGAGGAATGAAAACATGAATACTGTTAAAATGTACAGATTTTTGCCTATACTCCTAAGAAAATTGACAGTCACATTAAAAATGCAAATTTCTTTAGTGAACAAAGTAGAAAAAGTTAATTGGAATTGGTTCAAATGGCTCTGAGCACTATGGGACTTAACATCTGAGGTTGTCAGTCCCCAAGAACGTAGAAGTACTTAAACCTAACTAACCTAAGGGCACCACACACATCCATGCCCGAGGCAGGATTCGAACCTGCGACCGTAGTGGTCGCACGGTTCCATACTGAAGCGCCTAGAACCGCTCTGCTACCCCGGCGGCAAACTTTATTGAGGGAGATCGTATGCCGTATACATAAATAGACACATCCCTTTTCATGTACTTTAGCCTACGTAGGTTAACAAACAGGGTTTTCATATTCTTCAGGTCAATTATTTGTCACCTACGAATGTTACTTTAAACATGTGAAACTAGTTGTGAACCAACGAAGATCTAAAAATATTCACACGGCAGCTTTTGAGGTTATTTATTTATTCAAATATGCATTAATGCATTTAGAAACTCCTTTCTTTCTAAGCTCATTATGGACACAAAAGAGATGTGATTTACATACGCTTTTGACTAACCGGGTACTGAATCACACTTGTCGGCAAAGACCACATGTATTTCATCGAAATTGTGTAGTTAATCTTTATAACAAATACACAAGGGATTGTCTCATGCCGAGCACACCATTAAGATTACAGTTTGAAATCTTCACACATACATTTTAAATTATACTCGCGGTCCACTCCGACTTCCCATGGCCATTACTATCTATGGTAGAACGAATTCTCTGGCAGAACGATTACACATTTTGTACATAATACGTCGTCATGAATGAGACTGTCTATTACTGAAAGCAATATCGATGTCCATACAGTACTTGTAGAGGTTACCCTTCACACACAGATAGAAAATAGCGATGAAGGACGTTAAAATATAACATGGACCGACAATTATGCCTGCCCGAAGCGTACGGTTCTCTACTTCTTATGACCAATGTTTCAACAGTAACACTTCTCTGTTCGGCATCGGAGAACATGTGGTTGCGCAGTGATAGGTCACTCGTTGTGGCGAGATGGCCCAAAAGGTGCAGCTGGTGCTGCCGACTGCAAAGTGATTTCCCGAGAGGACGGCGGCCACGGTCTCACTCACCAGCTCCCCCGTTCCTTATTCTGTCAGACATGGAAGTTCTCCTTTTCTCCCTGAAATCTGCTACATATGTGTAGCAGGGGCTTCTTCCCAGACTGAGTTAGCTTCATTGAATACCGTGCCATCTAAAAAACACTGCATGACGACTTCATCTGAGTAAATAGGTAGAAGCAAAGATTCGTTTCATTTCGATCTCGACTGAACAGTACACGAATTACAAAAGTATTTTCGACGGTGTACTTCGTTAGGAATATTCTTTTGGAGAACACCTCTGGAAATCTGTATCATGTTTTCATTACTACAAGGGAATCACAGCTGTCAGGGGCAAAGAAGAATGTTTTCAGTGCTAAAATCGGAAAATCAACAGCCTCACTACCGCTCTGCTCAATCGATTGTGTTGCTGCAGTCAGTTAAACGAAAAGGTTTAACTGGTTTTCGTGTAGCTGAAGTTCAAAGTGAACACGACTACCACTTTTTATTCGAAATCATCATACACATACATAATGACATCATTGTGATAAATGAAATCTCTCTAGATGACACGTACGTACAGCGATAACCATCGGCCCTTGGACAACAGTGCAGGGTACCAGTAAGTTCCAAATGTAGCGTACGAAAATGCGATCTTTCTGGGGGTCATATGCCAGGTTCTGTTGATCACAGAGTTACGGGGGCAGGTGTTTTGAATAGCCATTGGCTCAGTGACCATTTAATCCTTTAGGATAAACGGGAATAATGTAGTTATGCTACAGTACAGGGTCAAAATTTAAACTTTATACACTTACTTCAGCCCAAATAAATTGAGCAAATCGGTTGGTTCCTTTACATTAGGCGGGGTCTAGGATGGACCTTAGGAAGCTGGTGAAAGCACCATTTGTGCACCATTTGTTCATTGACACTTCCTGACGAAAATCCGGGGCACTTCTGTAAATTGCGTTCATGGCAGATCGTCGAAGTTTCTTTTCTTATTCCTCACCGCGATACAGAGGTTCAACGGTATTGTACTTCTGGGCGTAAAATATGCACATAATATCCAGTATGCGGGGTAAATGTAGTTTTAACTGACGTAGTTGCATACATGTAAAGTGTTCTAGGGTCATCGCAAGGGTTCAGAGAACACCCGACTATATTTATAGCCTGCATCTTTTCACCAATAAAACCTTACGATGAGCTGCCTCTCTTTTATGAGCACAAATAGGCCCATTGTGATCACAAAAAACTGGGCTAAAGAACTTAAAATGACTGCCGGGATTCTGTAAGACGTTATAGACTGCGAATTCAGGAAAATACTTCGAATAACATTTTTACCATTTTCAGATACAAATCATAAGCTGGACGATTTAATTTCGATCGATCAGCAACCCCCAAAAAAACGTGAAGCAAACGATTCTGTGTTAACCTTATATTACCTTTTCTTGTTTGTTGATTGTATGAGTCAATACAAATAAACATATCGAAGAATGTATATAAACGCTCAAAACCTCTCTGGACTATTGAATTCGCTTAATATTGTTTCCCCAGCGAAAAGGAGGGAACTAGCGGAGTACATTAAAGGCGAATTTCTTCCTCTTTAAAAGAGTGTGGCAGGAAATTGGGGAACCAGCTGCTTTAATCTTTAATCCACCTTCCTGATCGAAAATTTTGGCATTTGAACATATTCTCGTTTTTTTATGCTGACGTGGGACAGGAGATACAGTGGCGGTAGAAGCGAGAAAGTGTCTGTGACAGAGAAAGAGTGGTGCAAAAAGAAATTAGTAGTGGTAGTCAAAGAGACAGGAGACGCTGATGGTCAGTGAGAGCGACACTAAAGGACTAGGACAGACGGGTGAAGACAGAAGCAGTGGGAGTAGCAGAGAAAGGAGATAGTGGAAATTAAAACTGCAGAGCGTACATAGGTTTGGGGGGGGGGGGTCTTGACCATCAGATGCCGTTGAACTTTAACACGTACCAGCAAGGGAGTGCGTATTTTTGGACCGGGTACAGAGGATACTCCGAATTTTCGAGCTGACGAGGCATGGTGAGGATAGCGGCAGTGGAAACGAAAGACGGAAGGAGACAGTGTACGTGAGAGAGGAGACCGTGATAAGACATGACTTCAAAGAGAGACTAGGTAAAAGGATTTACAATGTTCTATGTTAAAAGATCGTGGACATGTTCGTATGCCAAAATTTTTGATGAAGAAGACCGAATAGGGACTTAAGTAGCTGATCCCCGCCCTTTTCATTGTGAGTCATTCAAGGACGTACACATTCGCGTTTTTTGTGCTCCGACAGGAGCGTTTATCCTAAGGGTTTTTATTTGTTTGGTACTTTGTGTTTCACTTTATAGTCGCATTTGTGTATATAATGATTACCGGTTTCTTTCCATCTTAGAATATCACTGGATCCATTGTTGTTGCAGAGCAACCAGTCAGTTATATATCATATGCTCAGCCCCGAAAATCACCAACATACGTGTCCTGTACAATGTATGTACGTATATTAGTAAGACTGAGCACAGCACATCTAAATGCTGAGTTTCTCTGCAAACACAATGTATAATGCATGTGCTTTAGTTGCTTATTGAATGGGGGTTGATTACAGCTCATATAGGTGATGAGTTGCTCTGCAACTAAAATACAGCTGCCAATATTCTTAAATTTGAAGTAAAACGGTAAATATTGTAAAATATCTATAAAATGCCATTGGAATACTGACTAAACAAAAATTTATTACAATCTCTCGAGATTGGTCTAAAACTACTGAACCCTTTGCTAAGCTTTTCCACACTTATAGCAGTTTCTGGTCTAAACAGTATACCATTTTCTATGTATGCAATTTTTACCAAGCAAAATTGTAGACAATGAAGAAATTCAGTGGGGGAGTTTGATTTATATAAAAAAAATTGTCGAAGGGTTGAAGAAAGCTTTTATTAGATGATTCCTCGCCGTCGCTGCCTAGCTCGTTGTGTTTCTGAAAGGAACCATCCATCATTTACCTTAATCGGTTTAGGGAAATTATGGAAAATGTATGTCCGGACGTTTGGGCGTAGCTTAAGAACACAGTCTTCTCGAATGCCGCCAGGCTTATTACGCAGACAAACTAACAATAAATGTAACAATAATTAATTGTTTCACCAAAAATTTAAAATTTACAGTATTTATAATATTACATTGGAAAACACCGGCCGTTTCATCTTTGTGGTATGCCTTTTACCTTTCTCATTTACGAAAATAGAAGCTTTTATAGTTCACACTTTTGAAAACCGAATGCTTCGAGCTGTTAGTGGAGGATGCATAACAGACAAGACACGAGGCTATGTTAAAATTGCACCACACAGTCGATAAAATGAATGAGTATAGAAAACAGTGGTGTGACCGTCACTCCATTCATTTTGAAGCCGGTTTACGACACATTGGAGGCAATGACCATCGAAAGAGTCGTCGCATGATAACTGAATCTTTGAGAACCTGGAAAAAGTTAGTTATATAATACTTTGAACGAAGAAAGTGATGGTTATAACGTTAACGCTAATTACTTTAAGCGCAGAGTCATATCACATTGGAAAATACCTTTCAATCACCCATAGTCTCTTCAAGCAAGGTGACGCAGTGGTTAGCACACTGGACTCACATTCGGGAGGACGACGGTTCAAACACGCGTCCGGCCATCCTGATTTTGGTTTTCCGTGAATTCCCTAAATCGCTTCAGGTAAATCCCAAGATGGTTCCTTTGACAGGGCACGGCCGACTTTCTTTCCCATGCGTCCCTAATCCGACAGGACCGATGACCTCGCTGTTTGGTCCCTTCTTCCTAATAAACCAACAAACCAACATAGCTCCTGCAATCTGCAATAATTTCAGCTTGAACAACGCAGACTAGCGCCGAAAAATGCAGATTATGTCAGCAAAATTTTTAGTCTAGACTGAGGTGACATAGGTCCTGGGACAGCCATATGTACCGGTACATTTAAAGATGGCGATATTATAGCGTACACGAAGTATGCATCGCCAGTTCATTGGCGAAGCTGCCATTTGTACTCGGGTGATTCATTTGAAGAGGTTTCCGACGTGATTATGGCCGCACGAAGGGAAGTAATGGACTCTGAAAATGGTAGTTGGAACTAGACGCATGGACGTCCCTCGTAGGACATTGTTAGGGACTTGATTATTCCGAGATCAACAGCGTCAAGGAAAAACAATGCCATTTTCATGGACGACAATGCGCCATGTCAGCGGGCGAGAACTGTTCACGACTGCTTTGAAGAACATTCTGGGTAACTGGAGCGAATGATGTGGCCACCCAGATCGCTCAACATTAATGCCATCCAACAGTTATGGTACGTAATCGAGTGATGAGTTCCTGCACAAAATCCTGCAGCAGGAACACTTTCGCAACTATGGACTGATGTAGAGGCAGCATGGATGAATATTTCTGCAGGCGACTTCCAACGACTCGTTGAGTCGATTGCACGTCGAGGTGGTGCACTACGCCGGGCGAAAGGAGATCCGACACTACATTATGAGGTATCCCATGTATTTCCTCCCATTTGTGATCACATTCCTTTCTACCCCACCACCTTATTCTTTCGATAATCAATCACTGCGAATTTCCACCTCTCTTTTTAGGTACGGAGCTAAACTTTTGGAACGATGTTGTGGTCAACACACTACGAGGTATAGAGCAACGGTGGTGCCTGCGCCTGCAACGCACCGCCACTATATGACGGCAGCTCCGCCATTGATGTGCGCCAGCTTAAACAAACTCCAGTAATTGGGGCGGTGCGGGCGCAATCAATTGAACCGTCGCAATTATTCGCCGCGTGCAATTATGCTAGGTCACATCGAGGCGTTATTATCAGTACCTGCGTTCTGGGACGGATACACGTACCGTGACCCCGTGTATCCCAGGGATCAGACCGATCTCGGCTGCCCTGTGGCCCATATCCTGCTGCAAGCGAATATACCTAAACACACACAAACGCACACGCGAGCACGCACAAGTGCTTGGTGCTCGGTGAGCGCTTTACTGCGAATGCTGGCCCTTGGCCGGCTATAAACTGTCCGTGCAGACCAGTTAATTGCGTGCGCTGTCACCGCTCGCCAAATATAGCTCGCCGCGCGATACCCGAGGCGACAATGGCGGGATCAGTGTCGTCAAAATGCCTGTGCGTCATTTTTAATTAATTTTGTCGCTGCCTCTGGCGGTTTCGTGCAGCGCGTGGCCTGTATTTGCTTCTGTTCGAAAGCTAGTTACGTCAGCAGTGCGCCTAAAGGTCGATAACTGGCTTATGTCGGTTTAAAGAAGCAAAATAATGTATTGAAATTTGTATTGACGCGCTATCCGAAAATAAATTAACAGTTAGGAGAATACGCGAACTTTCTAATTTTTAATTTAAGTTTCATTGAAAACGACTTTTTAATGCAGAAGTCAAAGTCCTGCATTATGAACGGCCGTTGTGTGTATCTGATGTCATTGTTATCGGTGCCCTGTATCTGGACAGCTGGACTCAGATCTTAATTTCATCGGATACCGTAGCGTCAAAAGTGTCAAATCTGTATGATATTTGGTGTGTGGGGTTTATCGACATTTATCAGAATCGATGTTTTTAAGGTCAGTTATCATCTACAGTTAATGCACTTCAAAGTTGTGGCTTGTAGTTAGTGTAAGGTTGTTAGCCGTAATATCATGAAACAACACAAACCCAAATTATAGTCCGAGAAGAAATCGAAACAACAGTCCCTGCGCAATAAACAACTTTATAACCATGCTAGATGAGCGAATTCAATGGTCGTTCCATTCTCTGAATTTTGAAATAACTAACCGCTCAGTTCCGGCACTGTGCATAACAAAAACACTGTCACAGGGAGAGATGCAACTTACGAATAAAAAAAAATAGCATTTCTAAATCTTAAACATGGCTGCAAAATAGCAACTGTGTAGATCAGAAGAGGCTGGAAAATCAGCCACCCAGTTGCAAGCAAAGGCTTATTAGCCTGTGATCTAGGTTTCCATATTTGTAAAAATATCTACTTCAGAAATAGTGGGACTAGTTACATCATATGATGGTACATTAGATTAGGAGAAGCCAAGAGGCTCTTGTCATGTACAAAGCTGACAAAACAAGAATTATCCCAAGCCATGGCTTCAGAAAGCAGCTAGATTACATATTTCGTACTTAAGAATGAATACTCATTAGTAAATGCCTACAGATAGAGACTCTCTAACATTCTGCGTGGTTTCTTCGACTGTTTGTTCTATCTCGTGTCTCCCTACCACTTTCGCGCAACGACGCTCTGAGAGTTCTCTTTTTTTTTTTTTTTTTTTTTTTTTTTTTTTTTTTTTTTTTAATAGGGAATTGACTAGTTTGAACCTGGAACCTGTTGCTGGTAAGGAGACGCCAGACCACACATGACATATAGAATTCAGAAGAGTTCAGTGAGACTAGCGAAGATATAATCAAACACTTAATGATTTCAGCATCAGCTCCACTGCACTCCATGTAAAAGAATCTTAATACTAACTAAATTTTGTGGAAGGGGTTCAAGGCTTTTCTATTTTTAGTTATCTGGTAAAATAACGTCGAAAACGCAGTTAAGTTTACCATTGGAAATTTTATTCTACTCACAATACATTTGTTTATAAATTGCACTATTGATAAAAGGAAATATTTTGATACAGGATGATAAAAACAAACTGCGTTCAACAAAAATGTGCATGAAAATTCCCTGAATAGGTTTCCAAGTTATACAATGTATCGAAGGATGACCTATGCCATATCACATCTATAATTTAGATTTAAGTTAAGTTTCATAAAAGAGAAAACTATCAGAATGGTCTACAGTGACCCTCAATTATCTTTAATTACTTATTTAACTTGTCGTAAATTACAGTGGCTGATGTGGCTTCTCAATAATTATGTAACAGGAAAATCATCGCGTTTCAGATTTTAACTTCCGTAGCAAATGTGAATACCATGGGCTTTAATTGGCGATCGACACTAGTATTACACAAAAAGGGGGTGTAACAGATGAGACTTCTGCAATTCTCAGTGAAACTTTATGCGCTGTTATGCGGCATCGTGTGCGTTCATTACCTTTTCGTTCGTTAGGCAGCGTCAAGGGGTGGCGGGCGGCGCAGCTCCACACCTCACCGTCTCAGAAGCAACTCTCTCCTAACTTCTCCTTACTACAATTTATCGAAGTTGGTTTAAAAAAAGCTATCTGGGTGTGTTTTCAAGTGACCAAGCAGGGTCTCAATGTTAACCTTAAGCTCCGCCTACAAAATTCTGTCTATCCAATGAGAAACGTTATATGTACTTTTCGTGGTGGGGCAACGTTTTTAACGTTTGCAACGTAACGGAAACACGACAAAGTCTCACGCTAAAACTTGCAGCTGGTGTGGCCCTTTAGTGTTATCGTAAGATCTATACTGTTCTTCTGGAGGGCTCTATCTTTTAACATGGGCTGGGGGGTGGTCCTGGTGGTTGGCAGGTGATGTGGGTGTCCGTCCCTTATCGTAGGGCCTTCTAGCTTAACACGGTTCTGCTCTCGGCTTCTGTTATCGTTTCTTCCCTCGGAACTGCGTCTGTTTCACGGTGGGAAGGTATGACATGCATTTAGGCGTTCTTGTGTTAGTCTGTGGTATTTCATTTGCTCACTCATTGATCGTATTACTTTAGTTAATTTAATGTCAGGATTTATTAGAAACTATGTGACATACTGCCGGATTTGCTTATCATGTCAGGATTTTCATGGAAGGTGTTGGATTTGCCTGACACCTTACAACTCTTGTAAACTCAAAATTGTAATAGGTGTCGCAGAATAAAATATTTGCGTGAGTTACGTTTACATCATGCCAGAGACTAAGACCAACTTCACAGCAAGCATTCATTCTGAAGTAGGGTATATATAATGTGGCTGCTATCTAAAACCATAGTTTGGGATGATTCTTGTTTTGTCAATTCTGTATGTGACAAGAGCCTGTTGGCTTCATCTAATCCAATATGCCTGCATGTGCCGTAGCTAGGCCCATTATTTCTGAAGAAGCTAATTTTACAAATTTCTAAACCGAGGTCAAGGGCTAATCAATATTTTTTTGCCACTGGTTGGCTAATTTTTCAACCTCTTCAAGGTTGTATAAGTTATTTGTGGGAAATTTGTAGAACAGTGAGTGATGTAGAAATCTAAGTCAGAAGCCCGTGAATTAAAGTTATCGAGACAAAAATAGACGACAAATCATAATGAACTGAGCAACACAAGGTCTATGACTATATGAGTAACTATAGACCTGTTCACTATGTGAATTACACTACCGCAACTGCGATATCTGCATTTTTCCAAAATCAACTAGCTGGTGTCAATCAGTAACAGATATTATTTCTAAATCTTCATGTGCCAACTTTCCAAAATGAATTTCCATGAAGGGGTGAGGCAATATACTTGCTAATGTGACAAACGACCTTTTCTTGTGTCATTAGTCTTCTGACTAGTTTCATGTGGCCCTCTACGAATTCCTCTCCTATACAAACCTCTTCATCCATACTTGCAACCGACATCCTCAATTATTTGCTAGATGTATTCCAATCCTTGTCTTCCTCTACAGATTTTCCCCACCACAGCTCCCCCTAGTACCATGGACGTAATTTCCTGATGTCATATAGTCCTGCCCCTCCTAATGGTCAGTGTTTTCTACATATCCCTTTCCTCTCCTATTCAGCGCAGAGCCTTTGCATTCCTCACCTCATCAGACCACCTAATTTTCAACATTCATCTACAGCACCACATTTCAAATGCTTCGATTCTCTTCTGTTCCGGTTTTCCCAGGCCCATGTTTCACTGCCGTACAATACTTTGCTCCAAATGTACATTCTCAGAAATTTCTTCCTCAAATTAGGGCCGATGTTTGATACTAGTAGACTTCTCTTGCCCAAGAATACCCTTTTTACGAGTGCTAGTCTCCTTTTGATGTCCTCGTTGCTCCGTCCATCACCTGTTATTCTGCCGCCAAGGTAGCACAATTTCTTAATTTCATCTACCTCGTGACCATCAATCGTGATGTTAAGTTCCACGCTGTTCTCATTCCTGCTACTTCTCATTACTTTCCTCATTCTTAGATTTACTCTCAGTCCATATTCTGTACGTACTAGACTGTTCATTCCATTCAGCAAATCAAGTAATTCTTCTTCACTTTCACTCTGAATAGCAATGTAATCAGCGAATTGTAACATTGATATCTTTTTACCTTCAATTTTGGTTCCACTCCTGAAACTTTCTTTTGATTCTATCATTGCTTCTTCGATGTACAGATTGAACAGTAGGGGCGAAAGACTACATCCCTGTCTTACACCTGTTTCAATCTTAGCGCTTCGTTCTTGGTCGTCCTATTACCAGTCTCGTCCTATAGCGTATCCCTTTTTTTCTCGGATTTTCGAACATCTTGCACCATTTTACATTATCAAACGCTTTTCCCAGGTCGATAATTCCTAAGCACGTATCTTGACTTTTCTTTAATCTTGCTTCCATTATCAACCGCAACGTCAGAATGGCCTGTCTGGTGGCTTTGCCTTTCCGAAGGCCAAACTGATCGTCGTCGAGTAGATCCTCAATTTTATCTTCCATTCTCCGGTATGTTACACTTGTTATCAACATGGATGCATGAGCTATTATGCTGATTGTGCGATACTCCTGCATTTGTCAGCTCTTTCCGTCTTCAGACTTCGGTTGATGATACTTTTCCGTAAGTCAGATAGTATGACGCCAGACTCATACATTCTACACACCAACGAGTATAGCCGTTTTGTTGTCACTTCCTCCAATGATTTTAGAAATTGTGATGGAAAGTTATCTGTCCCTTCCGCCTTACCTACAGTTCTCTTAAATTCCGATTCTAATACTGGATCACCTGTCTCTTCTAAATCGACTACTGTTTCTTCTTCTATCATATAAGACAAATCTTACGCCTTATAGAGGCCTACAATGTACTCTTTACTCCTATCCGCTGTGTCCTCTGCATTTAATAATGGAATTCCCGTTGCTCTCTTAACGTTACCACCCTTGCTTTTAATTTCACCGAAGGTTGTTTTGACTTTTCTATACGCTGAGTCAGCCTTCCAACCTGGTTACCTTTTTCGACTTCTTCACTTTTTTCATGCAACCATTTCGTCTTAGCTTCCCTGCGCTTCCAATTTGTTTCATTCCTCAGCAACTTGTTTTTCTGTATTCCCCAATTTCCCTAAATATGTTTGTACTTTCTTCTTTCGTCGATCAACTGAAGTGTATTTCTTCGCAGTGACCTTATATGTACCTATGTTTTTCTTTCCAACTTCTGTGATTGCCCTTTTTAGAGATGTCCATTCCTCTTCACCTGTAGTGCCTACTAAGCTACTCCTTACTGCTGTATCTACAGCCTTAGAGAACTTCAAGCGTGTCTCGTCATTCTTTAATACTTCCGTATCCCACTTCTTTGCGTATTGATTCTTCCTGACTAATGTCTTAAGTTTCAGCCTACTCTTCATCACTGCTATAATGTCATATGAGTCTATGTGTGCTCCTTGGTGCGCCTTACAATCCAGTATTTGATTTAGGGATCTCTGTCTAACGATGACGTAATCCAACTGAAATCTTCCCGTATCGCCCGGCCTTTTCCAAGAATACCCTCCTTCTCTTGTGATTTTTGAATAGAGTATTCGATGTTACTAGTTGGAAATTTATTACACAACTCAAGTAGTCTTTCTCCTCTCTCATTCCTTGTCTCAAGCCCATATTCTCCTGAAATGACTTCTACTCCTTCCCTTACAGCTTCATTCCAGTCCCCCATGACTATGTTCATCTCCCTTTACGTATTGTATTAACCTTTCAATATCATCGTATACATTCTCTATCTGTTCACAGTAACACTTGCCCCTGCTTTCCCATTCACAACGAATGCTACTCCCATTACACAATTTTCCACTGCCGTTGATATTACGTTATTCTCAGCAGAATAGAAATCCTTGTCTTCTTTCCATTACACTTCACTAACACCTACTATATCTAGACTGACCTTCTGCATTTACCTTTTCAGATTTTCTAGCTTTCCTACCACGTTCAACCTTCTGACATTTCGCGCCCCGCTTCGTAGAACGTTATGCTTTCGTTGCTAATTCACGCCTTTTCGCATGGTCACCTCCCGCTTGGCAGTCCCCTCCTGGAGATCCGAAGGCTGGACTATTCCGGAATGTTTTGTTAACGGAGGGATCATCATGACGCAGTTTCAGTTACATTCCACATGACTTGTGGATACACGTTACGTGTCGTTAACGCAATGGTTTCTATTGCCTTCTGCTTCCTCATGCAGAGGATCATTGCTGATTCTTCCGATTATCTCGTTTATTTTACAAAAAAAAAAAAAAAAAAAAAAAAGAGCTGCGATTGAGCATCCTCTTCGAACCAAGCTCGTTGCCGGAGGTGACTCGTTCGACTGAATACATTCAAAATTTTAGCGAAGGCAACAGACTTTCCCACACTGGCTGGGTGGCGCCCACAGCGTTTCATTTTTGATATTCGGGCGAAACGTACCACCCCCCGGGGCGGCATTGTTATGAGTGCGACCAAATCTTATATTTTAACTCGATTCAGCGGTTGCGTTAAACAAGACAATGAAAGATTTGACTAAATGAAGAAGTGTTAGAATAAGTTGGAAATATTAATCATTCAGTCTTTCTGTAAATTATTTACGATATTGTGAAACTGATGACAAATGAAGCACTGGAGTGAGCCACCTTGGATGCATATTTCAAACTAACAAAGATTGAAACTTCCTGGCCGATTAAAACTGTGTGACGGGCCGAGACTCGAACTCGGGTCCTCGCAGGAGAGCTTCTGTAAAGTTTGGAAGGTAGGAGACGAGGCACTGCCAGAAGTACAGCTGTGAGGCGGTGCGTGAGTCGCGCTTGAGTAGCTCAGTTGGTAGAGCACTTGACCGCGGAAGACAAAGCTCCCGAGTTCGAATCTCGGTCCGGCACACAGTTTTAATCTGCCAGGAAGTTTCACTCATCCACATATTTTGCCGTGATCTACAAACACAATTATGCCTGCACAACACCTGAAACATACTTACGTCAGCTTGAAAGTTCCTACAGAAACGAAAAACTTAATAAACAGATTAAGTTAAATATCAGCATACGATATCCTAACAGTTCCTATACAGCAACTTTTAAACACCTACCAGTATCGCCGAGAAAAACTCTCTATAATAAACAAAGAATAAGTAAAATACGCAGTGCGCTTCTCATGCCATGCCTTTTGAAACCAAACAGTGCGATTAAGTGGCGTTTGCACGTGGAAAAATGCGTCATCTTTCAACCACCACTCCGTCTTATTTTAATCTACCATGAATACAATTTTCGTGCTCTTCTTCTTGACACTCTCCTCTAGATTGTTTTTTTTTATCTGCTTTGTCTGTAGATTCTTTCAAGTTTTCCTTCATTCCCTTTTCTTTCTCAGTGCTGAAGCATGATAAACAGAATGATGCCTCAAAGACATAAGAATACGCAGTTTTATTCTTTTGTTTCGTAAGAAATTTTATAATTTCTTTCCTGCTTCTACGCAACGCTGAGGAATCTGCACTGGGTATGTGTCTGCCCCAACGTTGAAGCCTTTGAGTGCAATAAGATGGGAAAGTAGGATTGATGCAGACGGAACTCCTAAGCGTGACACAGGACAGGTATGTGATGCACTGGTTGAAATATGTGAATACGATACTACGGTCAGAATGGATGCGCATGAGGCTGTGATATATTACTCCACATTGATCTAGTCAGCAAAAACGCACGAAGTATTACCACAGATATATCAAAAGCTATTGGCTTACTCAAAAAGACAACAGAGTATATCACAGTCTATCGAGAGGTCCTCAAATTCCAAGATTTCACACTACATGTTAAGGAATCGTTACCAAAGTCGATATAGAAAACCTAACCTTGGGTGGTCCAGTGCAGATTCGGAACAGGAGGAAGAAGAAACATTTCCATTATGAGGGAGAATATGAGAAAATTAAAGATTCAGAAATGTAGTGCGAAACAAAATGAAACTTTACAGTACTAGATGTTATAAAATGTGCACTCACTGACACATATCAATATCTTAAAAGTGACACTTCCTGACATTTCGTGTGACATAAGTTCAAATGGTTCAAATGGCTATGAGCACTATGGGACTTAACATCTATGGTCATTAGTCCCCTAGAACTGAGAACTACTTAAACCTAACTAACCAAAGGACACAACACAACACCCAGTCATCACGAGGCAAAGAAAACCCCTGACCCCGCCGGGAATCGAACCCGGGAAACTGGGCGCGGGAAGCGAGAACGCTACCGCACGACCACGAGCTACGGACTTATAGTTGAATTCCAAAGAAGTCATATTGGAGTTCGCTGATAGCGAAGCAGGAAAAATGTCTGTAACATAAGATCAGTGTGTACACCTATATTCATCAAAAATTTTATTTTTCATTTATTCATGTCCTCCTCCCGTGAACCATGGACCTTGCAGTTGGTTTGGAAGCTTGCGTGCCTCAGGGATACAGATAGCCGTACCGTAGCAGCAACCACAACGGAGGGGTATCTGTTGAGAGGCCAGACAAACCTATGGTTCCTGAAGAAGGGCAGCAGCCTTTTCAGTACTTGCAGGGGAAACAGTCTGCATGATTGACTGATCTGGCCTTGTAACACTAACCAAAACGGCCTTGCTGTGCTGGTACTGCGAACGGCTGCAAGCAAGCGGAAACTACAGCCTTAATTTTTCCCGAGGGCATGGAGCTTTACTGTATGGTTAAATGATGATTGGGTAAAATATTCCGGAGGTAAAATAGTCCCCCATTCGGATCTCCCGGCGGAGACTACTCAAGAGGTCGTCGTTATCAGGAGAAAGAAAACTGGCATTCTACGGATCGGAGCGTGGAATGTCAGATCCCTTAATCGGGCAGGTAGATTAGAAAATTTAAAAAGGAAAATGGATAGGTTAAAGTTAGATATAGTGGGAATTAGTGAAGTTCGGTGGCAGGAGAAACAAGAAATTTTATCAGGTGAATGCTGGGTTATAAATAGAAAATGAAATAGAGGTAATGTAGGAGTAGGTTGAATAACGAATAAAAAAACAGGAGCCGGCCGGAGTGGCTGAGCGGTTCTAGGCGCTACAGTCGGGTACAGCGCGACCGTTACGGTCGCAGGTTCGAATCCTGCGTCGGGCATGGATGTGTGTGATGTCCTTAGGTTAGTTAGGTTTAAGTAGTTCTAAGTTATAGGGAAATGATGACCTCAGCAGTTCAGTCCCATAGTGCTCAGAGCCATTAGAACCAAAATAACAGGAGTGCGGGTAAGCTACTGCAAACAGCATAATGAACTCATTATTCTGGCTAAGATAGATACGAAGCCCACACCTACTACAGTAGTACAAGTTTATATGCCAACTAGCTCTTCAGATGACGAGAAAATTGATGAAATGTATGATGAGATAAAAGAAATTATTCAGATAATTACAGGAGACGAAAATTCAATAGTCGTGGGTGAGAGAACGAAATGTAGTAGGTGAATACGGATTGGAGCTAAGAAATGAAAGAGGAAGCCGTCTGGTAGAATTTTGCCCAGAGCATAACTTAATCATAGCTAACACTAGGTTCAAGAATCATGAAAGAAGGTAGTATACATGGAAGAAGCCTGGAGATACTAGAAGGTATCAGATAGATTATATAATGGTAAGACAGAGGTTTAGGAACCACGTTGTAAATTGTAAGACATTTCCAGGGGCAGATGTGGACTCTGACCACAATCTATTGGTTATGAACTGTAGATTAAAACTGAAGAAACTGCAAAAAGGTGGAAATTTAAGGAGATGGGACCTGGATAAACTGACTAAACCAGAGGTTGTACAGAGTTTCAGGGAGAGCACAAGGAAACAATTGACAGGAATGGGAGCAAGAAATACAGTAGAAGAAGAATGCGTAGCTTTGAGGGATGAAGTAGTGAAGGCACCAGACGGTCAAGTAGGTAAGGAGACGAAGCTTAATAGAAATCCTTGGATAACAGAAGAAATATTGAATTTAAGTGATGAAAGGAGAAAATATAAGAATGTAGTAAATGAAGCAGGAAAAAAGGTATACAAACGTCTCAAAAATGAGATCGACAGGAAGTGCAAAATGGCTAAGCAGGGATGGCTAGAGAACAAATATAAGGATGTAGGGGCTTATCTCACTAGGGGTAAGATAGATACTGCCTAAAAGAAAATTAAAGAGACCTTTGGAGAAAAGAGAACCACTTTTATAAATATCAAGAGCTCAGATGGAAACCCAGTTCTAAACAAAGAAGCGAAAGCAGAAAGGTGGAAGGAGTATATAGAGGGTCTGTCTATACAAGGGCGATGTACTTGAGGACAATTTTATGGAAACGGAAGAGGATGTTGATGAAGATGAAATGGGAGATATGATACTCCGTGAATAGTTTGACACAGCACTGAAAGACCTAGGTCGAAACAAGGCCACAGGAGTAGACAATATTCCATTAGAATTACTTTCAGCCTTGGGAGAGCCAGTCCTGACAAAACTCTACCATCTGGTGAGCAAGATGTATGAGACAGGCGAAATATCTTCAGACCTCTAGAAGAATATAATAATTCCAATCCCAAGTAAATCAGGTGTTGACACATTACCGAACTATCAGTTTAATATGTCACGGCTGCAAAATATTAACACGAATTCTTTAAAGACGAATGGAAAAACTGGTAGAAGCCGACCTCGGGGAAGATCAGTTTGGATTCCATAGAAATGTTAGAGCACGTGAGGCAATATTGACCTTACGATTTATCTAAGAAAATAGATTAAGGAAAGGCAAACCTACGTTTCTAGCATTTGTAGAATTAGAGAAAGGTTTTGACAATGTTCACCGGAATACTCTCTTTCAAATTCTAAAGGTGGCAGGGGTAAAATACAGGGAGCGAAAGGCTATTTACAATTTGTACAGAAACCAGATGGCAGTTATAAGAGTCGAGGGACATGAAAGTGAAGCAGCGGTTGGGAAGGGAGTAAGACAGGGTTGTAGCCTCTCCCCGATGTTATTCAAACTGTATATTGAGCAAGGAGTAGAGAAAACTAAAGAAAATTTCGGAGTAGGTATTAGGATCCATGGGGAAGAAATAAAAACTTTGAGCTTCGCCGATAACGTTGTAATTTGGTCAGACAGCAGTGGACTTCGAAGAGCAGTTGAACGGAATGGACAGTGTCTTGAAAGGACGATGTAAGATGAACATCAACAAAAGCAAAACGACGATAATGGAACGTAGTCGAATTAAGTCGTGTGATGCTGAGAGAATTAGATTAGGAAGTGAGACACTTAAAGTAGTAAAGAAGTTTTGCTATTTGGGGAGCAAAATAACTGATGATGATCGAAGTAGGGAGGATATACAATGTAGACTGGCAATGGCAAGGAAAGCGTTTCTGAAGAATAGAAATTTGTCAACATCGAGTATAGATTTAAGTGTCAGGAAGTCACTTCTCAATGTATTTCTATGGAGTGTACCCATGTAGGGAAGTGAAATATGGACGATAAATAGTTTGGACAAGAAGAGAATAGAAGCTTTCGAAATGTGGTGCTACGGAGGAATCCTGAAGATTAGATTGGTAGATCACACAGCTAATGAGGAGGTACTGAATAGAATTGGGGAGAAGAGGAGTTTGTGGCACAACTTGACTGGAAGAAGGTCTCGGTTGGTGGGACATGTTCTGGGGCATCAAGGGATCACAAATTTAGTATTGGAGGGCAGAGTGGATGGAGATTGTGCATTCCGAAGGAATTGGGCAATTCCAGCAGGACAATGCGAAACCCCATACGCCCAGAATTGCTACAGAGTGGCTCCAGGAACACTCTTCTGAGTTTAAACACTCCCCCTGGCCTCCAAACTCCCCAGCGTAGAGGGAGACCAGGAGATGAATACACTAAGCAAATTCAGAAGGATGTACGTTGCAGTAGGTACTGGGAGATGGAGAAGCTTCCACAGGATAGAGTAACATGGAGAGCTGCGTCAAACCAGTCTCAGGGCTGAAGACCACAACAACAACAACATTTATTCGTGTATGTTATGTACACTGAAGTGCCAAAGAAACTGGCATAAGCATGAGCATTCAACTACAGACATATGTAAACAGGGAGAATACGTCGCTGCAGTTGGCATCTTCTGTATCAGGCTACAAGTGTCTGGAGCAGCTGTCAGATCGGTTACTCCTGCTACTGTGGCAGGGTATCAAGAGGTAAGTGAGTTTGAAGCGGTGTCATAGTCACCGCACGATCCATGTGACACAGCATCTCCTAGTTAGTGATGAACTGGGGATTCTCCAGTACGACCGTTTCACGAGAGTACGGTGAATATCAGGAATCCGCAAAATCATCAAATCTCCGACGTCGCTGCGGCCGAAAAAATATCCTCCAAGAACGTGAGCTAGAACAGCAGAAGAGTATCGTTCAACGTAACGGAGGTGTAAATCTTTCGCTAACGTCTGCAGATTTCGGTGCTGGGTCACCAGTGAGTGTCAGCGAGCGAATCTGTCAAAGAAACGTGATCGATATGGACTTTCGGAGCCGAAGGCACACTCGTTTACCCTTGAAGAATGCATGACACAACGCTTTACGCCTCGCCTTGGTCTGTCAAAACCGACATTGGACTTTTGATGACTGGGAACATGCTGCTTGTTCAGACGAGTCTCGATTAAATTGTATCGAGCGGATGGACGTGTGCGGCTATGGAGACAACCTTATGAATCCATGGATCCTACATGTCAGCAGGGGACTGCTCAAGCTGGTGGACGCTCTGTAATGTTGTGGGGCGTGTGCAGTTGGAGTGATATTGGACCCCTGATACGTCTCGATACGACTCTGCCAGGTGACACGTACGTAATCATCCTGTCTGATCACTTGGATCCATTCGTGTCCATTGTGCATTCCGCAGGAACTGGGCAATTCCAGCAGGACAATGCAAAACCCCATACGTCCAGAATCGCTACAGAGTGGCTCCAGGAACACTCTTCTGAGTTTAAACACTCCCCCTGGCCTCCAAACTCCCCAGACATGAACATTATTGAACATATCTGGGGCCTCTTTCACGTGGCGTTCAGAAGAAATTTCCACCCGCTTAAGGGTCATGGTATCGATTCCCTCCAGCACTACTTCAGACATTAGTCGAGTCTATTGTCGAGTCTATTGCACGTCGTGTTGCGGTACTTCTACGTGCTCGCTGGGACTCTACACGATATTAGGCAGGTGTATCAGTTTCTTTGGCTCTTCAGTGTATTTTCATCTGTTTGTTGTCCGGTAGGCCTATATATTTGTTTTGTCCAACGGAGAATCAGTTTACCAAGTGGCACCTGCCTGTACAAACTGAGTGTTGTTGGTGTTACTTAGCATACTATAGTCTCTTTACTTTTATCTGTTCTCTGAGACTCATATTTCTTCTCGGTGATCTTTCACATAATTTGGGACGTTTCGTGCCCTTTGCAACTTCTGCCAGCTTATGTGATTTACCTCTACCGAGTGCTGTGACAGTCGTTCAGAGCGCAGCCCACAGGGGTGCGTTTCTTTCTTCGTCTCTGCGGTGTGCGACGTATTTGTACCTCACGTGAAGATAAACGGCTATGTAAATACGCACTTTGACGAAACTCGCCTATCCCTCACGTCACTTGTACCACAGTAAGCAACCGGCATGAAAAGCAGACCGAGAGTGTTGGAAGTACTGCGAGAAGCTTTCCCGCCTTTACTTCCCGCTCGTTACTCTCCGCGCGGCGGTCATGGTGCTCTTCCCTTCACTCCTAACGCTCCCCGTTGCTCAGGGAATTTGAAACAGTGAATGGATTTTGGTTATGTACTATGCGACTGACACAATATAATTTTCGTTTTCATAATTAATTATGGAGCTATAGCTCAAAATGTATTACACTGTAAACGTTTCACCTCTGCTTCACAGATTAATACCGAATACCTGACTAGTTTTAAAGATGTATTCATGTCAGAAAGTATGAGTAAGTTTGATATGTGATGTGAAAATGGATGACTATACCTTGATATGTAAGGATGTAAGGAAGGCGGGGGAGGGGGGGGAGGGCAAATGCGTGGGCGGCGCTTGAAATTTCCTCACGGGGTGGTAAAATCCTTGGAGCCGGCCGTGGGACGGTAGAGGCGACTTCGTGTCGTCTGCCTTTAAGTGAGAACAGATGGCGGCTCGGTCAACAAAAGTACGAAGCAGGTAGTGCGCCGACCTGTTTGATATCAGACTAATTACCGTGGTATGCTCGCACTGAGACTCACTGATCGTCTTCTGCTGACAAGCAGCAACTTGAAACCACACCAGGAGCAAACCGTCCCAGCGAGAAAACGCAAAGCTTTCTTCCCAGGCATACATATCCAGTACTCAAAACAAAATAACCTGAAATTAAACATTATCACATAGCGATATGTGACATTCATGTGACTTGATTCTACCAGGAAGAATTTTGTGGAGATATTTCAGTGGCTTCCGCAGTAGTGCCTTTGACCTGTTGATCAAGGACGTTACGACCAGTTCCCATCGTTTTTGTCTATCATAAGATCTCTGAAAAGAAAAGAAAAGCAAACTTTTTAGTATATTACATATTACTGATATAAATGTAGTAACTTTGATGGATTCTTTATGTAGTGTAACGCTGGCTTCCTTATGGAGATGTGACGATTCCATGAAAAGCCAAAACCCATTGCAAAACTGTAGGCAACCTAGTTAAAATTTCGTAATACTGAACTTAAATAATTAAATTTTATTTCATTTAATATCTGCAACCGTAACATAAAATTGTGCTACTTGCTACCGCTTCTGTTTTTGAAGAAACCAATTTCGAGTTGTTTTTATGCATATGTATTGCTCTCCCATCACAATGAAAGCTATATTCTAAGAGTCTGCCACACATATTACTATTCTTTTGGTCTTAGTACATCTTCGGTGACCTATAACATGTGATTTTGTTAGTAAAAATCGGATTATTTGTTACAGGTCACTGAACATACTCGAAAATAAAAGATTCTAAAGCGCTTGGCATATACAAAAAGCATAACTTGGGAAGCAAAATGTTCCTATAGGTGCGCTTTATTCTCAAGATTATATGAAGATAGATTAGTGCTGCTGCACGTTTACTATAGTCATCATTTCCCCTTAAGACAAAGAAATTCAGCGTTCCACTACTTAAGTACACTTCACTAAAGTGGCTGTAGTAACCAGTAATAAATTCTTAACGACTCGTTATTTACACCAGTGAAATGGTACAACTCGAAATGCTATAGGTTTATCTCGCTGTTAATAATACGACAGCACTTGCAAAAAACAGTTTCTGTTGCAGGCGCCACAATCGCATTGCATCTACGTAATTATAACATTTTCACTTAATGATTACAAGGAATATTGTCTTGATTACTAGAAAATCACTTTCAAGATGTGCGCTGTTACGAAGTGGTTTGAAGGAACGTGGTACATGTCGTAATCTCATATCGAATCATAATATGCCAGACTAACTGTAAGCTACAATCCATATCCGCAAAAAATTACCAGAGCGCATAAATGAAGCACATACTGCGTAGGCTCTCGCAACGTTTTATCAAAAAGTATTTAGAATGCATTTAAAGAACACTTAAAGAACATCCAATGTCGAATGTGGAATACATCTTACATCATATCTCCTGCAGTAGTGAGTTTAAACGTTTTCTTATAAGAAACAACGACGCTTTTGAAAACTTACGAACTATTGTTCAGATATATAATGCCTGATAAAACTTAAGAAAACGGTAAGCAGAAGAATAAAAGTTTAAATCTGAATAAGGTGAAGTTCAGAGAATGTGCTAACACCAGAGAGTATTTTGTAACAGAACAGGAGAACAGTGTAGATAAGACAATTTGCAACACATGGTATAACAACAATCGTATTAATACTTCTTCGACACTGAAGCAAGCTCTTGTATGTGCTGCCGTACCGCCGGGCCTTTCTGCAGAACAGGATGTGCGGCATCGCTTATTACGTCGCCAGCAGCGAACTCAGAGTGCAGAACTACAAGACGAAAACGTTGACGTAGGTATCACATGCTGTTGCCCTGATCTAGTATTCGTCGATGACATTTCTGATCGCATCCAGCATTGGATTAAGTTCATAAATGTACAGAGGGTTTGACAGGGAATAATAAATACTTTAGGCAGTTATAGTGAAGACTAATTTAAATAGAAGACTCCATACGACATCCTCAAATTAGTGGGTGGAGATATGCAGCCTGTTTAACTCAGTTCAAAGCTGATTTTCATAAACTTCAGCCGGCCGAAGTGGCCGAGCGGCTCTAGGCGCTACAGTCTGGAACCGCGCGACTGCTACGGTTGCAGGTTCGAATCCTGCCTCGGGCATGGATGTGTGTGATGTGCTTAGGTTGGTTAGGTTTAATTAGTTCTAAGTTCTAGGGGACTGATGACCTCAGAAGTTAAGTCCCATAGTGCTCAGAGCCATAAACTCCATCTCTGACATTAATGCACTCTCGAATTCTCTTGGCATCACCATTTGATGTTACCTTCACGTCCTCTTATAGGGGCAGAACTACTCAAAAAGCAAATGATCAGGCTTTTCTTGTTTTCTTTCGTCTTTACCTTTCAACAATATCCACAGGTAAAACTCTAAAGAGGTAATGTCGTGGGTACGTGATGCTCAAGAAGCATAGTTTCTGACGACCCATCGTCTCGGGAATATTACGTTCATTTTGTGTGTCACCTGACGACCAGAACATGTAGTTGGCCCCATCATGTTTTAATACTCATAGTGTAATCAAAGGAAGCTTTTCCGATAATCTCGACGCTGAAACCATTTAAAGTCCACTATTCAATGTCCTTATACCAGATGAGATTTTCTCGCGTATTCCATGAAAGTATTAGCTAGATTCGGTAAGTGGCTATTTCAAGATGCAACTCCATCAATGAGATATGTGTCATGGTTTAAAATATTCGTAACATTGTGGTGTCTGCAATATTTTGCTACAGCTTTCGGTTCTGAACCTTTATCAACGGCACCTGTACGAAGCACAATGTGGAATAAGTCACAATGCCAAACGAAAGAACAAAAATAGGAGAAACGTTAAATCCATCAACATACAAAAATTATCACTGATGTATCACCAGTCATATATGCTTCAACACTATGTTACACCAGGAAACAGTTAGTGCCAAGATAATATGCAATCAAAAATCGTAACGAGATAAAAATATGAAGGCACAGGGACAAAAAGACAATAAGTGATGTATAGAAATATCGTTTTTGCTGTGGCTGATGCGTACCTTTCAGAGCTACGGGTCCAGCACCCAGTGACAGACGTATGCATAGCGACTCACCTGTGCAGGCACAGCTAAAAGGCAGTCAGTGTTATACTAATGTCACGTGTCTATGTAAATATGAGCCAAGTATACCTCCCGGAAATCGTGAAGTGTTGTAGAAATAGTGAACGGTTGCTTTTGTTGTTGTTGTTGTAGAAGCTTTCGTGATGTCTCAGCTTCTCTGCATGTAAATTCTTATCCTAACAGGACCTGTTAGCGAAAAAGCCCAGAATAACATCGATTGCAAACTTCCTGAGGGTCGTAATGAGGAATCACATGCTACATTTCCTGGAAATAGTAATGTCCTGATTTGAACATATGTCTCAGAAACAGTAAACGTTCTCATCGCTAAAAGCCTTTGTCATGAACGTTCACACTTTTGAAAATACTGTTCATCATAAAAGCATTCTTGTTGTTTGGAAAGAGAGCACTGTCTAAGCACAGACAGGAAAATCACAACAATTGCGCAAACAGAATTCGCGGCACTGTTCTGCAGAAGAGAAAACTGGCTGAAATTTTCAGTGTCCTACATCTTCTGATATGTCCCAATGCCACAATGGCGGATGAGGGACAGCATCCCACTGCATTTATCTCGCCCCCATCTTGCTAGAACCAGTTGTAGAGGCTCTTATGCCCCAGCACAAGGGATGTATTGTGAATGAATAAGGCATTCTGGCTCTTACTGAACTTACCTGCGAAATTACTGATGCTACCAATGTGGGAGCACATGAGACTTACATCGACAAAACTATTTTGTACAGATCACCATTTTGCACTGACAGTTAAACTTTGCAAAAGTGGTCTCTACATTTAAACTCATCTGTCACAGTGATGGGATAGCTGATGACTCAATGTTCCATTTCGACTGATTTCTCATATTGCAGTCATGTACATGATCACTGTTTCAGTGCTAGCCATCCCCAAAAGGCGTTGCCCCACGACCAAGGCTCTTTCTCAACCTCAAACAAACGATGTCAGACAATCATTATGTGGTAATAAACAGCGTACCAGTGGACACATGGAACAGAAAAGAGACTGTCGATATATTGTAATAATAGGCATCACATTTTATGGTGTGAACAATTTTAGCAATTTTACAGTAATTTCACCACAGACCAATAATGTGAAAGCATGCTTCCGAATTTCAGTATCATCGCTAAACCACCCATCCTCTTCTTTGCGAATACCATTGTGAATGTAGATAGATGACTGTGCAGTACGCCCATTCATTGTTAATTCTCGAACATATACATCATCGAAGTATACGAGACAGCGATCTACATATTTCTAACAACTTGAGCATAGTGCGTAATTTATGACCTGTCTCTATACAAATGGGACTCACAGGACATTCTAATAGTCTCAGGATAAAGTTAGAAACTGAAAGACCCCCTTGCACAGCCTTTGATCGACCTGCCCTGTATGTAGCACCATTAAAGATTTAATGTGCAGCTGACCAGGAGTAGACTATTACATTCAGTGTCTCATGAATCATTGAAGCTTGCCGAGTCCGCACCCATCCAAGTGCACAAGATTTCTCCACATGCGCCCATGTCGATGAGGTTAGCCCCACTTATCGATGTGTAATAGTAGATTTGAAAGTGTTGTGATGTGATAGCAGACGGTTAACAAAATAAGAAATGGGTGGTTTTTATGCACGGTGGAACTCCAGGTAAATGGAATTCGAAGCATTTTATGTATATCAATTATGCTATAAATTCTAAAGTATTTTTCAAGTGTCTGGTATCAGTGCCAGTAGAGTATTGGTAAGAGAAAACATAAACACACACACTCCTAAGTCTTGCATGTTTCTGCACTGAAAATGGGCTATGACGTTAGACCACTTCAGTTTCTGACCTATCGGTCATGTGGAATGCAGCGCTGTTAATATTCTAATGTACAAAATATATTTGCAGCCCACGACATACGTCGTTCTTGCAGCTTTCTCTACGATAAACTATGGTGACAAACTGTAAAATGAAAAAAAAAAACTACTTCCATAAAACATTGACTCGGTGTGATACATGCACAATATAGCTTTCCAGAATGTATAGTATCCACTGTTCACATGCAATTATGGTTCAGAAATTATACTATGTCCGCATCAGTCTTGTACAAAATGATCGTAAGTAACAATGAATACCTCTTAATAGGATACAGAAAAATGCATAGAAGCGGCGTCTGACATGTGAAATTGCACGTCATGACACAACAGAAAATTCCACCACTTTTCTCTTGTGCAAGACAGTGCTTCGAATTCTGTTTGCGTAATAGTTCTCATTTTTCCCTCTGTGCTTAGACAGTGCTCTCTTTGCAAACAACAGGAATGCTTTTATGATTAACAGTATATTCTCAAGTGTGCACATACACTGATGAAGGCTTTTAGAGGTGAGAAAGTTTACTGTTTCTGATGATGTATGATGAAAGCAGGACATCAGGATTTCCAGGAAAGGTTGCATATGATGCCTCGTTAGGAGCACCAGAAAGAGTGCAGTCGGTTCTATTCTGGGCTATTTTCGCGAACAGGTCCTGTTAGGATAATAATTTACATGCAGACAAGCTGAGACACCACGAAAACTTCTAGAACAACAACAAAAGCAAACTATTTCTACGACAGTTAAAGATTTCCCAGAGGTAGATTTGGCTCATATTTACATAGACATGTGACATCAGTATAACACTGACAACCTTTTAGCTATGCCTGCGCAGGTGAGTCGCTATGCATACGTGTCTCGCTTGGCGCTGGACTCATAGCTCTGAAAGGTATACATCACTCACAGTAAACATGTGCATGGCTAGATGCATCTTTCATGTCCCATTAGGATCGCTAGGCACAATGCACCCAGTGCTATTCTGGGAAACACTTCAAAAGATTTCTATAGTGTGTCCATAGTGTGACTTGGCTGTTATTTACATAGACATGAGACATCAGTATAATACTTGAAGTTGCTAACTGCATACCTGAAATAAGATCTGACTTTCAGCTGCTGTCAGCAGGTAGCAGCATCGTGAGAGCAGTGGCTCACGCACCAACATTTGTCTCTCAAGCTGTCCCTTCAAAATGCATATGCGAATTCATCAGTGTCAGCATATGCGCACATAGGACCTCTGATACGTTGCAGTGGAATTTCTTAACGAAATTTCAAAATTTGTTTTTATGTGGAATGAGTTTTTGTGCACTGCATTATTTTCGTCTGTTTAACCGTTGTGAGAGTGTTGGTAGTGCATTATACATCAATATCTCGCACATTTTAACCGTAGTGCAAGGGAGGAAGGTTTATCTGTTTAGCAAGAGTAATAGAAGAGCAGTTTTCAGACTACCTAACAGATCAAAACGAAAATTTCTGTTCCGACACTGACAATGTTGAGTGTTTATGGAAAAAGTTCAAGGCAATCGTAAAATGCGTTTTAGACAGGTACGTGCCGAGTAAAACTGTGAGGAAAGGGGAAAACCCACCGTGGTTCAACAACAAAGTTAGGAAACTACTTCGAAAGCAAAGAGAGCTTCACTGCAAGTTTAAACGCAGCCAAAACCTCTCAGATAAACAGAAGCTAAACGATGTCAAAGTTAGCGTAAGGAGGGCTATGCGTGAAGCGTTCAGTGAATTCGAAAGTAAAATTCTATGTACCAACTTGACAGAAAATCCTAGGAAGTTCTGGTCTTACGTTAAATCAGTAAGTGGCTCGAAACAGCATATCCAGACACTCCGGGACGATGATGGCATTGAAACAGAGGACGACACACGTAAAGCTGAAATACTAAACATCTTTTTCCAGGGCTGTTTCACAGAAGAAGACCGCACTACAGTTCCTTCTCTAAATCCTCGCACAAACGAAAAAATGGCTGACATCGAAATAAGTGTCCAAGGAATGGAAAAGCAACCGGAATCACTCAACAGAGGAAAGTCCACTGGACCTGACGGGATACCAATTCGATTTTACACAGAGTACGTGAAAGAACTTGCCTCCCTTCTAACAGCCGTGTACCGCAAGTCTCTAGAGGAACGGAAGGTTCCAAATGATTGGAAAAGAGCACAGATAGTCCCAGTCTTCAAGAAGGGTCGTCGAGCAGATACGCAAAACTATAGACCTATATCTCTGACGTCGATCTGTTGTAGAATTTTAGAACTTGTTTTTTGCTCGAGTATCATGTCGTTTTTGGAAACCCAGAATCTGCTCTGTAGGAATCAACATGGATTCCGGAAACAGCGATCATGTGAGACCCAATTCGCTTTATTTGTTCATGAGACCCAGAAAATATTAGATACAGGCTCCCAGGTAGATGCTATTTCCCTTGACTTCCGGAAGGCGTTCGATACAGTTCCGCACTGTCGCCTGATAAACAAAGTAAGAGCCTACGGAATATCAGACCAGCTGTGTGGCTGGATTGAAGAGTTTTTAGCAAACAGAACACAGCATGTTGTTATCAATGGAGAGACGTCTACAGACTTTAAAGTAACCTCTGGCGTGCCACAGGGGAGTGTTATGGGACCATTGCTTTTCACAATATATATAAATGACCTAGTAGATAGTGTCGGAAGTTCCATGCGGCTTTTCGCGGATGATGCTGTGGTATACAGAGAAGTTGCAGCATTATAAAACTGTAGCGAAATGCAGGAAGATCTGCAGCGGATAGGCACTTGGTGCAGGGAGTGGCAACTCACCCTTAACATAGACAAATGTAATGTATTGCGAATAGATAGAAAGAAGGATACTTTATTGTATGAGTATATGATAGTGGAACAAACACTGGTAGCAGTTGCTTCTGTATAATATCTGGGAGTATGCGTGCAGAACGATTTGAAGTGGAATGATCATATAAAATTAATTGTTGGTAAGGCGGGTACCAGGTAGAGATTCATTGGGAGAGTGCTTAGAAAATGTAGTCCATCAACAAAGGAGGTGGCTTTCAAAACACTCGTTCGACCTGTACTTGAGTATTGCTCATCAGTGTGAGATCTGTACCAGATCAGGTTGACGGAGGAGATAGAGAAGATCCAAAGAAGAGCGGCGCGTTTCGTCACAGGGTTATTTGGTAACCGTGATAGCGTTACGGAGATGTTTAGCAAACTCAGGTGGCAGACTCTGCAAGAGAGGCGCTCTGCATCGCAGTGTAGCTTGCTCGCCAGGTTTCGAGAGGGTGCGTTTCTGGATGAGGTATCGAATATATTGCTTCCCCCTACTTATACCTCCCGAGGAGATCACGAATGTAAAATTAGAGAGAGATTCGAGCGCGCACGGAGGCTTTCAGACAGTCATTATTCCTGCGAACCATACACGACTGGAACAGAAAAGGGAGGTAATGACAGTGGCACGTAAACTGCACACCGATGGGTGGCTTGCGGAGTATAAATGTAGATGTAGATTATTTTGTGAACATACCTGTGAGCTGTCCAATGCCTTATTTCGGAAGTTTACGAATGGATAGTGTGTTTGCATAGCATTTTACAAGCGTTATTTTGACAATTTATGGGTCATTTGCATGTCTGTAGACAGTGCAATGCATTAATTCGGTGATTTACTAGTAGTTTGCAGGTCTGTGGGCTGTGCAATACAGTATTTCGACAGTTTAAGATTAGTGAGTGTGTCTGCAGTGCGTTTTACAGCCATTATTTCAGTAATCTACCAGTAGTTTGCAGGTCTGCAGGCTGTGCAATGCATTATTTCGAAAGTTTGCAATTAGCTAGCATGCTCACAGAGTATTCTATTTGTATTATTTCGACAATTTATATCAGTGTACTGCATTATTTTGCTGATTTATGAGTAGTTTGCAGTTCTGTAGACTATGTAGTGTAACCAAAAGCATGCCAAGGGGAGTGTTTTGTATCAGTGTAATAAATAAACTATGTGAAACCAGTCCATAAATAAATTGTTCCAAAAGAAATACAGTGCACTTCTTCATTACTCCAGCTGCTGGACACAGACTGGGTCATTTTCCCACCTTTTCCCCCAAGACTGCCATAGGATGATGGCACACTCTGGTGGCAGTACTGTGTACTACATCAGTTGGACTCCGGATCTCATGATTTGCACACTAGATGGAGCTACTGCCTAAGACAACTCAAATTGTTTAAATAAATACTGCCTGCAAAATGAAGAGTTACTTCCATCCTAGCCAGAGCCCAGTACAGGCTGAGGCCTTTCTTCACAAATTCCAAGTAAGAGGTGGTAGTCAATTGATTTACATGTCTGGAGATAGCCCAAGTAACCTATCTTCCTGCCAATTTCTCAGGTTAGTAGAGGTAGCGTTTTTTGTGCCAAAATTTGAGTTTCCCACTATTTTGCTATTGTGGGGAGAGGGAGGGGATGGGGTTAGGTCAGTGGAGGCAGCACAATTGACCTATTTTTTCTCTTTGCATATTTATGCAATGCATCTTGAATTTCTAATTCACTTAGTGTGTAGACATATTTCCGTGGAATGACATCAGAGCAATCTTTTAATGGTTTAATTGGTGATAAATCTCCAAAACCTTCTATATGATTGATATGGAATCATTTGTTTTTCATCTTGTCAGTTTTCTTGAATTGCTTTTAAAATATTGTCACTTATTCCTTCAATTCCTTATTTTACTTGTTCAATGGCATCGATAACTGGTTTATCTCCTTCTTTTAATTTTTCAAACTCTGTTCTTTTTTGTTTTTTCCCTTTTTTAAATTCTTCTTTTAACTGTTCTTTTACTCTTCAGTTCTGTCTTGCTTTGCAAAAACTGATTAAGAATAAAAAAAACATTACTTAAAATATTTTTAAGTTTATGATGTTTTGAAATTTTGTATTTTATTTCTGAACTTTCCATCATTTCATTTTCTAGACATATCTATCATTAAAAATCCAAACTGATCATTCCAACATTTGCTGTACATTTCTTTAAATTCGTCAAACTTGAAATCTCCTTCAACAAATTCATGGTAAATATGATTTATATCTGTGTCATCTTGTCTAAAGATATTTTTAAAAATTAAGTTATCTCTTACTAGTTGTTTTGGTATCTTAAAGTAAGTTTGAGCAAAGTAAAAACAATCTACTCCTTTATGTCTTCCTCTAGTGAAATATTGTCTAACTTTATCTTGGGTTTCCTGAATGATGTCATCAAATACAACAACTGAATTTTCTTCACATTTATTTTCAATAAAACTAACAATTTTTTCATTAATTTCATCTTCACTTCTTTTACATTGTTTTATAAACTCCAAGTATTTTGGTTGATCTAAACTTTTTGAGTAAATATACAAATGATTAATTTTATTCCAATGCAGCCATCCTGGAGTTAAAATATAACTGTCAATAATTAATGTTGTTTTTCCACATCCACTTGGTCCAATTATTGCTCATCTAATAGAATTTGGTAAAAGTTTACCATGTTTGTTTTTCAGCTTCTTTTCAGGAAGTCTCATGTTTGTTTCCCAATCACTTTTGCCCATTTATTAATAAAATTCTTTAACAGTAAATGAGTAGATTGATGCAGTCTAAAGACAGTTTTGGCTGTCACCTACTTCAGTTAAGTGGTAAGTCACCTGTTCTCAAAAATAGATTAACTGTACCCATATCAGACAGGTTTAGTAGTGTTTCATTAGTTGGTTTTTATTCAACTTCCCAAACTCCGAGTACTACATCGAATAATAATAAACTTTACTGTGATGGACAACCGACAGAAATTCCTGTAGGTCAGTATAGTTTGAAAAATTTTGAAAGATTTATTCATTGGAAGAAGCCATAATATTCACATTAAGGCTGATGAAATTTTAAAAGAGAATTGTTATTGAAAGTGATGTAAAATTGTATATGGACATAAAAGACAGCATTGGAAGTGTGCTTGGATTTAGTAGCCAAATTGTTGAAACTAAAGAAATGACTGTTGCTAAAGATGTTCATTCCTAAAATTATTCCATTTGAATTAATCAATATAAATTTCAATCTTTCTGATAGAATGTTTGTGAAGCTTACTGATCATTTTCACAGAGAAACTAATATTATTGCCTCATTCAAGCCTAATGTAGAATTTGGTGGACCAATAATTCATAAATCAAATTATCCTGTAAATATTCCCACTTTTGATCAAATTCACGACTTAGAAGTTACTATAACTGACGAAATAGATAATTTGATTGATTTTAATGCAGCTACTGTAACAGTTATTTTAGAAATTTCTTAATATTTTTTATTCTTAAATAAATCATGAACAAAGTCGAAAATTATCAATTTAACCCTTTCCCTGTGAATGAGAAGACTAAAAGTAATTTGAATCTCCCCAGCAAGAACACAGAGATTAATATAAATATTGGAGATGGTTGGGATCATCCAAATCATGCTCAATTGTACATGAATTTCAATATTATTGGAACTGATGGTACAGATTATCCAACTTATGATGGATATCCAATAAAAAATTAATTGATCGTTGTGTAGAAAAACTGTTTGATGTTATCACCATAAAGAAAGTGAACATTATTTTGCCTAGAATGGAATTTCAATTTACTTCTTCATCAGCTCTTATTCGATTGACTTCGATTATAGCCAATGAGGTAACGATGGAAGGTCAGATTCTTAATAATGGAAAGATAAAAAGTAAGATAAATGAAGCACTTTATCCATTATAATTATTTGGTGGATTTTTTAAATATTATAAAGAAACAATATGGGAAGGAGACTTATCAGTAGTTTTTACATGGTCGCCTAGTGCCGGAGATTCTATTTTTCATTGGTCAGATCATAACCAAGCTGGAGCTGAAGATGTGACCACACTTCAGAAAGAAGGTAAAATTGTTGTAGAATCAATGCAAATTCGTGTTCCTGTTGTTAAATTTGAACCAGAACATTCGCTTCAATTAGAACAAGATACACTTAAAAATCCAAAAACTGCCATATCTCTCTTTGAGACACAAACTCTAGAGATTGCTGGATTAGATGAAAAAAGAAATTTTGAGTTAGATATTACAAATTTCTATAACTCTGCTGAATTTGATATGCCTTATTTCATCTTCGTTGTTTTCCAGACAAAAAGGAAAAATAAGCAGTTGGTTGACTCTTCCTTATTCAATAATGTGAAATTACAGAATATATACTTGGAGAAAGTGAAAAATGAAGTTTTTCCTCAAGAAATAAGGAATCTAGATCAACCAAATAATTATCTAAAAGCTTAAAATGCTTTCCTATATTTTAAGAGAACTACACAATTAAATGGTGTGTTAATGTGAGTCCATCCAATTTTATTCAAAATTATCCTATCTGTGTAATAAATATATCTAGAACAATGAATGTATTAGCTACTTAGAAAACAACAATGAAATTGTGCACAAATTTTAATGAAAAAATTCCAAAAGGTGCACTTATGTATGTAGTAATGTATGTTAAAAAGAATTTTACATATGATTCACAGCATAGAATTTTGATTGAAAACTTTTATTTGTGAGGTTGTTTTAGTGTACATCTGTTTATAAAAAATTGTTGTGGCTAATGTACTCAGCGTAATTGTTTATAAGAAAATTAAAAACATACTAAATTAGCTGCAAGTGCGCTCAATCCACCCAGTTACTACTATCATGTAAGAGTAATGGAACAACAGTTTAAACACAGTGAAAGGAAAAGTAAGGGTAATGATTTTAGTCAATCTTATTCGTATATTTGGACTTTGGGTATTTGTAAGTTTCCATGACAGTTAGGTAACTTTTCGTGAGAGCACAGTTTCACTTGGAATCAAAACTGAGAACAGCCCTGTGGACATAGCAAGGAAGTTTTGTAATTACAGGAATGTTACAATTCCGATTACAAACATTTTCTTCCATACAATTTAGGCGATTATTTTCTTGTATAAAAATGCTCTTACAAGACAGTGAACAATCTGTACATAACTATACTGAACATCTGTGCAAAAGAATTACAAAAAACTTAGCTATATGAATTCCATGCTGTTTACTGAGTACAAGTGTATGTAGTTATTCATTACAATTTTTTGAGTACATCGATTCAAAAATGAGTGTTGACTATTTTTAACTTTCTTGGTAAGTCATCTTCTCCCACCATCCTTTTTAGTCGATAAGTACAAGGAATTATCTTCTAGTACTCCTCTATTCTTGTGACGTGTGACCTACGACTGAGAAAG
Organism: Schistocerca nitens; assembly: GCF_023898315.1. Lineage (NCBI taxonomy): Eukaryota > Metazoa > Arthropoda > Insecta > Orthoptera > Acrididae > Schistocerca > Schistocerca nitens. Next base: position 349,481,621 of record NC_064619.1, read on the forward strand.
TGTCATATTGGCGAGAAAGTACATCTACATTCTGACATAACTAAATTATGTCGATTATAGGCTTTTGAGTGACAGTAACAAAAGTGACCAGATTAAAAATGTTAAAATAAAAAGTAATTGCACTTTATGGAATCTTTCAGAAAAGTTGTAAAGAAATATAAGTTGCATTTGATTGAAGTTTGACTGCTGAACACACTCAACAATATGCGACAGAAGTGTACAGCAGAACAGCAACTTGCCATTCCGACAGTAGACAATGAATCACATCACATAGAATAGACAGCTCGTAAAACACTAATCTTCGTTAACGTTGAAACGTCCCCTTAGAAAAATTATACATGACTGTGCTTAAACTGACACACAATATTTTTTTAGCGCAACGCAATCTGACTTTCAAAAGTCCCTACAAAAGAATGCGTTGTTAACATCCAGCTGCCCAACACTACAATGGCAGACAACAGTGCAATCTAGCCACAGCCTGCACACAGCACAGCCAGTCATTTTCATACAGAGCGCTACGTGGCGTTACCAATAAGAAAACCTAAACAGCCTACTTACATAGCCCCCATGCTCTCCACAAAAAAATTTACAAATTGTTTTGGGCACTGGCCAATACAGATTTGAAAAAAATTTTCATAATTACAGTAAGAAAGATATCAAATGCACACACTTATTAATACAATGTTGGTGAAAAGCTAAAATTTTCTCACAGTCCATAAAGACAGTCCTGATCATTCATCACAGTAAAACTGCAGTTTGTTTTCTCGAAGTCTGAGCAGTAAAAGACAATGCACACGGAAGTAGTGGATTTCCATACAGTCTTGAAGAAGTAGTGTTGTCCTTCCAACGGAAAGACAGTGCTGACTCTTGGCAAGCTGACAGGTAATGGACCACCACAGAGCAAACCCACAGCAGAGTCAGTCGAAGTTTTGAAGAATATTGGTAGGTAGGTCATCGCATAACAGACCCACTGTAGTCCTGGTAGAGATTACGGTACTGATGGGCCACCAGAGGTGCAGTCCCACTGCAGTCCTTGTAGAAATAATGGTACTGGTGAGTCATCAAAGGTGTAGACTCACTGTAGTCCCTGTAGAGACGGCTATCAGCCATCCGTTGCAACTGTGCAGGTGCACAATCACCATCCAAGAGTCTTGTGGAGAATATAGCAAGTCCATAAACCACCACTTGTGTACTCACAAAGTTTTTGGAATTGTCCTTACAACCAGCAATGCTGTTAACCAGTCCCTGCTGACATATCAACACACGTGGCAGCACTAATAGTCCTCTTTTTTTTACATATTGTGCATATACTATGACCAACAGAAATGTGTGCAGTGAAATGAATGCTTACAATTTACTTAATTTGATGAACTGGTGTCAATTACAATTTTATAACATGAGAATACAATAACAAAGGTACAAAACACATCATTAAAGAACATAATAGTACAGATAACATTTGTAGTTACACAGGCTTTACAAAAGAATAGAAATTCAAAATCATCATATCGGCGAGTCGCACATCTCTCATTGTTACTTCGTTTCGGCGGATCCATCTCAAAATTCAATGCGGCTTGCCAATTTCTTTCATAATTTCCGAAGTATCCTGTGTTATTATTTTGTGGTTGATCCGTATTTCTATGTCCCTCTTCCCGCCCTGGAGCGCGAGTGTCCTCTGAAATATGTAATTCTTGTATTTCTTGTGCCAACTGATCTTGTACTTCCCGGATTTCTCTTTTGTACTGTGTATTGATTTGATTTTAATTTTGTTTGAATTTTCTAATTTGTTCATACTCTTCAGTGTCAGTGAAAGCTACAGGTGTTGTGTCATTCAGATCAACATCTACCTTTGTAGATAAGTTCGTGAACTGATCTGAAAGTTTGGCTACTTTATCCGATAGTGAAATTATTTCCTCTGTGTGTTTTTCTGAACCAAGTTTCAGAGTGTCCATTTGTGTTGAAATCGTATCTACTGTATCTTTTAAGTTTTCCTGAGTTTTTGCAAGTTGCGTAACCGAATCGGTAGTTGCAACTGAGTCAATTTTAGCTTTCAAGGTCTCATGATTTTCATGAACAATAATTTGCAGTTCTTTTATGGCTGCTTCGTGAATCTGTAATGCATTTTCATGACGCGAAAAAATAGGTTGGAAATGCTCACAAATTTGTGTTTTTACGTCATTACAGACTTCTTGACATTTCGATGCAATGTTATGTAACTCAGTAGTTAAATCTTCACGTGTTTGTTCACGTGCGGTGTCTAACTTCCGAAGACTTTGTTCCATTTTGTCTAACTTTTGAAGAATTTGTTCCATTGTGTCTAATTGTTGCTGTGTTTGTCTCTGGTGTTGTTCCATTGTATCTAACTTTTGAAGATTTTGCGGTGTTTGTCTCTAATTTTGTTCCATAGGTTGCATTAATTGCAATAATAATGTATTAGTGTCTGGAATGTGTTTCTCTATGCTTCTTGCCAGTGCATTTTCAGCGGCTACATTCACGTTTTGACAAGCAGAAAATGTGTCTTGACTCATTTGAGAAAACGGTGAGGACCCAAAACCTGAGTCTACAGTATTTGCAATATTGTGTTCTGTCATTTCGGATTCCTGAGGCGAGCTGTTGCCGACCGATCGATCGATAATGCTCCCCTGTTCACTATTTGTTTCACTGTCTACGCCATTGTTTGCCGCCCGCTCCATTTCCCTATGCACAATTACCAAATTACTATGTTGAACATTAGTTAATTCATTACACGGTAGCGCTAACACACTGCTTTCGTCTTCACTGTCATTTCTCAGTTTACTTTGAAGCCTAGTATTACGTTTTTCACACGCTGTTATTGTCACAATATTTCACACGACAACACAGAAAAGCACAATTTGAAGAGCAAAATAACAACAATTATTAGCATAGCACTGAAAATAATATCTAGTTAATTGCAAGCGCAGCTGCGAAATACTTGGTGCAAATTTACATGCGTGCCACACCTGTTTTACTGTACAACAAGGGAAGACTGCAACTACAAAGGAGATTCTCCGTACAATTACGCGCTAGCAATAAACAAAATCTACACTAATTACACAAACTACAAGAAAAAATCAGAAGATTCCAGTGAGGTATCCTCGGCTAAGGGTTGACATATGAAACGTCCCCTTTGAACAATGACTGTGCTTAAACTGACACACAATATTTCTTTAGCGCAATGCAATCTGACTTTCAAAAATCCCTACAAAAGAATGGCCCTGACTAACATTAACCTATACCTTTCACAAATCACTTACCTCACAAAAATCTTCGTTACTCGAACTACTGCAATACAGCGAGTGCCACTACTGCCAGCTAAATAAAAGATTCAAACTACGGAAGGCACTAACTACTGATAGGCATAGTTAGCAAATGAAAGATTTTAATAGAGAACAAACAATGTATTTACCTTAATAGTCATAATATATATAGCAGTTCATGACTTCCAGTCTTACAAATTTCAAAACTCCGCCATCTCTCTCCCCGCATCCACCATTGCTGGCGGCGCACCTCCAACTGCGCAACGCTACGCGTTGTTAACATCCAGCTGCCCAACACTACAATGGCAGACAACAATGCAAACTAGCCACAGACTGCACACAGCACAGCCACTGATTTTCATACAGAGCGCTACGTGGCGTTACCAATAAGAAAACCTAAACAGCCTACTTACAACATGATGTTAATCGATCACCATAAAAAACACACACAGGGATTGTACTCTCAGTAAACATTTTCAGTATGAAATTTTTGGAAGTGAAACACAAGTTGGCGAAACAAATATACAGATTTTAACACCATTTTGGCGTACAGCAGTAGCAATCTTGACTTATAAAATGAAAGAATTAGTGTCAGTTCTGGTGAGACTTATAGATTATTTAGATTATAGTTGTCCATATGAAAAGCCAGTTTTGCAGTTGGTAGTGGTACTGATGAATTACAAGTATATGAAGGATTTTCTAACAGTTCAAGAGATAATTAGAGGTTGTTAAAATCGAGATTGAGCTACCTGAATGACATTATCAGTGACTGAGGTAATATGTATTTTGTGGAGATCCCTTTCATGATCAGTTGTGCAGTAATGAAAGTTAGTTTGCTCAGTAGTATTATATATGAACTGCGACTGGAGTGCTTCTCATATAATGATCGAATACTGAAACAGAGAAGGGTGATATGAGGATAGCATAGATATGAGGTTATTATGATGAACAGTAGTGTTTAATTTGATGAAGGTGTATGTGATTATTGATGAAAATGATAATTGATAGGAAGATGCAATGGTTAGGAATTATGGTGTATATTGAGAAATAAATAATGGTTACAGCCAATATTAAGGTCCCTGATTTTGCTGAAGATGTTTTTTTTGCATGGATATATTTCATTAGCTGTCTGCCTGCTTAGCTGGATGGCAACATGCTCGCCACCCATGTAGGTGGGCCTGGGTTTAATTCCTGGCTGGGTTGGAGATTTTCTCCACTCAGGGACTGGGTGTTGTGTTGTCCTTATCATCATTTCAACCTCATCACCAGCATGCAAGTCGCCCAATGTGGCGTCGAATGAAATAATACTTACAGTTGGCAACTGAGCTTCCCTGGATGGAGCTTTTCAGCCACTGATGCCATACTCTTCTTTCATTTCATTTTTCATTAGGTTTCATGCAGTAAACGGAAAGTAATGAACAGTATAGTTTATTAGCACAAAAGCTCTGTTATGTTAACAGCAATATGGTAGAAGGCAGCACAATTATTTCTTATATGAGGTATGAGTTTTTTTTTTTTAAGGTCAGCAGATACAACTTACATGGCATACATTTCTGATTTGATATTTTATTCTACTTTATTTTAAATTTTCTGCATAGTTCATGTGAGAGCATCATTCTGTTGAAGCACATACAGTCTTCTTTTCTAACTACGTAACATTTTTCTTCAGGGCAGATTATATATTAAAAGTGATTTACAATTTATATATATATATATATATATATATATATATATATATATATATATATAAATTCCAGATATATGAGGCGTAGTTGCATATACTCATAGGATGCCTCGTTGAAAGACAGTTTCTTATGATGACACCAAGCAAGTAGTAATGGATAACATGAGTCAGAAGAGCATTAATGAAAATGTAGATGTATTTTGTGGTAAGATTAATTTTTTGTGAACAATATGCTATTAATCCATATTGGTTTCTTCCTTTTTGCATTTTATCAGTTACTGACTAATTTTCTTGCAGTTACTTAGGTTGTTATTGTGAAATTACTATCTCATTGCATAGTATGATTACTGCTTAACATAGCTACTGACTCATGTTAACTCATTTATTACGCATTTATTGGAGCTGCAACAAATTTTGAAACTTATTATTGGCATTTTGTGATGATCTTCTACTTTTGTGATAACACACTTGGTTTCAGTTACTGCATTGTTTAATGATGAAACTTTTGTTGTTTGTCTTAGCCTAAGAATTAGTACTCCATTTTGTTTACTGATTACACATGATGAGTTTTCGTTGCAAATGTGTAGGATTTTTGCTGCATTGACGTTCTGACGAAATATTTGCCGTGTTTTTGTGTGTATGATATTGAATTTGTTTGTATTGGTTATCTGATAGACTATTTTCGTGAATATATCACTTCACTGTTGTTCTATGAGTGCTCACTTAGGACAAGTACTTATTGTTGACAGGAATGGGGGAAAGAAATACAGTAGAAGAAGAATGGGTAGCTCTGAGGGATGAAGTAGTGAAGGCAGCAGAGGATCAAGTAGGTAAAAAGACGAGGGCTAATAGAAATCCTTGGGTAACAGAAGAAATATTGAATTTAATTGATGAAAGGAGAAAATATAAAAATGCAGTAAATGAAGCAGGCAAGTGTTAACTTATTGTTAGAGGCTATAAATTAGGTAACGGACATGATAAGAGCATTCTGAAAATTGGGTATAGGAAGAGAGTTGTAAAATATGCGAGTAGGCGGGTCAAACGAAATTTCATATATGCTGTGGTTGAAGCATAGCAATATGAATGAGTATGGCCAGGTTGGCTACTGATTATATTATTTCTTCATGTTACAATAACAAAATATTTGAAGGAAATTTATGTATCAAGTTGTGGCAGGTATATTTATATAAAAGATATGACAAGAGCATGAGGCTTCAGAGAAAGTATAATGTGTATACAGTAGATAAGTTAGAAAACTTATTCTTACTTTCGAGTAGTGTGTGACACTACTGAAATAGGAGGATTGGAGAATAGTGGTAAGGCACCAAATCACTTTATAAACATAGCTTAAAAACAGATTTGTTTGTCTCTTCAATACTTAAAACACTTGAATTCAGATGGTCAGTTTAGAAAACTCCAAACAAATTCTAATAACCAGCATAAAAGTTCATTATTAAATTACAGCTCTGATAGCAAACAGTAAAATAATATTGACAATTAACAATATGTACAAAGAATTCCTAGAATTTTCAATCGTTCTCCTTAACACAAATAAGTACAACTTAGTTTCACAGAAGTCTGATTCGAACAATCACTCAATACAATCAATTAAATAACAGACATAATCCTTGTGAATCCAGTCACAAACAAGTCATAAACAAGACCACTTAATGTGTGGGTGGCGGGTGTTTATGCACCACAATACTGGTATTAGTTCTACAATTGTTAGGTTTTTCAGTGCATTTGCTTTCCTTTTTCTTGATAATAGTCCACGTCTTGGCCTTTCTGGTTAGACTAACGTGTGGTACCTATAACAGAGACATGTTAGACATTCCGGATCAACAGTAGTGCAAACAGTTTAAGTCCGTTACTCGTATTTCTCATGCACTATGTAAGTCTGCAACTAGTGCACTAACACCTGCTCAGTTAACGAGAAGCAACGGGCTCAGCCCACTTAAACGTACGAGAATTTTAACAGCGTAACTGTGTCCGTACTTCTACTGTAACCAGCCTCTGGGGCACACTAATGCTTTAAATAGCCTTTTAGCCAGCAAACTGTCGCTGGTGTTTGTGAACATCAGTGAAAAATTTGCCCCGTACATGTAAGTACAGTACTCTCATTGGACTCGTACGCAGCGACCACGCCAGCTCCGCACAATCACAGTGCTAACACGCCCCTCACTGCACCGTCGTCTGGCTCATTCTGACAGCAGCCGCCTGACCCACCACCTCGCGGATTAACCTCACACCACCTTAGAACCATACGTGAAGGACTCAAGAGCAGCTGACTTTTTTTTTTTGCTTTATTGCTTTTCGATTCCCCCTGAAGGGGGCGGGCTGGTAGCAACTTAGTACACCGCTCTTCAGCCTGCAGAATTTTCAAAACATAAGAGGTAGGGAATATACAATAAAAGCAGGCGATAAAAACGGTGACCTAAAAGGGTAAAATCGTGGAAAATTACGTAAGTTAAAACATAAAACAAAGGGTTGGCTATGGTAATAAAATACACAGGAAGCAGACAGGTAAACTAGTAGACAGACAATTAAAAAGACATGGTGACAGTCTAGTTTCTGTTCACAAGAGATATAAAAAACATCACTCCCAGTGATAGTATGATTATCCTGTTCGCAACACTTCGCAAAAGACACACACACTTAACACTCACTTAAAACACTGCACTAAAATGTTGGCAGAAAGGTGACACACCACAGCTGGGGCCAGGTGGGTGGGAACTGGACAGATGAGGGGGAAAAAAAGTGGGGAGGGGAAGACAAACGAATGGGGGATGGAAATCGATTGTGGGTGAGGACTCATAAGGGGGGGGGGGGCAGGGCAGACGTGAGAGGGAGTGGGGAAAGGCAGAGGAGGGGAATTCAAAAAGTTTGGGGAGAGAAGGGAGGCAGAGAGAGGGTAGACAGGGAAAAACAGGTTGGAAGGGGGGAGAGGGAGCCTTGGAAAAGGACAGAGGAAGGGAGCGGGAGCAATTGACACGCCGCACGCACTTAAATAGTCTTCCTGTCAAAGACCCTAAGACTAACGTCTCTGATCAGACGATTAAACCACGCACGCCCATCGATAACCAGAGGCACTACTCTGACAGCGCAGCCACGGCTCGTATCACACAGACTGACTGAACTTTGACCTTAAAGTGGCTTTAATTCCCTCTCCTTTTACTTTGCATGAACAATGACACATTTGTTTATTTTTTCTTTGTTTCTCATTTCTGTACCTTCTTTCTCTTACGTGAGGTGTATATTTTTCGCATATTTATATTTATTGCCACTGTTGCTATATCTTACATGTTATTAGTTCTGAGTGATTAAACATTTTCTGTATTGCAAGATCTATTCTTTGCTCCATAGATATTATTGTACATTTTCATGGCCATTTACTTTGCATGAACAATGACACATTTGTTTATTTTTTCTTTGTTTCTCATTTCTGTACCTTCTTTCTCTTACGTGAGGTGTATATTTTTCGCATATTTATATTTATTGCCACTGTTGCTATATCTTACATGTTATTAGTTCTGAGTGATTAAACATTTTCTGTATTGCAAGATCTATTCTTTGCTCCATAGATATTATTGTACATTTTCATGGCCATTTGTCACCATTAGAAGATATTGATGTTTTGCTAGCTGCACCTCTTCTTAACTTTACTTGTATCTGACACAGAATATTATATAATTCTTTCTGTAATTAGAAGTTTCGTAATCACATTTATTAGCATAACTATGAATATTCATGTTTTGTGCATAAGATTCATCTTACATTTTCAAGGAGTCCTCGTGTACTATTTCAAAGATTTGCTAGGAATGAGGTCACCTCTAAAAGAGGTAAAACTGCACGTGCGGTTCAGATTTTGTAATACATATTTTACAATTTACAAATTCAATGTATTCCCCAGATTTCACAAAATTTCTTTCATTCTTAAAGGAAACAGTAGCACTGAGCCTATCAACGAGACTTCAGCTGAACATATGAGTTATTAGTAGAAAACTATGTCCCTTAGTCTGCTCATATTGGATTCTACATTTACTACCAATGCAGTCAGTGACAGACATTCATTTGCCTTACTGGCTGCTTCTAAACCTAAAAATATTATTCATACTCCTCGGCATTGCTCACCTATGGGTTTATTATTACAGGAAAAGTTACCTCATCGGTGACCATGCTTCAAGAAAAGTGTCGAAATTGTGCTAATTGCACAGCCACAAGAATAGTGACAAGAGACAATAACAGTACCTTCGTCGGGACTAAGGGTTACAACACTTAACCTTCACTTATATTCACTTACTAGCCTCAAGATAATGTTACAAGGCATTAACGCCAAACTTCAACGGCTTTGAATGATGCTACATTCACCTACAATCTACAGAACTCAGCAAGTAGTGTTTGTGGTTCCTCAATGTGCAAAGAGAATATTCGTAAGAAAACACCAATAAGAACATTCTTTTATACGTTTTGTAACTCTTGTAATGTTATTTACAATTGTACTTTACTGTACTGACCACTTTGTGAATTTTTTCTTTCTTTTTAAATTTCACTCTCCTCGCGTTATCACAGCTAAGACAGTTCATATGAAATCTTTTTCTGTGGAGCAAGGGATAATATAATGTTTCTAGCTGCTATTTTTACTATATTGAGATAAAAGTGAATGAGTGCACTACATGAGCAATGAGTAAGATTCTTGAGTCTGTATTTACTTTTATTCGTGGTCGACCTGCTAGTAAGTCTGTTGTGCAGCGCTGTGACACACTTACGTAGTTGCCAGCTGTTGACTTTTCCGTAGAAAGAGATTTGTTTCTTGTGGATATGGAAGAAATTACCTTGATTACTTTATTATGGAGATGAAAACTCTTTTATAATACTTTCTTGTTCTTTATTCTGAAGGAGAAGATTTTGTAGGAAATTTAGAGGTATATCTCTAAATTCTGTGATAAAAGAATTTTATAGTCGTTGGAGTCTTCTTATGTTGTGCTCTTTTCTCAGTATCACAGTTTGACGTCTCCAGAACGATTTTCTTCAAAGTAAAATGCACCTAAAAAATTCGTTGTAAAGTTTTGAACAGTTTGTCGTGTGTGCATTGCGCCTTACGCCACACGAAGTAGTAGACTGTTTCTGAGAGACAGCTATATAGTGTATATGTATCTTCAGCTGCTGCACCTGCTGATTTCTATTTGCTTTCGAGAACGTCAGTCTTCCAGGCACAAAAAGCAGCACCATGAGAAAGAAATATGTCACTTTTATTTTTGGGCAGATCTCACCTTGCATTCTTGAGCAAACTGTGTGTAGTAGGGATTGTGAGGTGTCGTGCTAGCAAGCAAAGTAATTGTTAGTGAACAGTGTTGATAATTCTATACAGTTAATTTCTTCTGAGTGGAGAATTTTTTGGATATTCCAATACTTAGTTTTAATTATATTACGTTCACAGAGCACAGAGTTATTTTCTTTTGTTATTTAATTATATTCATTCTCTTTATTTCAAATTTTATATTTCATGAACTTCAAAAGTTTTATTTCGCGGCACCTTTCACAAGCACAACGCAGGGGCAACAATCAGTTTGCTCAGTAATTGAATACGAATCGAAAGCAAACGTCACACGAGCAAAAAGTTTTTGAAAACAATACACTCATTTTTCTTTCACATACTGATAATATTTTATAGTAAGCTTACAAATGTTAGAGACAGTATTTTTTATTTCTGAGAAACATAGTGTACTACACTGCAACTCTTACAATGACACACTAGTGTGTTACAGATACGACATTCTAACTTCAATACTGACTGCCTGCTAAGTATCAACTGTGTCCTCTGCGAAGGCCACGTAACTATCTCTAATTATTTCTCTGACAGAAACACTTATAATAACAGGCAAACTGGGTCATTTTTGATTACTCTGGTTTTCCTCGCACACCTTCTCTAATCTCAATTCACGCTGACCTGTCATACGCCGTCTCTGAAATGTTTCTTTATAGAAATGACACAGCCCACGAATTAAGATACGTGAGGTCACAATAACGAAATAAATTGTATGTAATTCATCGTCAGTTGAACTACTTTATGGCTAATTCTATTTTTATTTATATTTGCTTGAATTCAAAAGAGCTTTTTCCTTGTTCATTAAATTAACTGGAATGTGTCTTATGTAATACAAGCACATGTGATTTCACTATTCTCCCAAAACCTGTTTCTGCAATCTTAGTGAAATAAAATTCATGTAATTTTCAGGAAATTTCAAAGGAATTCAAAATGATGTGTAAAACATCTCATGTTAAGGGAAAGTTTGAGAAGATTCCAAAATTCGTCTTATATTTTTCGGGTCTGTAATATTTCCGAAGTTATGGAGAATACAATATTGTGATTAATAATTTAATAAAATTAATTTAGATGACGCACTTGAGCTACAGTTGAATGTGTATAACATGCTTTTTTGTCCTCTGTTATTAGATGGATGAGCTTCAGTTTTGAAAACCGTCGTCTAATTGAATTTTAATATTGCATCACAACTTCCTTGGTAAATAAATGACGCACTTTTGGAGTTTTCCAAATAAACAGGTCCTTCCATAAACCTATTGTCCTATCACCATCTTTGTCATAGATCCCCAGTTCATGGTAGCAAAATATGTAATGATGACGAATTAGTTTCAATATTAGAAATATGGATATCTTACATAAATCATTAAAAACCATTTCTGAAGGAACGTACTGTCTCTATGGAATAATGTGCGATGTTGTGCTGTTGTTAGAGATTTACGTGGAAACAATTTAGGTTATAGTGAAAGAGTCTGTTACTAGATGTCCGCCAAGATTTTTCAGTAATAGATAATCAATTAAGGGACTATACCTCCGGCTTCACAGGTACAATTACCTGCAGTACCTGTGGAGGAACAATATTTGAATCAATGTCACTATCTAATAGGAAACTGGCCCGACCGCATGTTATGTGTTACTCAATACAATAAGTAAGTTGCCTTGTTTCGGAATCTGCTCTTTCGGTTTTCACACGTATGTTGCATTACATTTCTTACCTCCTCTTCTTTGCATGTCACAGTTTCATACAACTGAAGCTGGGATTTTAAAATCGCGAAACCAGTCGTGGTTTAAATAAATATACGTACAACTGAAGCAGATCTCTCTAAATTAATTATAATGCCTCTCAGTTGCGGATGTCATTGTACCAAATCACGTCCTAACAAGGAAAAATATCGTTAGCGAAAATATTGTCCTTTGTTCCTACCTTTACTCTATCTCTTGCTCTCTCACTCCTTTTCATTCATTCTCATTCTTTCCCTAATTCCCTCCTTCCTCACTTCCTCCATCCTCCCTCTCTCTTTTTCCCTTTGTCCACTTCATCTCTCTTTTTCAGCTCCTTCCCCCATATAACCCGCGCCCGTGCTCCGCTGGTGGAAATCTCCCGCACAGATTTACAACTGTGCGAATGCATGCTGCCCGTCGGCTGTAAATCTCTCGACGCCGCTATCGGTAATCGGTTCTAGCGTGCAGTTGAAAAAGAATACCGTATCCAGGGCAGGGCGGCTAGAGGAGCGCTAAAAGGATAAAGCAAACAACTGACGAGTGGCTCCACACTGTGAGTGAAGGTTTAATTGAAATTGCCAGTCGGCGAAGGCAGCAGGCTGCGAGAAGAGCAGCCAGCGGCGGCGATACCCCAGGCACCTCGGCGCGGCGCGGCGCGGGACGAGTGAATTGTCTGCTGCAATCTGGTGCCGCCGCTGCCTACAGAGGAGCCACCGCCGGCGGGCGTAATTTAAAGCGACAGCTCCGCGTCTCTCTCTCTCTCTCTGTCTCTCTCTCATTCCCACTCGTTCCTCCGCGTCTCTCTGTCCTTCGCCCTTCCGTCGCAGCCCCTGCTGCCCGTCTCTTCACTCTCCGACACGCCCTCCGCCTGTGATATCTCTTTCCCGCTCTCAGTGCAAGCAGAACAATTACCGCGCACAAAGCGACCGCGCGCGCCGGCTGTTTCTGCAGCAGCCAGCCGTTGGCGCCCCTAACACAGCCGGCAAATCCGGGGGAAGCCGGCAGCGCTGCCCGCCCCCGCCTCCACCGTCCCACCACGTCTGCCAGTAGTCAGCTCGCCTTATTGCCCCGTCCTGCGCACTTCAAAGAAGAGCCGAGGAGAGAAAAACGAAGGAAGTCGGCCACTAGGTGGCTGGAAATCCCGCCTGTAAAAGCTCCGCAGTCGGCCCTTTTAATTTAATGCCATTTAAGGGCCGTCGCTCGTCGCGACACCACAATACAGGGCGGCGAAACGCGAGGTGAAAATGAGCCGCCACGGGTGTGAATTCGCGGCTGTTCGCACATTGAGCGAGCTCTCTTCTACGGATTTGGACCATACACGTTCGTGGCACCTCCGTACACTGACTCGTCCCAGTGCATGAAACAGAGGGAAGATGGCAAATGTCATACGTAAAGCAGCCGTTGGTTAGGGCATGTGTGCTTCGTTAATATTTGAATACATCTAAAATATCTTGTCCTATTAAGGCCAACTCCGTGTCGGTGCTGTTAATGGTAGCTGAATTTCTTTATCCGAAACACTTGTGCTGTAAAAATAACTCATAGTATAGTGCAAATCTCTTGCTGGACAGAGAGCACCCAGGCGTTTCGTCAGATCGGTAATAATTTTCTGAGTCTTTATACCAATTTCTTTACCCTAAACACTTGTGCTGTAAAAATAACTCGTAGTATAATGCAAACCTCTTGCTGGACCGAGAGCACCCAGGCGTTTCGTCAAATCGGTAATAATTTTCTGAGGCTTTATTCCGATTTTTCAAGTGTTTCAGTAAGAAACATTATTTTGCTTTTTCGTATAGTAGAACACTTGTGCGATTTAACTCACCGTGCTAAAATCGCAAAATTAAGAACAGCAGAAACATAGAATGTAGAAATCACTGATTTGGAACCGATGACTATTATACAATTTTCAGCATATGCCATCAACTGCCAATTTCTTAGCTTTCTGGGGTGTAGTTATAGACATTGCTGTATAAAATATAATTAAATATTTCAGAATCTCACTACTTAAAGTATGTTGTTTTCTTCATTACTTTTCTTATTATACAGCACGTATACAAATATAAAATATTTTGTTTAAAAAGCTACAGAACATGACGTATATTGTCTCTTCGTTGGCAGAATATTGCTGAGAATATAATCACAAAACTTGACAATTTCAAACTATACTATTTATCGTATGCAAAAATCAGGAATTCTACTGTATTACAGTAATGTACGCTACTTTTCACTATTTCTCAGTTGCTGCAAATAGAACTTATCTGAACACCGTAAATATTGGCTTGCTCTTAATTGCAATTTAGGCTGCCGGAGTTGCCGAGCGGTTCTAGGTGCTACAGTCTGGAGCCGCGCGACCGCTATGGTCGGAGGTTTGAATCCTGCCTCAGGCATGGATGTGTGTGATGTCCTTAGGTTAGTTGCGTTTAAGTAGTTCTAAGATCTAGGGGACTGATGACCTCAGAAGTTAAGTCCCATAGTGCTCAGAGCCATTTGAACCATTTAATTGCACTTTATGCACCTCTCTTTACTCAACACTCGTTACCGTTTCGTATCGCAAAGACGCGACAGCTACTAATGCTACTACTACTACTACTTCTTCTACTACTACTACTATTACTGCTCAACAACAGATAATCGTAACATGCACAAACATGGACTGAAATAATATAAAAGCACTTGAGGATGGTTTGATAGTTGCCATCTGTAATTTGTTATGTACGACTTCACAGTGAACACAAAGTTTCAGTAAGCTAGAATCGTCATATGGATGATTCAATCTGATTTTAGTATTTGATTTTCCAACTCGTGTGCATCAACACAGCAGTAACTGACTGATAACATTTTTATAAATAGGCTTCAGCCGGGAAAAATTTAGGGGCACCCAGTTGTTAATCGATTACCTGATCATAATTAATAAAAATAACCAATGGAGCACTTTACAGCTCTGAAGCATGGTCACACAAGGCAGTGAGGCACATTAAGGAGAGAAGAGCACAATGTCTTAAGAACAACATAAAAGAGGTCGTAAATGGTGAGGGTATATATAGAAAAAGACGTTAATGAATAGTTCGGTATATTCTGTATTTAATTTCTGACAGAATTTGAAAGTAGCTTTCCTTAAAAAGTATCCAGAAAATCCAACTCAAAAACATGTTGAAATTACAATGAAATTCAGACTTTTAGCTGCTGACAGCGAGAGTTGAAAGTGTGTGCCCCGACGGAGACTCGGACTCGGGATTCCCTTCTTACATGGCAGAAGCTCCATAAATCTGAGCCACCGAGGATATATTCCGTACGAACAGATACCATCTTCATAAAGAAAAACATGTTTGTCATGATAAACGTAAGCACATTTCTCTTTTAGAGGAAGAAGGGAAATTTACGTAAAGAAGGAGTGGAAATTAACACGGTCCATTAATGTTCCCACCACCTGTGTTTGGAGAGCAGTAACCAGACTCAACCGTCATATGACAACACTAGCAGTTGACGGATACATAGGCGTGCAGTCCACTGCAGAAACGGACCGATTTATCTGAAGTCCAAAAGGACATGAGTACGACTTTGGGGCCAAGAGTGAAAGGATTTCCGAAACGGTTACGTTTGTAATTGTTCGCCTGCCGCCATGATTAAAGTACACCATGCATGGCAAATGGCACTATCCACAACCGGTACCCAGGTAACTGTGGTGCTCCACGGGTCATGGATGAAAGGTGGCGATGTATAAGAGCGAATAGTCGTGCAGATTTGTGCAACTGACTGCCCACATGAACCGAGGGACTTCCAACAGTGCTCCTCAACGACCGTTCAGCGAAAATTGCTGCCTATGAGCTTCTGCAGTAGACGCCTGGATCGTGCTTCCATGCTGACTGCTGTTCCTCGTCGAAGAAGGATGGAATTTGCACGCCAGTACCACAGCTGGACGTCCAGCGTGACGACAGGTGGCCTTTTCAGATTAATCGCCAACTGCTGCTCAAATTGCTGCTGCAGATGCAGTGCGGCGTGTCAGAGCCATACACTGAAAACGGTTGTCCCATCTGTCGGGAGTGCCACGTGATCTTTTTCCGGAGCCTAGTCTTCTTGCAAACATATAACCTCGCAACCACCACTGCCAGCAGTCATGTACAGTGGCTACATTCCTGCGAAGTCAACCTGCTTCTTGTAGCCCTATTACACGACCTCGTTCAAATTGACTGAGATGTTTATGATGGCTTCTTTGTCTTCTTAAATGCATTCTTGACTAACGCCAGTTCACTACGTCCAATCTCAAAGCTAACTAACACTCATGATGATCACACCACGATTTAAAACAAACCTGATTTGGAACCTTATAATTGCATTATTAATGTCACTCCCAATCAACTGGCGCGAAACTGGAATAGGCATTAGGTTTCAGATGTAGAAACAGGCCTACGGACTTTCGTTTATGCCGCACTACTATTTCTTGGTGTTGAAATTTTCTTTCCGTCAGTGTACGTAGTTCTGTACAACAAAGACACATACCAACCATCCACATAGCACGTAAACACAAGTCAGCAGACGGTTGAGAATGCTATGAACTTGTTTGTATATACTGATGAAAACTTAAACTGGAAGAAGCGTATTATTGAGACGCTCAAACATATCAGCTACTTTTGCTCTTCATGTAATTGATGAGCTTGGAAACAAATGAATGAAGATCCTGGCATTTCAGCGTATTTTGCATATACATCCTACAGAATAAATTTTTAGTTTAAGTTACTACTTAGAAACAAAGTACTAATTGCACAAAAGCGAATGGAGTTGACCAATACAGGGTGTTCAACACATAGGCATCTATGCAACGAGTTATACATTTTAACAGCATCATCATAATACATATATTCGCCAATGTAGTACGTCAAAAAATCCATCACAATTGGAGAGAAATAGTGATGTACGTAACTACCGTAAAAAAGTGACGTCCATACCTACCGTACTGTACAAAATATGGGCTTTATTTTCCATTATTAAAAGTGTCAGTGGTTCAGAAAGATTTTCAATGTTCAGAAACACAAAGTTTGCGTCATTTTTACAATAACAAGAAACGTCTGATAGGTAGCAAAGTAAGCTTTAA
Source organism: Schistocerca nitens (assembly GCF_023898315.1). Taxonomy (NCBI): domain Eukaryota; kingdom Metazoa; phylum Arthropoda; class Insecta; order Orthoptera; family Acrididae; genus Schistocerca; species Schistocerca nitens. The sequence continues at coordinate 349,498,711 of NC_064619.1, forward strand.
ATATGACCTAAAATCATTTATCTTATATAATTCCTTCTACTTCGAGGACGAAATTTTATTACAGAACTGATAGCCTGCAAGAAATCTTGTTCTTAAATGAAACTGCACGAGTAAGCTTCAAACGATAGCATATTCAATACTGTTAACACTTATCTCTCGTTCCACATCATTTCAATGAATGAATCGTTCAAATGATCTATCTAGGGAATTAATCCAGCTCAATACAACATTACTGAACAGCCAATTAAGTACATCCACTGTACAATACTGGATGAGACAGCAAATAAAGGTCACCCCAAATATATACAGAAAGAATAAATATATCAAAGTGTGGTTTCCCCAATTCAAAGTGGACATTAAGGTGAATTTCCTGTAGTTATCGAGTAATTATGACGGTGCAATGACGTAATTTGAGATAATAGTCGGTATGGTCATATGTTTAGTCGAACAGTTTATCAATACAAAACCCAACAATGCCTACAGTAGGCAGTCCAGTAGAAGACAAACAGATATCTCCAAAAACAGAACTAACAGAAGTTGGACAGTCAAAAGTAGAATCAAGAAAGATAAGTGCTAAGAAACCTTACGTAGCAGGAAAAACACTTCAGCTGATCGAATTAAAAAATTCCACAGGAAACCTAGAAACACCACAATATCAGTCTTTTACAACTGAAATAAATACGAAGTTGGGAAAAGTTTAAATGATATACTTTCAGTAGAAAGTTGAAGTAATCGTAAAAGACATGATTGTCGAAAGAACAAATGTAACATATAAAGAGCAAAACGAACTTCGGGTAAACAAGGTTGTTCGATACCTTCGAGAAATGACATCATACCAAATCCTGAGATAATACACAAACATGACTCGGAAATAGCGACTAATAACCCCAAACGTGGAGCGAAAATATGAAAATCAAATACAGAATCAATTAACTTCTTAGTTATAAATTGGATTTTAAGGGTGGGGGCAAACAAATATCTAAATGACAACCGAGAAATCACGATAATGGTCAAATATACAAAATGAAAAAACAGACAGATAACCAAATGTGACTGGTACCGAAAACATCATTTAACCTATATTGTTCAAGACCAGTACCTATAAAGAAATCCAAAAGGCGATAGCAGTACTACAAACCAAAAGACATTATCGTCAGACATAGCAAAAATGCGCGAAAACTGACGAAAAGAGGTTTTGACATCAGGTGACCTACATAGCTCAGTTTTTAAACAAGTACCGATTATGAAATCTTAAACCCTACACAATAAAAACATCTTTAACAAAAGAAGGCTCAGACACATCAGACAACCAGTTTAAAACATACAAAACAATACCATACATCAAATAAACGCAACCTAAACATCTTCCACATAAAAAAAACCACTGTCTCCCCCACTCAACCCAATCCAAACCACCTCAACACTACACAAAAAGTATCAACTACTCCCATTTTACTAACGAAATGCAACCTATGCATTTTGCCCATTACCTCATAAACCCATGGAAAATACAACAGTCCTGACGAGTACTCTTCCGTCAGCAGAAGTTATCAAGATGTGCTTGCAAGACAAAACAGCCCAACTAAGCAAGAGATTTGACAGCCACCCAATAACCCTCAGTAGTAATAGCAAACCTCTTCATGCATTTCTTCCTTAACATTGGTGAGGATTTTTGTGTGTCCCAAGAATCCAAAGACCAATGCTGGTCTGAGATATGCTTCTGCTAGGGTCACCACATGTGAGATTGGTCGTCTGGTAAAAAGTAGCATCCTGGTGACGATCACACGAGGCTTTACCCATGTCTGACATTCCTTTCAGTTACTTACGTCAGGCATCTTCTCTTTCCTTTATCATTGCTTGTTTTGGCCAACTCTTGCTTTTTCGACTCCAACGGTGTTAGATTGTTAGGCGGGAAGGTGCCTTACATTTTCAACCTGAATTTAAGGGGATGCCAACAGTTCAGGCGACAGAAAAAAGAGTTTAAAATAACACCAAAAGGGTAAGGAGGCGGAATACATATCTTCAAGGTAGGCACAACTCGAAGCCTGGAAATGGCGGTTTGCCTAGAAATGATAATTCGAAGTATTATTCAGCTGGCTTGGAAGCTGTAAAACGGTATCCCCATCACAAGGCTTAACCGGTGCAGTGCTCTTAACGCAGGCAGTGATTTTATCCTCGCAGGATCTCATTGCAAATCACAGCCTTAGATAAAAAGGGATGAATCGTGGATACAGTAAGTCAAGAGTAAATGATTAGGTATGACAGAAGGATGAAAATAACTAAATGACACTTATGAGAGAATGGGAATAAATAAATGGAGTTAGATCACAAATTAAAGGTAAACAAATTGATATAGCTGTTATAACATATACAAAAATAACCTGAAATGCACAGCAGATCTTGATTTGATTTCAGTACAATGGTATACAGGCTGTTAGGGGTGAAAGTCTAAATATTTTTTTGATGACTGAGAACAGTGAACTGAATAAAATTGCATTAATTCTTCTGCAGACTAATCACTAGATGTATTAAATACAGCATGATTTTAGGTTGGTTAGTATCTCCAAGATCATCTGGCAAGAGCAAGTCATTAACATTTATTTTCCCATAGACAGCAGGTCAGGAGTCGAGGTGCGGAGACATCAACGCAAAAAAATTAGTCCTTTATTAATTAAAAGTTATTAAGTTTAAATTTAAAACTGACTGAGGATGTTTACACTTTGTAAATGTATATGCACTTCAACAAGGGAAGAAAAGAGAAATACTCCTTTTCTACAATGGTCTGAAGACAGCTGTAAATTAAATCAATAAGAGATATCAGGTTCTCAGCTATGGAGATTTAAGAGCAGGAAACATACATATCTCATGAGCTGTGAGTAGATTTAGAGAACAATACATCAACAATTATGTTGAAGACTCTTTACAATCTTCGACCATCTTAAGATCACTAATACATTTTCGGAGATACATAAGATTATATATAGAGGGGTTTCTGATCTTTAATAGACTACATAATCGCAAATGACAGGACATGTAATCATGTTCAAGATGTACACATACATGAAGCAAGTGATATATACACACATCAAAAAAAGTTCTGCATCACCCCGGATCCCAGAAGTCCTGAAAATAGACGTTGACTGTGGATATTGTATCACAGGCACAGAACTTTTGACTATTCAGAGAGGTCTCTAAATCCGCCCAAAGATCAATCATACATGAGCAGCGCCTATTAGACGGATGGGGCCCGACAGCTGATCAGTTCCAGTCATTCCACCATGAAGAAAGTACATGGCTCGTGTTGTCTTTAGTTCAAGCGTGCCTAGAAGGTCAATACCGCGGTTCGATCGCGCCAGGAACGACTGTCAACAAGCGAGGTGTCTAGGCGTCTCCTAGTGAACCACAGCGATATTGTTCGGACGTTGAAGAGATACAGAGAGACAGGAACTGTCGATGACATGCCTCGCTCAGGCCGCCCAGGGGCTACTGCTGCAGTGGATGACTCCTACCTACGGATTATGGCTAGGAGGAACCCTGACAGCAACGCCACCATGTTGAATAATGCTTTTTGTGCAGCCACAGGATGTCTTGTTACTACTCAAAGTGTGCGCAATAGGCTGCATGAAAGCAGTTTCACTCCCGACTTCCATGGCGAGGTCCATCTTTGCAGCCACGACACCATACAGCGCGATACAGATGCACCGAATAACATGGCGAATGGACCTCTCAGTATCGGCATCACGTCCTCGCATATACCTTCAACCAGACAATCGTCGGAGATGTGTTTGGAGGCAACCCAGTCAGGCTAAGCGCCTTAGGCACACAGTCCAGCTTGTGCAGCAAAGTGGAGGTTCCTTGCTGTTTTGGGGTAGCATTATGTGGGGCTGACGTATGCCACTGATGGTCGTGGAAGGTGCCGTAACGGCTGTACGATACATGAATGCCATCCTCCGACCGATAGTGCAACCATATCGGCAGCATACTGGCGAGGCATTCGTCTTCATGGAAGACATTCGCGCCCTCATCCTGCAAAACTTGTGAATGACTCCCTTCAGGATAACGACATCGCTCAACTAGAGTGGCCAGCATGTTCTCCAGACATGAATCCTACCGAACATGCCTGAAATAGATTGAAAAGAACTGTTTATGGACGATGTGACCTACCAGCCACTCTGAGGGATCTACGCCGAGTCGCTGTTAAGGAGTGGGACAATCTGGAACAAGAATATCTTGATGAACATTTAGATAGTATGCCACGACGAATACAGGCATGGATCAGTGCAAGAGGACGTGCTACTGTGTTTTAGAGTTACCGGTGTGTACTGCAATCTGGACCACCATCTCTGAAGATCTCGTTGTATTGTGGTACAACATGCAATGCGTGGATTTTATGAGCAATAAAAAGGGGCAAATGAAGTTTGTGTTGGTCTCTGTTCCAATTTACTGTCAGGTACCGGAAATCTCGGAACCGAGGTAATAAAAAACTTGTTCTGATGTGTGCATGTTCCGATCACTGTTCAGTCATCACAACACTTACAATAGCAGTTAAGTGGAAGAACCTGAACAGAGCTTGAGGATGTCTTTAAGGTGAGTGTTAGGAAATTTTACCAAAGCCACCTACAGATATTTCTGTTAGGCTTCAATTGTTCAGGATATAGTGGAGAAAACGGCAAGGTATTAATGAATGCATAGAAATAGCGGTATGTGAGGCACTGGCGATAAGATGAACTTAAGTGAAAAGAAGGGATAGTGAATTTTGAATGAAAATGTCGCAGAGGCCGTCGAAGAGAAAGGTAGAACCGACAAAAAAGTTCTACATAACAAAACACCTGAAACTGAAGAGGAGTATAAGTAAAAACGGAACTTTGCCATACAACATACAGAGGCTAGCATACCAAGAGTCACGGGATCGTTGTACAACTGAAGCAGAGCAGGCAAACTTTTGTCCATAATCTAGAGAAACCTTTAAATAGCACAGGGAATGGTACAGCAGAACTAAATACCATTAGCGACGGTCGGTAGAAACAGTAGATCGAAGATGAAGGAGCAGGAGATAACATTACTGAACAATGCTGTGGATTAAATCACAATAGAACTGCAACTATTTTTGAAAACTACGAAAAACAGGAAATAATGTGGACCTAATACTATTAACATGGAACTTTTAAGTGTTCTTAACTTAAATACTTGCGTTGGATGTTGTATTTTGTTCATACTTGTATAAGTCCACAGGGCTTAGTCTCGCACTGGTAAGATCACTTTGCGATTGAAATCGATGTACAGTAATAGTAAAAAGATAGTTTCAAATTTATGTGACCAATGCTGCAGTTTCAGTTGTTTCGATCATGAATTTAATAATTAATTTCACGGCCTTATCGTGTTAATAACTCATGCAAGTCACCAGCCAATTAACATATTAATGCTCCTAGTTTTACTTACGAAAGATCGGGCTTACATGACAGAAGTTGTTTACTTTAGCGATGACTTGTGTTCCATACAATTCAGATGATTTTTGACATTTGTATCAATGGAAGATGGCGTAATGCTGAGATGTAGATCGTGCTATGAAGCATATCATACAGACAAATAACGGTTATATCTTTCTATAAATGTTTAATATATATTACCACTTGTAAAATCCTAAATACTTGGTAAATATAGGAAGTGATATGAAACTGTTGTGGAATCAGCCACCAAAACTCAACTCAATACATATTTGCAAAAATAATTACTAATCGTTCGAGCAACATAAAGTGGATTTCGGGAAGGCCTTTAATACAGTGGAATTTACCATAAAAATTTTTAGACAAACGATGATAATTCGGTTTAGAGACACACATATAGCTTTTATTGACTACAGAAAAGCTTTCGACTGTATGAACAGAAAGAAACTGTGGGACACAATTAGTATTAGTAAAGCTGAATATGCGAGACATCTTACTGAAGCTATAAAAAGCTTATACATGGGAAGACAAAGAGTAATAAAGGTTGGTAATAATAAAACGGAAGGTGTTAGTTCCATTAAGAGACTTAAGCACAGCCGTTTTCTGTCTCCAGCCTTATTTAGTGTTTATGAAATTGTAATTATACATGACTTTTCTAAGGAGGGCCACTAAATGTTTTTTTTGTTTTCAAATTTATTTGACTACAGTATAACAGTCAACCCACAGTCACAGTAAATTACAGAAAGTGTACATGACTAGTTTCAGTGAAGCTCAGTCACCACTATAAAATGTAACAAGTATGAAATAAGTTTGCTATCAGTTGCGAGAATCTAAAGTATAAGTAACATCTGAGAACTGCACTTTTGTCGTAGGAAACAATACCGTGGATTTATCATATTAAATTAAATCTCGTTAAGCAGCAATGGCAAAGAAGCAACATCGTTGGAATTGAACGCCGTGAAGCATTTATCTATGCAGAACATTAAAGTCTTAAAGTCGTACATGTTGGATTGTGCAAGTAGTTGGACAGTGCCAGTCCTAATCCAACATATACGACGTTAAAATTTTAATGTTCTGCATAGATAGAGGCTTCACAGTGATCAATTGCATTGATGTTGCTTCTTTGCTATTACTAAATAGCAAAGTTTAATTTAATGTGATAAATTCACAGTATTGTTTCCTATGTCATAGATGTTATGGTTAGATGTTACTTGTATTGCAGGTTCACACAATTAATAGCAGACTTATTTCATACTTTGCTAATTGGATAATGGTGACTCGACCATCACCAACACAAGTGATGTAAACGTTATGTAATTTACTGTGAATATGGCTTGAAAGCTGTACTGAAGTCAAATAAATTGGAAAAAAAAGTTTTGTAATTGATTTCATTATGAACTAGAATATCCTTATGTATGCAGATAATGTTACGATTTTGAAAGAAGGAGAAGGTGGGCGACAAAAGTCAGTGTACAAACTACATCAGTTAGGGAAAACAGGATGTACTCTTAGAAAACAAAAGGAAACAAATCATGGCTCATCATGGGAAATACCCCAGCCAATAACAAAAATAATAATAAATAATACACAACTTCAGCAAGTCTGCAGTTTTAATGTTTTTAGGATGCCACATAAGCTATGTTATGGAAAATGACATAGAAAGAAAGATTAACAAATATCAATCAGTCCGTGAAATGATAAACAAATAAAAAACAGAAGGAAACATAGTTAAAATTTTGTAAAATGGAGGCTACACGTTTGCTATACAGAAGTGAGTCAGGGAACCCTAGCAAATGCAACAAAAGGAAACTCCAAGCAACAAAAATGAGATTTTCTCAAAAAGTGAGAGATGTTGCCAGGGAATATCATGTAAGAAATTAAGATATTAGGAACGAACCAGGCATTTATAAAACTGATGAAGAGACTGAAGAAAATAAAGCGTTATGGAAACATCACATACGATGGATAATTGCAGAGAGGATCGCTCATAGGACCATAGTGTACCAGCCAAGAGGAAGAAATGTCCCAGGAAGACAGAACGAGGTGACAGTAAAAAGTGAAGACATAACAGGCGCAAACACTAAACCTTCATGTGCTGGCTAAGAAGTATCAGTACAGGCCCCAGCCTCAGAGACTTTAAATTCGAGATTGTGGTTCACAGTGAGATGATTGTAGTCCTTACTGCCCTACAGGTTATAGGAAGCCAACCCACCTGACATAGTAGTAGACCATTTAGCGGCATCCTCCTCTATGAGTAAAGCAGAAGCATACTTACTGTAATCGACAGCCACACATAATAAAGTATCAGCTCAGTTCCAATAAAAAATAACAGACCTGAAAACCCAAATACCAACAACACCGGAGCCCCTTCAACTCGTCTCTCTACCAAAATAAGATTCGTCATCTTCCACTATCACCACAACTCTCTCTCATACAGAACCCTTAAATGTAATGAATTCTCCACATACCTCTCTAAAAAATTAAACCGTTCTATTACTGCCCGTTTTGAACACCAGTTCCATATATGACGTACTCGAAAGAGGACTGCTGACAAAAATAATACGATATAACAATAACATAGAGACTGAATCTCAACCTCTGAAATAACGTACCGGGCATGATGGATCACCATATATAATCTCGACGATACCGCCGCAAAAAAGTTGAGATGAAACGACGCCAAATTGATATTAATATCACATACATGTCAGCGAAAGTACTCTATTATAATAACAAATGGTCGTTAAATTTTGTAGCTATTTCATTGTACTCCACAATATACGACGACTAAATATTAATTTTGGTTTCATTTTGCCAAAATTATCCTGATGAACAAATACATTAAAACAACGAAACAAAGGCATAAAACATGAAAATTAAACAAAGGACAAATGTTTTAAACGAGTGCAAGTCACAAAATCATATTTGATCAGTAGAAGAAATTAGCACACTGGGCAAAATATTTATTTCCAAATGAAAATTTGTTTGTATTTCAGAGTTCATATAAATTGAAATTACTATTTTCACTCATTATTAAGACAACTGAAAATATGGTTAAATCTCTGAAATCTCATAGTTCCTTAACAAATGACGACAGTGACATGTCACAGATAAAAGTCGACACTCAAACTGACCCCAACTATCATTGAAATTAAAAGCAAGTAAGATAGCATATTCAGAAGAGACGATGGACAGGTGCAAAAAGTACATCAACGGCCACTACGAAGAGGAGGAACTGCCTAAAGAAGTAATAAAAGGGGAAATGAGAGTCCATATGAAAGACAAAGGGGACCAACTATAAGAATCACAGATAGAAATTGTTTTTAAAGATATACGATCAAATAATAGCATCATTCCTGAATCAAGATACACACGAATTGACGTAATAATATTATTCGCACAGTCGCGAAGATAGCAAGGACAGATAATGCGACAACTACCATACTATCACTTTAGCGTGCAATGCAATAACCAGTTTACTAACAAGAAGAATATATGAAGAATGGAGGAGAAGAAGAAGAAGAAGAAGTAGATGATTATCAGTTTGGCTTCAGGAAAGGTAAGGGCACCTGAGAGGCAACACTGATAATGGACTGCGGCTGATAATGGACGCAAAGCTGACAACAAATCAAAATACTTACTTGGGATTTGTCGTCCTGGAGAAAGCACTCGACAATTTAAAAACTGCAAGAGGTTATAAAAAAGTAAGAGGAAGCTTCAGGTAAATAGGGGTATTGCACGATATGAATGACAATGAAGAAGAAACCGTAAGAATAAAAGACCATAAACGAAGTACTCGAATCATGAAAATTGTAAGGCAGAGTTGCAGTCTTTCGGCATTACTGCTCTCCCTGAACATCAAACAAGAAATGACGGAAATAAAGGAAGATTAGTGGCTTAAAAATACCGTTAATGTGTCTCAATGGTTATACTGCTATTGTTAGTGAAAGTGAAAATGAATTACAGCTGTCGAATGAATTGAACAGTGTGATGAATACAGAATATGGATAGAGGGTACACCGAAGAAATACGATAGTGACCCCTCCTGAGAATTCCCTCGCCCTCCCTTCCCCATCCCCACTTGCCCATTTCCTCCCCCCATTAGAAATTGGCGGAAAAAAGACTCAGTCTGTGCTGAGTTGTATGTATAGAAAGATACCACAACATGAAATTCGAACCAATGTCAATAGAACAAGTCTTTGCTGACCTGTTAATGGGGAAGAATCTCAAAACACGAAACTCAGATAGGTGTCAATATATATAACAATATATTCTTCAATTGTATTTGGGTACTCTTTATTTAATGAGTTTGTGGGAGAGAGGGTTCCTCTCCTCCCCTCCCTCAACTCGGCATTCCCCTTCCTACCTGGAAACTGGTGGCAGAAAGACGCAATCGGCTGTGAGCTGCCACACAAGGGAGGACCTCATTACACAAAGTGGGCAGTAAAATTCGAGCAATATATTTATTTAAACAATAATTAAATTAATTAATCAGATGGGGGAGGGGAATAGTAAGTAGTGATTTGCTTTATTTGGATAGGAAAAACAGCCCACTCTTACAATGATACAAATGGCGGGAAACAGTCCATTTGCTTTACCCTAACAGATTAATTGTTAAACAATTTACAGGAGACAAGTTAGGGAAAAACACTCCGGAAGATCTAAGTGAAATAGATTACTTAAAACAATCGCCATCAGCTTATAATGATTTTTCTACGCAATGAAACAAAGTTTGTAAATCACAAGCGTACATATTCGAAATCATATAATTAATTTTTCACCTCAAATAGATTCTCGTGCTAAATATATCCGACATCTCATAAGCACCGAAATTTGAGAACACAAGCACCTTCTCCACTATAATGATTCCACTGAACGTATCTGGCTAAAAAGGAAACCACATTCGTGATCATGCAGTGAATACTGTCCTCCGACACCAGCAGAGGTGGGAGTAGAAGCGGCGCTGCCCGGGAGAGGACTAGAGGCCCACACCCGCGTCAGCCACACTCGTAGTTGGGCGCCCATCTCCCGGTATTCACATGCTAGCTGTACCAGATGCTCAGAGGTCAGACAGACTGGCACCATGATCACCCAACCATCAACCACTCAATTTTCACATGAAGTGAATGATCGTCCAGCATAAACACACATCATATTGAATCTTCTCAAATTTCCATGTATAAATCGGAAAATACATGAAACACTCACATTCGCTTCGTTGCTGCTCAACCAGCATACTGGATAATTCCCTATTCAGCCACCGAGAGGGCTCTGCGAGCACTTCTCCTCGGACTTTCCCCATGGCTACAGGTAAGTGACAACCATCCGGAGCCTGTCTTTGCAACTAAGCTACGGCTTTCAACAGGCGAAGCATCATGACCATCCCTGCCATCATCCATACCATGAAACAAGCACATACCGTTTGGATGTGTAGTTATAACAGCAGTTCCACCCCTGACATAGACTCTCCCCCGTTTAAAAAATCCACTTTAGCCAGTCGGAGATTTTGCTATTCATGTATCTAGAATTTCACTCATGGACCGTAGTTCCGTTCCTTTTATAGCAGTTATTTTCGAAATCAGAGGAAATTGTATCTTACACGCATTTTAACATCGCTAAATTATTTCCACTTGTCGGGAAGATCCTGTACAATAGTATGGCATAGGCTTGTTCCTGTGAGTGGTCTCTCATCAGGTAAAAAAAAATCTGTTGTTTTCAGTTTAATATCTGTCACATCATACATCAGAAACCTGCAATATCAAAATCATTTTTCGCTCATGATGGAGGGCTAAAATTATGCTCTGTCTCTGTCAGAGGATGCCTTCTTTCTTTCGAACTCTGTTATGAGTCAGATTCCTACTCATGAGGTATCTTAATATAGGCCAATACCAGCAAAGGAGTTGTAAATATCAGGTTAACACAAAAATCACGATATAAATTCGGAAATACAGCAGGTTTTATTACAATGGTCATCTTTTCCTGTTTAGGTGAAAGATTGGTATATAGTTGAAACATCTCGCTGCAAAGAAAAATGCCTCATTACAGCTCAATCTCGCCAATCATATCTGTGGTACTCTCGCCTTCCCTTACAATTGCACGGCGGGATGTCACTGATATAAAAATGATTCACTACTAAATTAAATTTATCATGGTGAACGATTTTTTCCTGCAGTCACATTACACTTACCAAGTAACCGTTACAGAGGCATCTGTAACATCTCTAGGGGTTTCCCAAAGGTTAGGCAGTCACTTCCCGTGATACCAAACTGGGTGGTACTGTTGGCAAATAGACAAAGATATCGAACCATAATTAAGTTCGGTCTGTCGGTTGACTTGTCATGTTGGTGGAAGTAAGTGACTTAGAATTCCGATATACTGCTCCTGGACTATTCCAGATGAGATCTGTGGGTCTATGTGGGCAGCAGGGTTCACTCTCTTATCCACCCTGACAACAACTCCGCCACATCAGCACCACTTCCCTGGCTCGTATATAAAGATATAAAGCTGATAAAACTAGTGGAACAAGTCCACTATGGCCCCATCTGTGTTGCCAAATTTATTCAGTATGGCGGATCCGAGATGGCGGCCATATATACGGAAACTCCTCACTCACAATTTTGGCGAGAAAATAGGTCCATTGGGCTACCCCCAATAACTAAACTCCACCTTAGCACCTCTCCGCTCCTCCCCCGTCTGCTGCCCCCCCCCCCCCCACTCCTCCCTTACCACATCTGGAAATTATTGGAAATAGGACTCAGTCTGTTCTGGGCTGCTGAATAGGAGGATGGACGTAATTGTTTACTATGTGTACTGTGTGTTCAATGGATGAGATATCTGTTCTGGAGAAGGAGGAGTTTAACTGGTGTATTAACTGTAATCATCCAACTGAGGACTATGTCCATAGCCACCTGCACGATACTGAGAAAACCATGATATTTCGAGAATGTATGGAGAAGACGAATACAATTCATCAAATAATGAAGATGCAGCAGGATGGCACTAAGATACACTTTGCAATTCATTCTGATAAACATGGGTGCTGTAAGTGTAGTAGATCATTCAACAAAAGTGCAGTCAACCTTCAGAAGTGCATGAGGCAAGACGTTTATCAACTCTGGCGCACACACTCCCTGACCCAGAGTTTCTGTGTCAATTGGAAGAGGCCACGTGCTGGGCCTGCATCGCCGGGCAAGTGGTACCTGCAGGGCTCCAACACCAGCACCTCCTACCACTTTGAAAATATCGACAGCCTTCCTCCTTGCTATTCCAGCACACGGAACCCCTTCTCGTTTAACACAGATTGCTTCAGAAGTTATTATATCTGGTGTACAAACAATATGCGGAATATTGGTTTATTTGTGGGATTGAAGGGACCAGACTACTAGGGCCATCGGTCCCTTGCGAAATATTGTCACATATACAGGGTGAGTCACCTAACGTTACCGCTGGATATATTTCGTAAACCACATCAAATACTGACGAATCGATTCCACAGACCGAACGTGAGGAGAGGGGCTAGTGTAATTGGTTAATACAAACCATAAAAAAATGGACGGAAGTATGTTTTTTAACACAAACCTACGTTTTTTTAAATGCAACCCCATTAGTTTTATTAGCACATCTGAACATATACGTAATCAGTGCCGTTTGTTGCATTGTAAAATGTTAGTTACATCCGGAGATATTGTAACCTAAAGTTAACGCTTGAGTACCACTCCTCCGCTGTTCGATCGTGTGTATCGCAGAGCACCGAATTGCGTAGGGATCCAAAGGGAACGGTGATGGATCTTAGGTACAGAAGAGACTGGAACAGCACATCACGTCCACATGCCAACACCTTTTTATTGGTCTTTTTCACTGACGCACATGTACATTACATGAGGGGTGAGGTACACGTACACACGTGGTCCGGAGTAGAATAGTGTGTTCCGACATGTCAGGCCAATAGATGTTCAATGTGGTGGCCATCATTTGCTGCACACAATTGCAATCTCTAGCGTAATGAATGTCGTACACGCCGCAGGACATCTGGTGTAATGTCGCCTCAGGCTGCCACAATACGTTGTTTCATTTCCTCTGGGTTTGTAGGCACATCACGGTACACATTCTCCTTTAACGTACGCCACAGAAAGAAGTCCAGAGGTGTAAGATCAGGAGAACGGGCTGGCCAATTTATGCGTCCTCCACGTCCTATGAAACGCCCGTCGAACGTGTACCTCACCCCTCATGGTAATGTACATGTGCGTCAGTGAAAAAGATCAATAAAAAGGTGTTAGCATGTGGACGTAATGTGCTGTCCCAGTCTCTTCTGTACCTAAGGTCTATCACCGTTCCCTTAGGATCCCTACGTAATTCGGTGCTCTCCGATACACACGATCGAACTGCGGAGGAGTGGTACTCAAGCGTCAACTTTAGGTTACAATATATCCGGATGTAGTTAACATTTTACAATGAAACAAACGGCACTAATTACGTATTTGTTTATATGTTCAGATGTGCTAACAAAACTAACGGGGTTCCATTTTAAAAAAAACGAAGGTTTGTGTTAAAAAACATACTTCAATGCATTTTTTTATGGTTTGTATTAACCAATTACACTAGCCCCTCTCCTCACGTTCGGTCTGTGGAATCGATTCGTCAGTATTTTATGTGGTTTACGAAATATATTCAGCAGTAATGTTAGGTGACTCACCCTGTATATCGGGAAGATGCCACAGGAACTGAATGTACAACTCACAAAGAGAGAGAGAGAGAGAGAGAGAGAAGGCTTTGCAGATGGGACAAGAATATTTAAACAATTTGCGAAGTGTATACGTTTCATTGCAAGGAATACCACCACGACCACACTCGAACCTGGAGTCTAAATAAAAGATCGCAGCAGACTTGTCAAACCATCCCTGAGACACTTCGCGTGCTTTTGTGGAATATATTACATCTTTACCTTCTCATTGAACATGAGCGGCTTCAGGAGAACTAAAACTAGTTTAATGTGTCTTTAAATATTCTTTCAAAAAGATCGCTGCAGAGTCGTATGATTCCATTTTGCGGTCTATACCACCACACTTGAACACAGACTCTTAAAAGGTCGCTACACATTTGCGAAACCTCCCTGAGACCCGTCACACGCTTTTGTGAGAAATAGATACCGAAATTGATATCAGCTGCAATATCCCATTTTACACGTGAAATATCCTATTTGAAAAACGAAATAAATGTCTCTATAACTTTAAACAGGGCGCTCACAACTTTTCGAAATATAAAAGCTTTTTTTTAAGTCACTGCCAGAGAGAGAAAAATTCCTGATTCCTACAACTGCCTACGTGTTTATCACTTTTTGAACGCTGGTTAGGTTTAGTTTATATTTGCTGCCTAAGACAGATATGTTATTTTCCTCACTTCTCAAAGCACACTGGTATCTAAGCGCAGACGTAAAAATCAGAACAATTATACTCGTATATCTAAAAGTTCATGACTTATTCCGAATCCCGCAGCAGATCGTGAAACAAAGACAGATTATAATCTCATATGACGTTATGGGATGAATTTAAACCAAGTAGGCAAGTTATTTTCGATATTCCTATCACCTATTGCTGAAAGCATCCACAATGCAGTGAAATTGTGCTTAGTCGCTTCTGTAGTTCTGTGGCATAACCTGCCAAAGGAATTTATTGTGAAGTTGTAATCCCAAGAATTTAAACTTGTCGACTTCTCCTACTTGCTTGTCGTTATATTTTGGACTTAACGCTGTAAGTTCAAATGTATCCAGACACAATTATGCAAAGCTGATTTGACAACTAGATTCACCCATGGGGTGTTGTGTTGTCAATAGATAAGCAGTAACAGCAATGCGAATTTGTTAGGAGCGCTCAGTGACTTCGAATTTTGTCTAGTCACTGGATGTTACCCGAGTAACAAACACATGAGGGACATACAAATCTTTCTAAAGCCGCCCAACTGAACTGTTGCTCGTAGATAACACAAGGGAAAACTACAACTACAAGATTATAAGGCAGAGCTCATGTATTGACGGGCAGGAGCCACCAGGCATTGAAGAAGCATCATAAGTAGTGCCCCACAGTAAAGTGCGGAGGAGGTCGTGTTACGATATGGGCGGTGTTTCTCGTGCTTACTTTGTGGTTCCCTAATTTAAGTTGACCACATTTCTGGTGGTCAAAGCTGGGCCCAGTTTAATGACAGCTCTCTGCTAGCAATGCAACAATTCTCTGTAATTGACATGCGTTGTTAAAGCTTACAAAGAAAAGAATAGTAGGCACCAAATCATAATATAACAAACGTTATCTACAATGTAGCCACAACCGTAGTTACTGTGTGATTATAACACACTTAACTCTCAAAAGTTACTAAACAGGACCCAATACTTGCTTAGGTAATAACACGGAGCTATTAACACTCATTTATTCAACCATCGTACTTCTGCAATGAATGAGTACGATTCAGTTGGTATTTGCTTCCCTTAAAGTTTAAAAAGTCAAAAAATTCAGAACAAATGGGTTTCAGATCAGCTTTCACCATCAAGTCTCAACCTTCATTTGATTTTCGATGTCCGTATCTTTTTCATCAAAGAAAATACATGCTAGACTGCTGAATTTGTATACGGAATATGTAGGACAAACGCGACAGTTTTAAGGAATATTTTCATAAGATATACGCACATCAAAAAAGTTTTGCATCACCTCTGTTCCGAGACTTCGGAACATGTACAGAAAATTGGAATAGAGATCAACATAAACACCATTTCCGCACTTTTTATTGCTCATGAAAACCACACATGGCATGTGCAGCAAGACCTTCAGGAATGGTGGTCCAGATTGCTGTACACGCCGATACCTCTAATGCCCAGTCCGCAGCTCGTGGTCTCGCGGTCTCGTTCTCGCTTCCCGAGCTCGGGGTCCCGGGTTCGATTCCCAGCGGGCTCAGGGATTTTCACCTGCCTCGAGATAACTGAGTGTTTGTGTTGTATCCATCATTCCATCATCAGTCATGAAAGTGGCGAGTTTGTACTGAGCAAAGGTTGGGAATTTGTACGGGTGCTGATAACCGCCTAGTTGAGCACCCCACAAACCAAACATCATCGTCATCATCTAATACCCAGTAGCACGTCCTCTTGCATTGATGCATGCCTGTGTTCCTCGTGGTATACTATGCACAAGTGCATCAAGGCACTCTTGCTCCAGATTGTCCCACACCTCGACGGCGATTCGGCGTTGATCCCTCAGATTGATTGGTAGGTCACGGCGTCCATAAATAGCCCTGTTCGGTAGGCATGTTCGGTAGGGTTCATGTCTGGAGAACATGTTGGGCACTCTTTTCGAGTCATGTCCTTATCCTGATGTAGGTAGCAGTCATCCACTGCAGCAGTAGTCCTTGGGCGGCCTGAGAGAAGCACTTCATCGACAGTTCCTGTCTCTCTGTATCTCCTCCATGCCCTAACAACACGGCTTTGGTTCACTCCGAGACGCCTGGATACTTCCCTTGCTGAGAGCCCTTCCTGGTACAAAGTAACAATGCAGACGCAATCGAACCCCGGTATTGACCGTCTAGGCATGGATGAACTACAGACAACAAGAGCCAAATACCTCTTTCCTGGTGGAATGACTGGAACTGATCGGATGTTGGAGCTCTCTGTCTAAGAGGCACTGCTCATGCATGATTGTTCGGGTTTAGCGACTCCTCTGAATAGTCAAAGGAACTGTGTCTGTGATACAATACCGAGAGTCGATGTTTATCTTCAGAAGTTGTAGGAACCGGGGTGATGCAAAACTTTTTTCGGTGAGTGTATAAGTGATTTCGCAAATGACGACAGGCATACAATTTCAAGTTTGAATGTGAAGTGCTACGAAGGCATTGAATACTCCGTCCAGTGTTCAATGCATTGCACAGTGCTACCATAAAATTCACACACGGTTTCAGTGAAATTAATAACGTTGACATACCTCTGGATTCAAGTATCCTTAAAGCACTTCTTTTAACGTGTGAAATGAATCTGGTTTTTCATTTTTCTGTTATATTCTTATTTAAATCATAAAGTGTTTCTCCAGCCCCTAAAACTGGAACTTGCTGTCTTTCTGCCTTTAATACTGCTACATACAATACTCACGCCAAAGAGATACACGTGAAACCGCTAGGGTTACAGCTAAACTAATCCAGCTCACTAATACCAACTTGTGCAAAAGTATTATTGAAGATCTCAAACGTGAATGTGTCATCAAGTCGGCCTTGTGAAAAACGGTTCAAATAGCTCTGAGCTCTATGGGACTTAACTGCTGAGGTCATCAGTCCCCTAGAACTTAGAACCACTTAAACCTAACTAACCTAAGGACATCACACACATTCATGCCCGAGGCAGGATTCGAATCTGCGACAGTAGCGGTCGCGCGGTTCCAGACTGTAGCGCCCAGAACCGCTCGGCACCACGACCGGCGGCCATGTGAATACATGTTGTAATCATTTTATGTGAGTTTAGAGATACAATATTGAAATAAAGTGCAGATACATTTTAGAGGTATAAAAAGTTATATGGTGAAACCTCACGTGACCGAGAATTTGATTCGATTTATAGGAACTTGAACATTTAGGCATCTCGGCAGAACCCGATGGGGTATTGGACTCAAAAAGTGAAACTATCCCGGTCAAAGGGAGATGTCTGGTCAAGTCATCTTATCGTGGTTAGGAAAACAATAAATGGAGAAGAACAAAAAAATGTTCAAATGTGAGATCTTATGGGACTTAACTGCTAAGGTCATCACTCCCTAAGCTTACGCACTACTTAACCTAAATTATCCTAAGGACAAACACGCACACCCATGCCCGATGGAGGACTCCAACCAGCGCCTGGACCAGCCGCACAGTCCATGACTGCAGCACCTCAGACCGCTCGGCTAATCCCGCGCGGCAGGAAAAGAACATGAACACATTTTTTACCTTTATGCACTGTACAATGGAGGAGTATTTCGGAGACGATGTTTGTATCAGGATGACAATGATCCCTGCGATACAGCGGCATCTGTAATACAATGATTTATATAGAATCACGTTACTAAAGTGGGCTGGCCTGCCTGGAGTTCCAACCTTAGCAGAACGGAACCCCTGAGATGAATGAGAGTGTCGACTTCATTCCTGTTCCCAGTGTCTGTCATGACTACCTTATCTGGTTTCCGCTCTTGAGGGGGAGTTGGCTAGCGTTTCTCGACACACATTGCAACATCTCAACTGCAACGTCCATAATAAAGTTCTACCCGGCTTAAGGACGCGGGCCACTATTAAATATCTAGCTAGTTTTGATCAGATGGAAATTTCCCGTAAGGCAACTGAGCCACCCATCTGCCCACCAATGCCGAACTGAAATTTATCCCGTTTGGAAAGTAGGTCGGCCATTACGCCAATCACGGGAGTCGCGTGTGAGGCTGACTGCTGCCTGCTGGCTGCGAAAACGCGCCAGCAGGGTTTTCATTAGGCGAGCCGCCACCGCCGCCGCCGCCGCCCCCGCGCCGCACCGGCTGGGTGCAGCGGTGCCTCACTCCGCTGGGCCCGCCTCGCCCTGCCGGGTTTAATATCGCGGCGCGCGGCGCGGCTCCTCCGCCTACGCGCCTGCTTGGCCCGCTACCGCTGCCGCCGCGGCCGCCGCTGGTGCCGGCACCGCTGCACGCCCTTTGTACGACGCGCAGCCGCGCAATTTCGCACATAAAACGCCGGCCGCGAGCTCAGCTGCCGGCTGAAGGCGCGGCGCGCCGCTGCTCAAATTAAATCGCGCCATTTGTCTGCTGTCCGGGGGCAGCGCCGTGCCGCGCCAAGCGTGCACCCACCGCAGACTAATTGTCGGGCTGCTAACACAGTAGCGTGTCGTCTCTTTCAAAGGACTCTCATCCACCACACCACGAAAGGACGTTCGGGAAATTTTGCCTTCTAATACTGAAGGTCCGTTGTCAATATGCCCTCTGTAGATTTTCTTTCTTCTCTTCACACTTGTTTGGTGCTTTTTACTGAATCTTCTAGGGGGTTTAGAGAGTACCGTGAGAAAGAAATTGAGGATATAAACGTGTGTCCGGAAACGTCATCCAACATGGGAAATTATATGCGCTGGCGCCTGCCGCTAAGCCACTCCCACGGCAGCAAACGTGACTTCCTCCACTGACGAACCATTGGCGGAAGGTCTCGTAATGTTATTTGTTACTCATTGATTACGACTGAATGTCACGATCACTAGTGGAGGAGACGGAGCTAGCTGCCGCGTAGGCACACCTTGTCTCCTTTGAATGCGATGCTCTTTGGCGTCCTTGCTTCCGGAGACGTCGTTCTATCCTCAATTTGTTAATAACGACAACCTCTGTATTTCTACGAATTTTGTCGGGAATGTTTTGTAACACCTTGTACATTAATTTTGTTTTATGTAATATTACTGAATGGAGTGTAGCCATGTATGAAAGTGAAATATGGACGATAAATAGTTTAGACAAGAAGAGAATAGAGGCTTTAGAAATTTGGTGCTACAGAAGAATGCTGAGGATTAGATGGGTTCTAACATTCTGCGTGGTGTCTGTTTGTTCTAAGTCGTGTCTCCCTACCACTTTCGCGCAACGACGCTCTGAGCGTGTTGTTTTTAGGGAATTGACTAGTTTGAACCTGGGATCTGTTGCTGGTAAGGAGACACCAGACCACACATGACATGTAGAGTTCAGAAGAGTTCATTGAGACTAGCGATGATATAACCAAATACTTAACGATGTCAGCGTCAGCTCCACTGCACTCCCTAAAAAAGAATCTTAATACTAACTAAATTTCGTGGAAGGGGTTCAAGGCTTTCCAATTTTTAGTTAGCTGGTAAAATAATGTCGAAAAAGCAGTTAAGTTTACCATTGGAAATTTTATTCTACTCACAAATCATTGTTTATAAATTGCTCTATTGATAAAAGGAAATATTTTAATACAGGATGATAAAAACTAACTGCGTTCAACAAAAATGTGAACGAATATTCCCTGAATGGGTTTCCAAGTTCTACAATGGATCGAAGGATGACCTATGCCATATCACATCTATAATCTAGGTTTAAATTAAGTTTCACAAAAGAGAAAGCTATCAAAATGGTCTATAGTGACCCTCAATTATCTTTAATCACTTATCTAACTTGTCGTAAATTACAGTGGCTGATGTGGCTTCTCAATAATTATATAACAGAACAATCATCGCGTTTCAGATTTTAACTTACGTAGCAAATGTGAATACCATGAGCTTTAATTGACGATCGACATTAGTATTACGCAAAACGGGGGTGTAACAGATGAGACTTCTGCAGTTCTGAGTGAAGCTTTATGCGCTGTTATGCGGCATTGCGTGCGTTCATTACCTTGTCGTTGGTTAGGCAGCTTCAGGGGGGGGGGGGGGGGCAGCGGGCGGCGCAGATCCACCTTCGCCGTCTCCGAAGCAACTCACTCCTAACTTCTCGTTACTACAATTTACCGAAGTTGGTTTAAAAAAAACTATCTAGCTGTGATTTCATCTGACCAATCAGGGTCTCAATGTTAACCGCACGCTCTGCCTAAAAAAATTCTGTCCATCCAATGAGAAACGTTATACTTTTCGTGGTGGGGCATTGTTTTTAAAGTTTGCAACGTAACAGAGACGCGAAAAAGTTTCACGCTAAAACTTGCAGCTGGTGTGGCCCGTTTAGTGTTATCGTAACATCTATACTGTTCTTCTGGAGGCCTCTAGCCTTTAACATGGGCTGGGGGGTGGTCCTGTCGTTAGATGGCGACGTGAGTGTCCGTCCCTTATCGTAGGGTCTTCTAGCTTAACACGGTTCTGCTGTCGGCTTCTGTTCTCGTTTCTCCCCTCGGAACTGGGTTGTCTCACGGTGGGAAGGTATGACATTCATTTAGGCATTCTTGTGTTAGTCTGTGGTATTCCATTTGCTCACTCGTTACTCGTATTACTTTGGTTAATTTAATGTCACGATTTATTTGGAGCTATGTGACATACTACTGGATTTGCTTATCATGTCAGGGTTTTCATGGAAGGTGTTGGATTTGCCTGATACCTTACATATCACCACCCTTCGAACTTAATTTTTGCACTGAATTTAGGCAATGATTGAATCGTTGTTTAAGTCGGTCAAAAATTATTCCTTTATCTAAATTTTGTTGCCTACGGTTCAGCCACGTTATTCTGGTTCTACGCTAGTTTGTATTACTAATTTATATTTTTATATTCTTCCACATTATTCTCAAAAATATGTATATATTGACAAGAGAAGAATATTTTTATATTATTATTATTATTAATTTTTAATTATTTACTTTCTTTATTTAAGTGTGAAATTTTGTTTTTTAAGAAGTTTTTATATCGAAAGTGAGGAGCCTTTCACATCGATTTTCTTAGATATATTTTTTTTATAAATGTAGTAATTAAGTAAAATCTATTCCTAACACATTTTCTAAATATCATGTACAAGTAAAATGTTTTTTTTTTTTTTTTTGCTAGACACTCATTTCAACATTGTTACACTAACAAATAAGAATTATTTCCAAGAATTGGTTTGACAAAGAAATATACATAAACAAGTGTTGAGATATTATCCTAACAAATGGTACAAATGTTAAAAGAAAGGGAAAACATCCAACAAGGTAACTTTTTATTCTTTGTTTTTATAAGGAGAAAATATGTAAAATATAGTTATTCTTTTATTTTTATGAGGAGAAAATAAGTGGCATATAGTTTTAGTGTTTATTATGCCTTACTTTTGTTCTTTATATACTGTCCATTTCAGAACTAATGACTTATTTTTATCGACAGTCTATTGTTTACTTAAGTCCATAGTCGATGACTGTTATTTTGTAGTTTATTAACTGTCTGGTGTGCTTTACTTATTTAGTTTTTCACTCATTTCTTTTGCACAATTCCTACATCACACAATTTGATTTCACACATTCACACAATCCTATGAATGTTTAAGCATTAGGTTGGCGAATGTTTTTGCACGAAGCTGCCATCAGCTTGAGCGAGATGGATGTGGGCAAGTATTTGATGTACAGCTTCGTTTGTCGTTCCTTGTTGGCTTTGCAAGTGTGTGTTGCTGTTGTGGAGGTCCCATAATGGAATGGAGCTGTGAGTGCAGAATCTTGTAGTTTACTGGCTTTGTGTGCGTGAAAGTCATCGTTATGTGTCGTTGAAAGCGGTCGTTTTTGGTAGTATTACTTCGCAGATGACTAGCTTACAATAGGATTGGGATTTGGGAAGGTATGTCATTTATTCTTCACCTATCTTCTTTCTTCGTCTCAATCTTGCAATTCTTCAACTTCTGTTCTTCCTGCTTTTTCTCTGCTTCTACTTGCTTCTTGGTTCTTCTCTGGGCAGGATATGGAAATATTTATTGATAACTAGTCGCTTTGAAGTTGTCCTCTTAGTAACAGTTTGATAAATTGTTTGGGCATATCATTTTTACTTCGTGGAAGTTTTCTTCAGTTTCGTGCATCAGCGTGCTGTTTAATAGCAGTAGTGTGACTTTTACAATATTTTTTTGCCATTGGTGGCTTGCCCAAGCGGTCTTCTCGTCGGGCCATTTTTTGCTCGCTCTGCTGTGTCGGGGCGTTCTGTCCCAGCATGGTTCAGCCACTCTGTGGTTCCGTGTTCTGTCCCAGCAGGGTTCCGCCACTCTGTGGTTTCGCTTGGCAGAAGATTTATTTAATGCCCACTTCCGATACAAGAGCCCTCTGTTGGTCTCGCTGTCCTTTCCCTTCTCTCGACGCTTCTGCCTTGTAGGAATCGTGTCTTACTAATTACATCCTTTTCTTTCTTGATACTTCTCGCGTTGCAACTTGTGGGTCATTGCATCTGGTCTTTGCTGGAATTTTTACAATGGTTCTTACAAAAAGTTTTACTTATAATCATCTAACATATGTCTCGTACCTACATTGTTTTACGCCTTCTTAAAAAGCTTTACAAATTTCGGCGCCCTTTCCATGTTACAAAGGCAACGGCCTTGCCGCAGTGGCTACACCGGTTCCCGTGAGATCACCGAAGTTAAGCGCTGTCGGGCGTGGCCGGCGCTTGGATGGGTCACCATCCTGCCGCCATGTGCTGTTGCCATTTTTCGGGGTGCACTCAGCCTCGTGATGCCAATTGAGGAGCTACCCGACCGATTAGTAGCGGCTTCGGTCAAAGAATACCGTCCTAACGGTCGGGAGTGCGGTGTGCTGACCACACGCCCCTCCTTATCCGCATCCTCCTCGGAAGATGACACGGCGGCCGGACGGTCCCGGAAGGGCCACTTGTGGCCTAAAGACGGAGCTTTTTTTTTTTTTTCCATGTTACAATTCTAAGATTTTTTGAGTCTTAACTTCTACAAGAGTCCTCAAATTCGTTTTTTTTTATTTTTGTCTATGGTACTATTGATTTTTGTTTTTGTTTTTATTGAAACTACTTTCTTTTTCCCACCTTCCTCTCTCTTCATTCTTCTTTCTCCTGACGATCTTATCAGCAACATAACTTGAAATATTGTGTGGATTATTTACTTGAACTTCTTGAAGTTTTTCGTCAATTTCTTTATGGACTTCTAATATGAGTTGAAGCGATTCTCCCTTTTGTGCACACCATTCTAATTCTTCATCCTCTTTATCTCACATCATTCTTAATTGTTTGTTTATAACTGGTATTTCTACTAATTTTAGCCTATGCTGAAAGAGAAGTGTGACATTCCCGAATGTTACGCTAACTTTCCCCATATCTATTATCGCTCGTCTCTCATTTAAAAATCTGCACCTATAATCAAATCTACAGTTGGTTTAGGTATAATCACGAAGTTGGCTTCGATCTTTTGACCCTGCCATGAAAGAGTTAACCTTGTATGTCTCATGACTTCCACAGCATTGTTTCTAATAGGACCTCTTACTTTAATCTTAAGTGTTTTGAGAACTGGCAATTCCTCATTGGCATTACACTTCATGAATAAATTTTCTGTGGATCGCAGTCAGTTCACTTCTGCTATTAATTACAATATTGACTGGGATATGCTTTACCATGGCCTTCACAATTGGTTGAATTTGAAAGGGTTGGTTCTGTTCTTCTTCTTCTAGCATCAACGAATCCTCCACTCAATCATACATGAGTCTTTTCAGGAATTTCCCTTGTGAATTCGAACTTTCTGTAGGATAAGCTTCGATTGCTGCTTCTCTCTCTTTTATTTCCTCTTCTCTATTTCTTCCTTCATTTACGCTTTCTTCAACATCCTCTACTTCTTCCTCATCCTCGTCTATCTTCTCCTTCTTCGTCGCTACTTCCACATAATCGCATCTAAATGCTCTATTTACCGCTTCATAACTTCCTTCATTATATACGTTGGGTTGTGTGCCCACTAGTAACTTATTTTCAACTTCTGTCAACTGCGCATTATCCTGATTGAATTCGCTTTCCCTGGTTTCCATCTCAAATAGCTCTGCAATACTCATTAATTCATCCTTTCCTCCTACATTCGTTGTGCATGCCTCTGGTAATTCATCTTCCTCGTCAGTATTCTCCCAATTTGTTGTGGATTGGCAAGACAGCCAACCCACTATGAGAGGAAGCCGAAAGGCACGCGTTTTAGCTCACGCAGGCTGGTGTGAGGTCTGAAACAGGTCAAGGAAATGAGACTAACAAAAAAGGACGTAGCTGTGGAATACTTAACTTTAATCCATAAATGGTGAACATCGCTCTTGACGGTACATGTTTTACAGCATCAATAGTAACTGGTAATAGCGCCTTGCTAGGTCGTAGCAAATGACGTAGCTGAAGGCTATGCTAACTATCGTCTCGGCAAATGAGAGCGTATTTTGTCAGTGAACCATCGCTAGCAAAGTCGGCTGTACAACTGGGGCGAGTGCTAGGAAGTCTCTCTAGACCTGCCATGTGGCGACGCTCGGTCTGCAATCACTGATAGTGGCGACACGCGGGTCCGACGTATACTAATGGACCGCGGCCGATTTAAAGGCTACTACCTAGCAAGTGTGGTGTCTGGCGTGACATCACACAATTAATTTGGTCCCAACACGATATTGTTATTTTCTTGTCTTCGTTTTCATCTGGTCCCTGCGGTTTTGTTTCTTCCTACTTCTCTTCTCGTGATAAGGTATTTTCCTCTCTGTTCAAGGTGCTGCAATTTTCCTGGGTCGGTGCGTCATTCTCTTTGGCATGGGCGCTTAGCTGTCAATTTGAACGTTTTCCGGGGTTTGGTGGTCTTACCTCCACCTCTTCTATCTGTATTCTCTTTTTTTGCTCCGCTTGTTGATATTGGTTTCTTTGTTGATAATTTGTTGGTCTATTGGTTCTCCAATACCCGTTTCGGTTGTCGTTATTCCCTCTGTAATAGTTGTTGCCGTTCCTGGGTGAATTATAGTTATTGCCATATTCTCTTCTAAATCCATAACCGGTTCTTTGTTGCAATCTATTGTCGTTTCATGGTGCGAAGTTATCACGTGGTTCGTAATTATTGTTTCTTCGTACTGTGTCTTGTGGATTCCACTGCTTTTTGCTTTCGTTTGCACGTGCGCTTCGTCTTTTTCTTGCGTCATCTTCCGAAAATATGAACTCTAGTTCCCTTAGAATACCTTTAAATGCATCGACGTCATTGCCTCCGCGACCTACTAATGATTGCTGGTATTTCAATGGTTGCTTCATCGCGCATAATTTAATCAACTCTCCGTCACTGTATGGTCCATCTAAGCATTGATTTTTCTTTGCCATTAATTCGAAAAATATCACGGGACTCTTCTCTCCTGAAGTTTCAAAATATGTGTTCTGTAATAATTCGTACTTCACTCTGTTCTGTGCTTCGCTGGACCAATATCGTGAGAGAAACTTCTCTCTGAAATCTTCGTACGATGGGCATGTCGCTGCAACATTTTCAATGGTTTCTGCGACTGTTCCTGACATGTGTGCACATATAAGGTCTAATTTGTTTGCTAGCGTCCAGTGTTCTGTTAATCCTACTCGTAATTGATCAATAAAAGTTCGTGGATGTAATGAGTTTCCTTCTCGAAAGTGTTGAAATTTTCTGACAGTGAGGAAATGATCGTTGTCGTACTTCATCATAGTTCCATATGAAATTCGCGATTCTTCGCCACTTTTGTTTTTTATCATTTCCCCCGTCGTTCTTTCCGGTTGTGGTAGATCCATTGGATATTGTCCACTGTAACATTCGCGTACCCGCGGAGCAGGCTGTCTGATTTCACGTATGTTACTTTCCTCCAGTGATTGGATTCGCAAATGCATGATATCTTCGTTAATTGTTTGTTTTTCCGGTGCTGTTACAGATACGGATGTCGTTGCAGACTCAGTGCTTGTTCGATCCTGTTCACTACGCTCTTCAAAGGTTTGCAACAACTCTGTTCGCAATTTCTGAAATTGTCGCTTCGTTTGCGCTTCTATTTTGACTATGCGGTTATCATATCTTTTCAGCGCTGCTTTTGTGATATGTTTGTGTAACACACCGTTTTCAACAATTTCACGCGCTGTACCTGCTGCTTGTCTAGTAATTTCGTTTATCTGTTTCTCTAGTTTCTTGACTTCTCGCTAGGTGTTGTTACGTAATGTTTTGATCTCGTCCTGAATCTCATTACGCAATGTCTGTACGTCCACTTGTACCTTGCCAATGTCTGTTCTCAATTGATTGTGACCTGTTATTAAGTTTCCTATCACTTCTCGAGATTCTTTTGCCTCGTCTTCAATACGTCTTAGGTGTAACTGATTTTTTTTGTTGTGTTCTTTAATCTCACGCATTTGTCTCGTGGTTTCTGCATTCTGAATTGGAATTTGGTTCGCTATGTCTTTATTTTGCCTTGTCATAGTTTCCGTAATTTGTTGTAACAATTCTGCCAGATTGGTGGGTCCTATTGCGTTTTCTTCCGACGTCCTACGCTCTGTGTTTTCCCCAAGTGTTGGTTCGCAACCGATTTCATTGAACTGTGCTGTGACACGTTTCTGCTCGCATTCCTTGTACTCTGTGGTGAGGGAGCTCTGATTACTTGTACTAAGGGTTCAACATATTCAAGACGCAAGTTAGAATCCTAATCGACTGTCTCTCTACTTTCCTGTTCCTCTGTCGTATGCTGACTTACGTTTTCTATGCCTTGACGTACATTATCCTCGTTATGGTGCGTTATATGTCCTATTTCTCGCGATACTGCATCGTCTGTTGTACTGTCCTCTATTCTCTGTCCATTTTCATGTAGGGTCTCTACCTCAATTCGGTCAAGGTCTCGATCTGCCATTGCTAATCTTTCCGACTCCCTTATTTTCTGTTTTAAAAGCAATTCACGCGCCCTACTTCGCGTCAACATGCTCTCATACGATCCCATGCGTTTCATAAACGTTTTGTTCACAGGACTTGACAATTATCATATCCAAGACTGACAATCCATTCACTTACTGGTTGGGTCAGAACCAACTTGTCAACGATGTATCCGCCAGCTGTGCGCTTGCATTGAGGAGAAAAGTTAATTCTAACAATATTTTAAAATTCATAACTTAATTATGCTATTGTCTCTGCTAGAATGTCTTTCTTTCTATGGAATACTTTCTTACTATCAATCGCTGCAGCTACTGTTTTCAACTATTTATGCCTTTCAAAATATTTTTTTTATTACCAAAAATTTGTAACAGGATTTTTTTCTGACCTAGTTAGGCATGTGGTCGACCTTCAATTATGGTACTTTACCACCGTGGCAGTGTCCCCATTCTCTAACATTCTGCGTGGTGTCTGTTTGTTCTAAGTCGTGTCTCCCTACCACTTCGCGCAACGACGCTCTGAGCGTGTTTTTGTAGGGATTTGACTAGTTTGAACCTGGGACTGTTGCTGGTAAGGAGACGCCAGACCACAGATGGCATGTAGAGTTCAGAAGAGTTCAGTGAGACTAGCGATGATATAACCAAATACCTGACCTCAGCAGTTAAGTCCCATTGTGCTCAGAGCCATTTGAACCATTTTGTGGCTTCTCAATAATTATATAACAGAAAAATCATCGCGTATCAGATTTTAACTTACGTAGCAAATGTGAATACCATGAGCTTTAATTGACGATCGACACTAGTATTACGCAAAATGGGGGTGTAACAGATGAGACTTCAGCAGTTCTGAGTGAAGCTTCATGCGCTGTTATGCGGCATTGCGTGCGTTCATTACCTTGTCATTGGTTAGGCAGCTTCAGGGGGCAGCGGGCGGCGCAGCTCCACCTTCGCCGTCTCCGAAGCAACTCACTCCTAACTTCTCGTTACTACAATTTACCGAAGTTGGTTTAAAAAAACTATCTAGCTGTGATTTCATCTGACCAATCAGGGTCTCAATGTTAACCTTAAGCTCCACCTGCAAAAATTCTGTCCATCCAATGAGAAACGTTATACTTTTCGTGGTGGGGCGATGTTTTTAAAGTTTGCAACGTAACAGAGACGCGAAAAAGTCTCACGCTAAAACTTGCGACTGGTGTGGCCCTTTTAGTGTTATCGTAAGATCTATACTGTTCTTCTGGAGGGCTATAGCTTTTAACATGGGCTGGGGGGTGGTCCTGGTGGTTGGCTGGAGACGTGGGTGTCCGTCTCTTATCGTAGGGCCTTCTAGCTTAACACGGTTCTGCTCTCGGCTTCTGTTCTCGTTTCTCCCCTCGGAACTGCGTCTGTCTCACGGTCGGAAGGTATGACATGCATTTAGGCGTTCTTGTGTTAGTCTGTGGTATTCCATTTTTTCACTCGTTACTCGTATTACTTTGGTTAATTTAATGTCACGATTTATTCGGAGCTATGTGACATACTACTGGATTTGCTTATCACGTCAGGATTTTCATGGAAGGTGTTGGATTTGCCTGACACCTTACAGGGTAGATCACATAACTAATGAGGATGTATTGAATAGAATTAGGGAGAAGAGGAGTTTGTGGCACAACTTGACCCGAAGAAGGGATCGGTTTGTAGGACATGTCCTGATGCATCAAGGGATCACCAATTTTGTACTGGAATGCTCCGGAGGGGGAGGGGGGGGGGTTATAAATCGTAGAGGGAGACCAAGAGATGAATACACTAAGCACATTCAGAAGGATTTAGGCTGCAGTAAGCACTGGGAGATGAAGATGCTTGCACAGGATAGAGTAGCATGGAGAGCTGCATCAAACCAGTCTCAGGACTGATGACCACAACAACAACAACAATATCACTCAGGCAGTGTTCAAAAACTGATAACTTAGCTTACACTAGGGTCTACTTCTGATTACATAAACGCTGAGCCGTGTCGAGTTACGGACCTCCCTACGTCGGGAGTTCTTCGGCTGGTTTTCAGAGACAAAAGCTTGGCAGCTGGTCTATATAGGGTGATTTTTCCACTGTGTACAATTCTAAAGATTGATCAATGGGAGGGTACAGAACAAAAAAAATGGCTCCTAGCACTATGGGACTTAACTGCTGTGGTCATCAGTCCCCTAGAACTTAGAACTACTTAAACCTAACTAACCTAAGGACATCACACACATCCATGCCCGAGGCAGGATTCGAACCTGCGACCGTAGCGGTCACGCGGTTCCAGACTGTAGCGCCTATAACCGCACGGCCACTCCGGCCGGCTACAGAACAAAAAAGGTGTGATGAACTTATATCCGGAAATGCGGTTTTGCATGCTACAGACCATTTATTCAATCATATTTTGTTACAGCGACTGCTATCTAATACGCGCCGCACCATGCAGCCACAGATACAGTACCTGTTGAAAGTGGTCTCCATGTGCCTCAACGCATTTTCTGTGTCACATGTTCACGTCGGCCAGGCTGAAACCGAACAATGTTAAAGGCAGCATGTATAAGCTGCTCCAGTTTCTCCACGTCTGGAATGGGCTCTGCATACATGATACTTTTGAGCTGGACCCATAACCATAAATCGCAGGCGATGAGATCCGATGAACGAGCGGGCCATGCAACTGGACACCCACGTCCGATGCATCGACCAGATAAGACGCGATTGAGATGCGTCCTGACGTTAACGGCGAAGTGGGCTGGAGCACCATCATGTAGCAGCCACATAACCCTTCAATCATTAATAGCACTTCTTCCAGCACTCGCAAGAAATGAAGATTTTTCCGGCCTGTAGGCGACGTGAGAGGAACATTGATTCCAAAATACGGTCGTCGATAATCACGCCCACGCATTCCGCCTGCACCGATGCTGATGATTCGCTGCCACCATGCCATTGGGCTCTGCATACTATCCCACAGGTGACTGTTATGGAAATCGAAGATGCCACTCAACGTAAAGATGGCCTCATCTGTGAATGGGCTGGATGACACAAATCCAGGAATCCTGATTGCCAGTGAGAAAACTGCTCCCGACGCGAAAAGTCTGTCGCTAGTAACGCTTGCACGCGTTGTAAGTGATAAAGATTGTAACAGTTCTGGCTGTCTGTCGAACCCTGTACTGGCGGGCCAAATGCCTGGTACTGCCACGGAGGTCGCCGTCCACATTGTTAATCACATTTTTCTCCAAATCCGCTGCCCGAACATTTTACGTTCATCCTTCATGATTTCCTATTTCCTGAAACGACGTATCTCCGACAAACAGTGAAACTCTGTTGCAAGCATTAAGTGCTGTGGTTGTTGTCGGTGGGGATAGGTCTCTTGATATAACCTTGCTGCCCACCGCCCTTCGCGATCTTCCTACCGTAAGTGGAGAAGCTCCCCATTCGAATACTGGACACTACAAGGTGATTCAGCAACAGAAGTGAATCGGACACAACATTACCAATTAATATGGCTGGAGAGGGCGCTTGGGCATGACGTATAAGGAACAATAACACCCTCTAGGAGGAAGCCATGCGTAGTATAGCTGTGGCTGCATGGTACAGCGCGTATTAGACCATAGTCTCTATACCACAGTATGGTTATATAAATGGTCTGTAGCATCGAAACCATGCATTTCCGGACGTACGTTTATTAAAGATTTTTCGTTCCGTATCTTCTCATCGATCAATCCATCGAGTTTGTACAAAGTGGAAGATATCACCGGTTGAGCGGTAGTAGAGGAAGCTGAGTTGGAAAGCGAGATTACGTGCAGAGCGGCGAGCACGACACTGGCGTGGCTGCCTGCAAATAACTGTGGCCATCAACAGAGTGAGCACCGATCTGAGCAGTACGGAACTGCTGGACGCTGACACACGCAACGAGGAGAGCAGTGGACTCTGCATCTGGTGGTGAGATGGACAGCGCGGGATCGTAAGTCGTGTCCGGCAGCTGCTGCTCGGATATCCTACATCAGAATGCGTGGATTGCAAAGGTACCAGGGAGGACACAGGCATGTTCACATAATGTTCGACTGCGTGCTAAGACAAACGGTGAGTGAATCTGGGCAATCGGCAGATTTAGCAACCGGTGAAGCGGCTGTTTTGCCACATGGTAGTGCTTGCGAACATAATAAATGTGTGTTACAGCTCTGTTCAATGCAGGCAGAATCTTCTAAGCCTTTGTGGAAGGTGACGATCAGTATCCGTCAAGGAATTTATAAAATTCATGTTTGCCCACCAGCTGCTTTTATTTTAAACACAAATATCTACCGGTTCCAGTCACAGACCATCGTCACAGATTATGGTCAACACAGTTTATGCCACAACATCACATCCGTCGTTACCTATATAATGTCCACGACTCATGAGCAGAGCATCTCATGAATTCAAGTATACAACACAGGAGTTTAGAAGCAAACAGACTAATAACAAATGTTAATAGAGCAATACTGAAGACAAAATGAGAATTCACCGTGTATAATCTGATCTTCTCTTCAGCACTGCTCTGTTTCTTCTTTTTTTTTTTCTTTTTTGGTAATCAATCTTCTGACTGGTTTGATGCGGCCCGCCAAGAATTCCTCTCCTGTGCTTACCATTTCATCTCAGAGTAGCACTTGCAACCTACGTCCCCAATTATTTGCTGGATGTATCAAAATCACTGTCTTCCACTACAGCTTTTGTTCTCTACCGCTCCCTCTAGTACTGTGGAAGTCATTCTCTCATGTCTTAACAGATGTCCTATCATCCTGCCCCTTCTCATTATCAGTGTTTTCCACATGTTTCCTTCCTCTCCCATTCTGCGCAGGACCTCCTCATTCCTCATCTTATCAGTCCACCTAAGTTTCAACATTCGTCTGTAGCACCACTTCTCAAATTCTTCGATTCTCTTCTGTTTCGATTTTCCCACAGTCCGCGTTACACTACCATACAATGCTGTACTCCAGACGTAGATTCTCAGAAATTTCTTCTGCAAATTAAGGCCGATATTTGATATTAGTAGACATCTGTTGGCCAGGAATGCCCTTCTTGCCATTGATAGTCTGCTTTTGATGTCCTCCTTG
The DNA here is from genome assembly GCF_023898315.1 of Schistocerca nitens. Taxonomy (NCBI): domain Eukaryota; kingdom Metazoa; phylum Arthropoda; class Insecta; order Orthoptera; family Acrididae; genus Schistocerca; species Schistocerca nitens. Next base: position 349,531,512 of record NC_064619.1, read on the forward strand.
CTCCATCCGTCATTTGTTACTTTACTGCCTAGGTAGCAAAATTCCTTAACTTCATCCACTTCGTTACCATCAATCCTGATGTTAAGTTTCTCGCTCTTCTCATTTCTACTACTTCTCATTACCTTCGTCTTTTTTCGATTTACTCTCAATCCATTCTCTGCCCTCATTAAATTGTTCATTTCGTTCAGCAGATCATGTAATTCTTCTTCCCTTTCACTCAACATAGCAATGTCATCAGCGAATCGTATCATTAATATCCTTTCACCTTGAATTTTAATTCCACTCTTGAGCCTTTCTTTTATTTTCATCATTGCTTCTTCGATGTACAGATTTAACAGTAAGGGCGAAAGGTTACAGCCTTGTTTTACACCCTTTTTAATACGAGCACTACATTCTTGCTCGTCCTTACTATTCCCTGTTGGCTGTTGTACATGTTGTATATGACCCGTTTCTCCCTATAGCTTACCACTACTTTTTTCATAATTTCGAACATCTTGCATCATTTTACATCGTCAAACGCTTTTTCCAGGTCAACAAATCCTATGAACGTGTCTTGATTTTTCTTTAGTCATACTTCCATTATTAACCACAACGTCAGAGTTGCTCTTGTGCCTTTACCTTTCCTAAAGCCAAACTGATCGTCATCTAGCGCATCCTCAATTTTCTTTTCTATTCTTCTGTAGATTATTTTTGTAAGTTACTTGGATTCATGGGCTGTTGTGCTGACTGTGCTTTAATTCTCTCACTTGTCAACTCTTGCCGTCTTCGGAATTGTGTAATTGTGTGGATGATACTTTTCCGGATGTCAGATGGCATGTCATGAGACTTATACATTCTATATACCAACGTGAATAGTCGTTTTGTTGCCACTTTCTCCAATGATTTTGGAAATATTGATGGAATGTTAAATATTCCTTCTGCTTTATTTGATCTTAAGCCCTCCAAAGCTCTTTTAAATTCTGATTTCTTCTATCACATCAGACAAATCTTCCCCCCCATAGAGGCTATCAATGCATTCTTTCCAACTATGCGCTATCTCCTCTACATTGAACAGTGGAAGTCCCGTTGCACTCTTAATGTTATCCCCTTGCTTTGACTTTCCAGTATGCTGAGTCTGTCCTTCCGACAATCATTTCTGTTTCTATGTCTTCACGTTTTTCCTGCAACCATTTCGTCTTAGCTTCTCTGCACTCCCCATTTATTTCATTCCTGAGTGACTTGTATTTCTCTGTTTCTGAGATTCCCGGAACATTTTTGTACTTCATTCTTTCATCGATCAGTTGAAGTATTTCTTCTGTTACCCATGGTTTCTTCACAGTTACCTTCTTTGTACCTATGTTTTCCTTCCCAACTTCTGTGACGGCCCTCTCTAGATATGTCCATTCCTCTTCGACTGTACTGCCTACTGAGCTATTCGTTATTGACGTATCTATAGCCGTAGAAAACTTCAACCGTATCTCGTCGTTCTTTAGTACTTCCATAAACCACTTTTTGTATATTGATTCTTCCTGACTAACGTCTTAAACTTCAGCCTGTTCTTGATTACTACTATATTGTGATCTAAGTCTTTGTCTGCACCTGGGTGCGCCTTACAATCCAGTATCTGATTTCGGAATATCTGTCTGACCATGATGTAATCCAACTGAAATCTTTTCGTATCACCGGGCCTTCTCCAAGTATACCTCCTCCTCTTGTGATTCTTGTACAGAGTATTCGCTATTACTGGCTGCAACTTGTTATTGAAATCTGTTAGTCATTCTCCTCTCTCACTCCTTGCGACAGAAGCGAGCGCGTGCGGTGGACGCCATCAATGTAGCCATCAAGGCAAGTGGGATGGGTAGCTAGTTAATTTGTATCTCGGTTTCACTGCATATGTAACATATACAGTCAGCTACTTGCGTGCACCATGCACCTTGGCGAAAACATTGATCTTCTTTTTCACTTTTCCGGAAATCTTTCTTCAAATCAACGACTATTTATGCTGTCCTTGGCTGTATCTGTGGCACAGTCTCATACTTTCCATTTATGTGATCATTCATCATTGCCAAGGCTGTAGTTCGTATTTGCAATGTGTTTTGTAGTTGTTACATGTTTATATTTTCCATTCAGTAGTTAGTCATTTTCTTCGATGTCTTAAGCAACAAACCAAAGTTTTATAGTGACCCTAGTTTTCTTTTGTAATCTGATGGCTCCCTTCATTAACATATGCGTGTTAGATGTCGTACCCACACTTTGACGCCGAAATGGTACACCCACAATATTTATATTTAACAAGAAGTTATCCATTTCACAACAGCATTTCTCTTAAAATTGTGTGCTGTTGTGGGGAGCTTACGTTCCCTGTAGGTCTCCAGCGATCGGATGTGCAGCGTTTTCCGGGTATACTAAACAACTCAACCGACACCTCACGAATAATCCGTCACATACGTATAGCATCAGAAGCTATTCAGGCATAAATGTGGCTAATTATGATATGATACGATATCGCAGTGCCTTTGTTGGTCCGGATTACGATGTAATGTATCTTTGGACATGCATGTATGTTGAAGGTTCAAATGGTTCAAATGGCTTTGAGCACTGTGCGACTTAACTTCTGAGGTCTTCAGTCGCCTAGAACTTGGAACTAATTAAACCTAACTAAACTAAGGACATCACACAGATCCATGCGCGAGGCAGGATTCTAACCTGCGACCGTAGCGGTCGCTCGGTTCCAGACTGTCTGAAGGAACAAGCACTGCGGCGACTACAGCCGTTATGAAATACGAGAAATGTATTCGCAGTAGCGAATATAGAGAAACATCAGCTGTATGGTGGAATGACAACAATGAAAATATCTCCCGGTTTGAGACTCGGACCCGGATATCCCGCTAATCGCCAGCGGCCGCCTTACCATTTGGCTATCCTAGAGCGACTCACGGCCAGACACAAATTTCATATGTGACCACCATTTGTCTCCAACCTATACTAGTACGTGTACTATGTATATTCTGGTACAGGGGAAATATTTTAATTGAAAATTGCTTGCCCGGTGTTGACAGATAAATATGATATTGCAGTGCCTGTGTTTGTTTTTTCGGAATTCAGGAAAAAGACATTCACGTAAAATGTCACTACTGCACGGGAATGTACATAATCGAAGTACGAGTACAGGTTGTAGACACATGGTTGGCAACGAATGTAAGTTGCGGTCTGGCCGTAAGTCGCGCTCAGATAGCGAAATGGTGAGGCCACAGCTCGCAATTAGCAAGAAATCCGAGTTCTAGTCCCGATCCGGCACAGATATTCATTGTTCTCATTCCATGAGACAGCTGATGGTAGTCCATGTCCGCAACTGCGAATCCATTTCTTATACAAATGTGGGTAAGCTGGTAGTGTAGTTGGTAGCAGGTGTCTTATTCCTCAAGTGTCAGTAGGAATAGCAGAAAAAGCAGAAGTTAGGGGCTGTACAATGAAGTGACAAAAGTTATAAGAGACCTTGTAATATCGTTCCATAAATGTTCGTGGGATTCATGTAGCGTGATCTGGGCGGGAAAATCAAGCGCTTGAGTTGTTCAGCGTATTCGTCCGACCAGTCGTCAATAATTGTGGCACGGTGATATGGCGCATTGTCATGCACAAAAACTGCATCGATGTTTGGGAACAAGAATTCCGTGAATGGCTACAAATGGTCTCATAGTAGCCGGACGTAGCCATTTGCAGTCGATGGTCGGATCGGTTTGACCAGAGGACCCAGTCCACTCCATGCAAACACAGCCCACATCACCGTGAAAGCAGCCCCAGTTTGCACAGTGCCTTGTTGACAAATTCGGTCCATGGCTTCGTGGAGTCTGCGCCACATTCGAATCCTACCATCAGCACTCACCAACTGAAATCAGGACATAATACCAGTCCACAGTCTTCCAGTCGTCTAGGATCCAACCGATACGGTCATGAGCCCACGGGAGGCACTGCAAGCGATGTCGTGCTGTTAGCAAAGGCACTAGCGTCTGTCGACAGCTGCTACAGTCCATTAACGGTAAATTTCGCAGCACTATCCTAGCGGATACGTTCGTCGTACGTCCCACATTAATTTATGCTGTTATTTCAAGCAGTGTTGCTGGTCTGTTAGCACTGAAAACTTTGCTCAAACGCAGCTGCTCTCGATTGTTAAGTGAAGGTCGTCGTCCACTGCGCTGCCCATGTTGAGAGATAAAGCCTGAAATTTGGTATTCTTGGCGCACTCTTGAACTGTGGATCTCAGAAAATTGAATTCCTTAACGATTGCCAAAATGGAAAGTCCTAAGCGTCTACCTCAACTACTATTCCGCGTTCAGCGTCTGTTAATTTCAATCGTGATACCGTAATCACGCCTGAAATCTGTTTCCATGAATCTCATGCGTTATCGGTATATAAGTATGCATATCGATATCCCATGACTTTTGTGACTTCAGTATATTACTGATCCTGTGTAAATATGCCCCAGTTTTTTTGTCATTTCTTTTTGTGGCGGAGAATCAAACATTTGAAAAGTATCTTGTTTCCTGATAGCCTGTTGTCTAAAGTGATTGGACTTCTGCTATATTTGACATTGTTCTGTTGATGTTGTAAGGATATTTTTTCCTTGATCATCTTAATCTTCCTTGCAGACTTAAAAAAGTTATGTTTATTTTATTATAATTATTTTTAATTACTTTTAAATTTATGATGCTAAAGAGATGTACGGAGTCCCATGTCTGCAAAACCCCAATTTCAAATCCCACATGTCGCAGTTGCGACGCTACACATGTGTTTCTCACAGATGTGAACGGTTTGCCCAATATGTTTGATATGTAAGGCCTTAATGGAATTACGGGGTGAGTTTTAAGGCATCCGATTAACGTTCTCACAAGATAGTCACAATTTTGACGCTTTAGTCGTTACTCAACACTGTCCTTCTAAATCCGTCCACGCTTCTGATTCCATAGCCGCTATGAAGACTTCTTTGTTAGTCTTCTTCGACCACGGGAAACTGCTTTTGTAGTAGCAGGACGACTGGAGAATGTGTGTCCATTTTTTGTATCTTTCGAAGTTTTAAAAAGCCAAATATCCACTGTCTCTATAAATTCCCATTCATGACGTCGTCACGTGTCACCATCGCCTGCAAACTGCCAAGCGTACAACCTTGAGGTCGTCCGTCATCAGTCGTGTTGCTCACATGGAGGACAGTTACCGAGTTGTCAGCTTATCGTGCAGGACTGCGTGCACACCTCCAACTGAACTACTGAAGTAATATCTTCTATATTCAATGTGAGATCGTCCTAAGTGATTGTCTCCACTCATATGACCACGTTGTCATATCGGCTGGTACGAGGTCAAGGTGGTTTCGATTCGTTGTCAAGATGTTCCGCTTATTTGATCTGTTCTGGCCACGAACGCACATTCTTGGCGTTTCTGACGCCATACAGTACGTTGGTCTCAGCTAGCGGTGAGTGTTAATGTGTTACACGTCACTCAAGTGCAGAAAACGACTAACTGTTAGCTGGTCTTGTAACGAAAACAGTGCCATTTCTAGTATCAATACACTCCTCGCTCTCGTTACAACCATTACAGTTCAGTGTGCCATACAGTCTTGCCATCTATGTAACGCGTGCAAACAGAGCGCCTGATTACTTTAAGGTAAACTGTATATACATATGTTCTTTCGGACAGACATCACATACATCTATGAGACGGCTAATGATCTCTTCAATGATGATGCAGACCAGGTTCTAACTCTTACGGGAATCGAAGAAATGGCGCGGATAATAAGGATAATGTGCAAGGGGGTCTATATTATTGGTTTGTGGATGTGTTGAGAATTTGTGTTCGACGGGAGGTGTGGTTGGGTAGTCCGTGCAGTTACTATGGCCACTGTGTCTGGACGGCTCGCTGTCAGTGATCTGTGAATCTGCGTAGAAATCGGGAGACCTGTGTCTGAATCCGGCTCAGCACAAATATTCAATTTTCCCCACTGATTTAAATCAACGCCCTCTCGCAGCCAATGTCTGTAATTTCTCTGTCCGAACTATGTATTCCTATCTGCTCCACTGCTGGGGAAATGTCCAAATCTGAATACTTCGAACCTGAACACTCTTCGCACTACCCTTCGAGCTTTCATTGGAAACGCTCAAAATTAAGAATAATTAAAGTTACTAATGTATTACATTTGGTAAAATGAGTTTTAAGTCACTTAAGTGTCATAACACATCAAATCAGCCTCATATATAAAATACTTAATTTTAATGCAGTCACCAACTTCGACATCAAAGTTAAGATAGCTGTGTTAACAACAAACTATTTCTCCAAATTATTGTAAGAAGGATAAAAATCAGTTTACCCTTCCAATAATATCACATATGCTTATCGAGATCGCAGTAGGAATATGAAGGCTGCTATTTCATCATCCCAGGGGTGGCTGGTAGTCTATTGGTTGGCACCTCGCACTATGGCCTCCTGAGGGCATTCCTATCACTAGACTACTTCTAGTGACGACTTACTTAGTACCGCGGAGCGTTCTAAAACATATTACTTAGCACTTCATATTGCATATCGAGCTCATCACGACAAGAACACTATATGGTAAATTTGAGAAGTTGAACATATAGACGATCATTCGACATCCACGTCAGGAGGCGCGGGACGATCTCGAATTGGACAACATTGGCGATGTATTTCGATAATAGTTCTGTATGTCTGGGAAACGTAGGCAGTGAGTAAGATAGAAATAAAACTATTAAAACCTTTTAAAATATGGTGATATATTGTACGGTTGAAGATCAGATGGGCTGATCGACTAAGGAATGAAGACGTCGTGCAAGATACATTTGGTTGGTTAAATATTATACGATTGGTGTTGACAGCTGTTACTGAATAGAGGGTCCTTAGTCCCACGTTCAAACCCTTCTATGGCTTAAATTTAGAATAATCAACAACTTCAGCAGCAGAAGACTTCCGGCATACGAATGGCACCCTGTTGTGCCAATGGTCTTGTCAAACAGGAACAAGGGGTGGACAGAGGTTCAGGGCACCCTCTGGCCCTTGGGGTTGGAAACTGCCATCAAAGTCGGAAGAATCAGTGATGATCAATGGCATGAGGATGCACAACGCAGAGGAAACCATTGCATTAAAGACACATAATGCATTTCCAGAGGACATGTGGCCTGTAATTGAAAAAGTATCATGATTCTCTCTCCATCGGTAAATGATTACGGAACTGTCCTCCATTCGGACTTCTTGGAGGGGACTGCCAGGGTGAAGGTGACCGTGAGAGAATGAGCGAATAACCAACTAAATATAACGTTCTACGAGCCGGGGCGTGGAATTTCAGATGTTTGAGCATCGTAGGGAAGGTACAAAATCTGAAAAGGGAAATGCAAAATGCTCAATCTAGATATGGTAAGCGTCAGTGAAGTGAAATGGAAAGAAAACAAGGATTTCTGATCTGTTGAGTATAGGGTGAGAAAATAATGTAACAGGAGTAGGATTAGTCATGAGTAGGAAGGTAGAGCAGAGAATAGGTTACTGTGAATAGTACAGCGGTAGGGTTTCTCATATCAGAATCGGCGGCTAACCAAGATCTACAATGATAGTTCAGGTATACCTGCCGACGTCGCAAGCTGAAGAGACAGAGTATATGAGAATACTGAGCGGGTAGGGCACCACATAAAGAGAGATGAAAATACAATAGTGTGTGTGTGTGGGGGGGGGGGGGGGGAAACTGAAACGCAGTTATAGGAGAATTAGTGGAAGAGGAGAGGGTTGAAGGAGAATATAGGCTTGGTGCTAAGAATGAGAGAGGAAAAAGACTATTTGAGTTTTGTAATATATTTCAGACAGTAATAGCGAATACTCTGTTCTGAAATCACAAAAGGAGAAGGTATACTTGGCAAAGGCTGGAAGATACCCGAAGATTTCAGTTAGATTACATCTTGGCCAGACAGACATCCGAAATCGTATACTGAATTGTAAGGCGCACCCAGGAGGAGACTCACATCCAGATAACAATGTAGTAGTGATGAAGAGTAAGCTGAAGTTCAAGAGATTAGTAACAAAGGATCAGTACCCAATGAAATGGGATGCGGAAGTACTAAGATACGACGAGAAGTTCTCTAAGGCTATAGATACTACAGTAAGGGATAGTTCAGTGAGCAACACAATTGTTGAAATATGGACATTCTAAAAAGGGCAATCACAGAATCTGTAAAGAAAAACATAGGTACAGAGAAGGTGACTATGAAGAAACCATGGGTAATATGAGAAAAACTTCAGTTGATCGATGAAAAAAAGAAGAACAAAAATATTCAGAAAAATTTAGGAATACAGAAATACATGCCGCTGAGGAATGCAATAAACCTGAAGGGCCAGGAAGCTGAGATGAAATGGCTACATGACAAAGTGAACAAATCTAAAAAGAAATGTTTGACGAAAGGGTTGACTCAGCATATACGAAAGTCAAAACAACCTTTGGTTAAGTTAATTGCAGAGGAGAGAGCGGATAGGTGGAAAGAACTCACAGAAAGCCTCTTTGAGGGGAACATTTGTATGATGCGATAGAAGAAGAAACAGGAGTCGATTTTTAAGACATAGGGGATCCAGTAATATAATAAGAATTTAAAAGAACTTTGGTAGGCTCAAGAACAATTAAATCAGAAGGGGTAAATAACATTCAATCATAGTTTGTAAAATCATTTGGAGAAGTGGCGCCGAAATGACTATTCACGTTGGTGTGTAGAATGTATGAGTCTACCGACATAACATCTGACTTTGGAAAAAAAAAATATCTTCGACACAATTCTGAAGACTACAAGAACCGACAAGTGCGAGAATTAGCGCACATCACTTAACAACTCATGCAAGCAAGTTGATGACAAGAATAATGTGCAGAAGAATGGACAAGACAACTGGGGATGTGTGAGATGACGATCAGTTTGGCTTCATGAAAGGCAAAGGCACCAGAGAGGTAATTCCGACATTGAGGTTGATAATGGAAGCAGGACTAAAGAAGAACCAAAACACATTCACAGTATTTGTTGGTTTGGACAAAAGGTTCGCAAATGTAAAATGGTGCAAGAAGTTCTAATTTCTGAGGAAATGAAAGGTAAACCATAGGGAGAGACAGGTAATATACAAGAGGCAAAAGGGAACGATAAGAGTGGAAGAACAAGAAGTAAGTGCTCGGACTAGAAAGCGTGTTCAGTCTATACATCAAAGAAGTAGTGATGGAAATGAAAGAAATGTTCAGGAGTGGAATTAAAATTCAACGTGAAAGGATATCAAAGATATGATTCGCTAATGAGATGCCATCCTCAGTACAGTGAAGAAAAATTACAGGATCTGCTGAATAGAATAAAAAGTCTAATGAGTACAAAATATGGATTGTGAGTAAATTGAAGAAATATGAAAGTAATGAGCAGTAGCAGAAAGGAGAGCACCGAGAAACTTGACATCATTATTAAAGGTCACGAAGTAGATGAAATTGACGAATTCTACTACCTACACAGCAAAATAACCGATGATGGACGAAGTAACGAGGACATCAATACCAGATTAGCACTGGCAAAAAGGCCTTTTCTGGACAGGAGGAGTTTACCAGTATCAAACAAAGTTCTTAATTTGATGACGTAATTTCTGAGAATGTACGTTATGAGCACAGAATTGCACGGTAGTGAAACATGGACTGTGGAAAAACCAGAACAGAAGACAATCGAAGCATGTGGAATGTAGTGCTACAGACAAATGTTTAAAATCAAGTGGACTGATAATGTAAGGAATGAGAAGTTTATGTACAGAATTGGAGAGGAAAGTAACATGTGGAAAACACTGACTTGAAGAAGGTACACGATGATAGGACATCTGTTAAGACGTTGGGGAATAACTTCCATGGTACTAGACGGAGCTGTAGAAGGTAAAAATTATAGAGGAAGACAAAGACTGCAATATATCCAGCAGAGAAATGAGGACATAGGTTGAAACTGCTACTCTGAGGTGAAGAGGATGGCACAGGAGAGGTAGTCGTGGTAATCCGCATTAAACCTGTCGGAAGACTGGTGGCTCAAAGAAAAAAATGCTGAAAGGAGGTTTTGTCTGTATGTAAGTGATGGACATGTACGTGTATGGCACACGCCTCGTGAGCTGCCTACTCCAGAATCTATTTGCCTACAACACATAGGTCTCATCCAAGGTTTCATGGGTTGGGGGACCATTAGTTACAAATCTCGGTAATATCTGGTATTTATTCAGGGTAAAATAACCAGTAGCCCTTACATAGCGCCGCACGGAGTGGCCGCGTGGTTTGAAGCGCCATATCATGGACTGCGCAGCCCCTCCCGCCTGAGTTTCGAGTCCCCCTCGGGCATACGTGTGTGTTTGTTGTTCTTAGCGTAAGTTAGTTTAGGTAGTGTGTACGTCTAGGGACCGATGACCTCAGCAGTTTGGTCCCTTAGGAATACACACACATTTGAACATTCGTAACATAGCACAAGTTGTTATTCCCAAGCTACTGCCATTTCTTCGACAGGAACGTAATGTGCTTTTTCAGCAGAACCACACACGTCCACATACATCTATACAATGCAATACGCTCTTTGTGGTGTAAAATAACTTCCTTGACTAGCAAGATCAGCAGTCCACTCGAATTTGAGTACATACGGATCATGACGAAGCAGAAGCGTACTCGCTCGCCAGGGTCTGTGGAAACCTTTGCAAACTGCAAGACACCTGGGTAGATCTGTCCCAGTATATCATTCGGCAGCTTTGTGATGTTTTTCATGAGAGAATACACACCAGATTGTGAGTGTATGTGGGGGGGGGGGGGGAAGGAGAGGGGGAGGGAGGGGGGAAGGTACACTGCCTATTAATACGACCCTTTGGGCACAGTTTACTGTGTAATATGGGTTTCATCTTACACATAAGCACAGATGAGCTTCCCGTTTCTTAGTGTCAACAAACTGACATTGTAGTTGGGAATGTTGGATATTTATAGACAGTGTATATACAGGTTATAATAGGTATAGGTGTAGACATTTCTATTGGTGACTGAGGATGGTATACTGAACAAGATTACATAAATATTTACGTCATTTGCAGACTAATAATTACGACCATTAAAAGTCATAGATTTTTGGGAATGGTTAGTACATCCAAGTATTGTGGCAAGATCAAGACATTAATACTGATTTACCTATAGGCAGTAAGTGAGGTGTTGACATGTGGATGGAAAATAGTTGTCTATACTACATGTGCAGTCCATTGGTAGTGGCGCAGTAGGAACGTGTAGGAAACATCAGGACGTAAAGTTTATGTTAAGTTTGTGACATGACAGTTCGATACAGTGAAAAAACAACCAACACAATGGTTGGTCTACATACTGAGATACAACTTATATTTGCACTTATACCCGCTACACCCTGTGTAAACGAATGAATAACATTAAAACTTTATCTTCCATTATAGTTATTCGTAACTGATTGCCCACCGACGAGATCTGATTTGTGGTTCCACGAACGCGGGGAACTACGCGAGTCTTTCATTCTTCAACGCGGAAGCACTCCAGGCAGCATATTGCTAAGAGGGGGAACATAAGAAGTTTCCCCTCTCTCGGGTCCACTTCGGCGATTGCACGCGGATATCCTTGGCACCCACTTCCTCCGCATGTGGTGAAAACTTAGTTGGCCGGCGGGCAACAAGATAAATAAGTGTGGCAAGTGGCGGCTGGGAGGAGGCGTTGACCGGCTCCGTCCGCGCAGTGCATCCACTGTGCGGGGCGCGTGCGCCGCTGCAGATACCGAGCCGCGTTATGGATGGCGGCCATAAATACAACTTTAGAGGCCCCGCCGCCGCCGAGCTGCCTTAATAGACTCTCGGCGCCAGTCTCCGCGGATATTCATGCGATCGAACGGCAGAAATACGTCGGCGTGTGATTTACGTCTTGGCGCTAAGTTACTGCCGCGAGGAATAATATGCGTCCTACGGATTCCGTGCCACGTCACGTGATGCATGACGGCTACAGCAACCGAACAACCAGAAATTCTAGGAGGCCGGAAAGGGAAATATCATTTTGCCGATAAATCCAGAAGAGGAACACCAATAAAGAACTGTGAATGAATCGTCTCCATATGCCAGCGCAGCTACAGTAAGAGTTTGAGCATGCGTTCTAAGTTTGGATCCATGCTCTTGCGACAAGGAACTGAAGACAGTATTGCTGCTCTCCGTTACTAGATATGGATCGAGGAGAAAATAAAGTACCATTCGTATTACCAACAAATATGCTTTTCGAAATAATAGAACCCGTGGGTTAGAGATAGTTCCCTTCTTTTATTTCAATTTATTAGCTTTCGTGTCGTGCCCATTCAGCCATCTCAATAAAGTACAGACCATTGGACAGTGTATTGGAGACGTATTCCTTGTCAGTTGCGACGATACAAACGTAAGGACTACTCAACACTAAGTCCCTGATCGGGAAAAATCTTTGACCCAATAACGGATTAATAATCAAAACGGCCAGGTACCCGGTTATTACCTAGTCACTGCTTTCATTTTGAACGAAAATCATCAACAGTGCTGGAAGAGGACTCCCTGGCTCTGTCAACGGCCTCTTCAAAGAGGGCGGAAGAGCGGACAGAGGTTCAGACCACTTTCCCGCCACTGGGCAGGAAAACTACCCCAAAAGGTGAAGAATCAGTAATGATCATCGGCATGAGGATGTAGAAAGCAACTGAAACCACCGTATCAAAGACACGTAATATGTATACACAGGAAATGTGTCTTATAATTGAAAACGAGTCGTGATGATCTCTCCATTGGCAAAAGATTGCGGATTAGGCCGCTAATCGGAACTCCGGGGGAGGACTGCGAAGGGAAAGCTGACCATGAGAAAAACATGGAATAACCAACGATGGTATAGCATTATACGAGTCGGGGATTGGAGTGTTAGAAAGTTGAATGTTGAAAAGTTAGAAAATTAGGAAAAGGAAGTGCAAATGCTCTATCTAGATATATTTGGGTCAGTGAAGTGAAATGTTATAAGATAACGATTCTGCTCATACGAACGTAGGGTAATATCTGCAGCACCAGACAATGGTATAACGGGAGCACGATTCGTTATGAATGGGAAGGCAGCACAGAGAGTGAGCTACTACGACCGGCTCACTGATAGGGTTCTTTTCACCAGATTTGACAATAAACCAACGCCGACAATGACAGTTCACGTATAAATGCCAACGTAGTTAGACTAAGATATGAATAAATGATGACTAACTGAAACCCTCAGCTGCCGACAGGTGTTGTTGATATACCTCGATGTGGACAGCTGAAAATGTGTGCCCCGACCGGGACTCGAACCCGGGATCTCCTGCTTACATGGCAGACGCTCTATCCATCTGAGCCACCGATATACCTCGATGTGGACAGCTGAAAATGTGTGCCCCGACCGTGACTCGAACCCGGGATCTCCTGCTTACATGGCAGACGCTCTATCCATCTGAGCCACCGAGGACACAGATGAATCCTGTGTCCTCGGTGGCTCAGATGGATAGAGCGTCTACCATGTAAGCAGGAGATCCCGGGTTCGAGTCCCGGTCGGGGCACACATTTTCAGCTGTCCACATCGAGGAATATCAAAAACAACTGTCGGCAGCTGAGGGTTTCAGTTAGTCATCATTTATTCCAGGGAAAAGCTGCACGGTCAACAACAATAATCCGTTCTTTCGAGAACAGTTACTGTCTTCATATATAAGATATGAGTGCGTGGTGTCTGTTCTTTCATCCACGTTCGAAAGAACAGAACCACGCATTCATATAATTTGATTCACAGGAATGAAGTAGCATTTCAGTATTTGTGTAAGAATCACAGACAAGATCACAAAGGGGTTATTTATTGGTCCGCGGATACGGTAGCTGTTGGGGGTGGGGTTGGGGGGAGGGGGTGGGACACACTCTGGGTCCAACCTATCCACAGATCAGCTTCATGTGTGGTTGTGTTGACAACACTGTCCTTGGGAAACAAGAGAGCCATAAATTACACGGATATTGTGGACGACCACATTCGTGCATTTAAGAGTATCGTCTGAAGCATTATCCTGATGAAGAACTTCTTTTACGACAGAAATGGATGCCCACTCATCGCTGTTATCTAAAATTATTGCCTTCAGACTTGTTTGTGAGCCATTTATAAATGGTCTCCAGTCGTGTAATTTGAATGTCGTTTTCAGACCTTCCAACAAAACTGTCAATGTCGCTGCAGGATGTAATGTCACCTTCAGTACTGAAATGACAAGGTTTCTGATGCTCCCAAAACACAGACACAATTATTGTGTACCCGAGGAGACTCCATTGCTACAGTCGCAAGCCTAATAATACGGCTTTACGCTTTGAAACATTGAAATCTCTAACAGGATCACTGTTTTAACACTGTTTGATTTTCTGTGGTTCTCTGGATGACGATGTTGTTATAAATATAGGGTCATTGTCACCGATGATTGCACGTTTTCGGTTCCATGTGTTGGTTCAGCAACATCGCTATCACTGTTTGATAGTGGTATATGTGGCGGAACAGGAACTGGCAGTCGTTTCCCATAGGCCACAGGGTGAATGACATTTGGATGTCAGTTTATCGAATATTTCTCTTCCTCTTGGTATTGACACTTTTCCTCAATGGAGTGCCACACAAAAATAGAGCAACTAAATGCAGGATTTCTTTGTTCTGCCAAATAGCAGTGATACCAATCTTCATAGAAACGTTTTCACCATGCATTTGGTGAAGACGAAGACGAGGTGCAACACATATGTGAAGCCATGATATCCCTTTGTCTCCAACTCGACACCCGAGACAGGCGTACGCTTATTTCACTCCTCTAGTCAATAGTCATCTTCTTTAAGCACGAAAAACTTCTGTACAAATGAAACAAAGGTTATCAGGTTTGTTGCTGCACGTGCTGGGTGTTTTTGTGAAAGTGTACACATGCACTCCAGTTTCAACACTTCACGTCACTTACATGCACTGTCAACCACATCGACACTCAATCCAATAAGAAGTATAAGAACTCTGCACATGAGCCTTTGAGAAGTTACAGTTGAAATCGCCTCTGGTTTCTGCGATCCACAGTGCTCTCAGGTGACTGAGTAGTGCGCACGTGGGCCACTGTATAAATCACTGTCGCCAAATTGTACTGGAAACGTCCACCTCATTTATGGCTTGAAGTTCTTGTAGTGTCACATAATTGTGACTGTGCTTTGTAGGCTGCGATACAGTTTTCTTCTAAATCTATAAGGCACGGTACTGTCGTTCCTGTAAGAAATAAGAAATATAAATTTGTGGACTAGCGTAATATGTTGCCTGACTTCAACATCTACATCTACATAGATACTCTGCAAGTCACCGCACGGTGCGTCACGGAGAGTACACTGTACCACTACTAGGCATTTCCTTTCCTGTTCCACTCCTAACAGAACGAGGAGAAAACGATTATCTATATCCCTCTGTATGAGTCCCATTTTATCGAATCTTGCTTCGTGGTCTTTACGCGCAATGCATGATGGCGGCAGTAGAATCGTTCGGCAGTCAGTTTCGGAAGCCGGTTCTCTAAATTTTCTCGAAAAGAACATCGTCTTCCCTCCAGCGATTCCCACTTGAGTTCCCGAAGCATCTCCGTAACACTTACATGTTGTTCGAACCTACCTGAAACAAATCTAGCAGCCTGTCTCTGAATTGCTTCGATATCTTCCTTGAATCCGGCCTGGTACGGTTCCTAAACACTCGAGCAGCACTCAATAATAGGTCGCACTAGCGTCCTTTATGCGGACTCCTTTACAGGTGAACCAATCTTCCCTAAAATTATCCCAGTAGACAGGAGCCTCCCCTAGCACAGTTCTCACGTGCTCGTTCCATTTCATATCACTTTGTACCGTTAGGTGCAGATACGTGAACGACTTGACTGTGTCAATGAGGACACCAGTAATACTGAAACCGCACGTTACAAGTTAATTCCTCTTATTCGCATTAACTTACATTTTCCCACATTTAGGGCTAACTGCCATTCATCACACCAAGTAGAAATTTTGCCTAAGTCGTCTTGTGTCTTCCTACAGTTATCATATTCGACAACGTATCGTACGCCACAGTATCATCAGCAAACAACCGCAGATTGCTGCCCACCCAGTCCGCCAAATAATATACGTATATAGACAACAACAGCTGTGCTATGACATTTCCTTACCACTCCTGACGTTACCTTTGTCTCTTCTGGCAATGTACTCTCTCACTAATTAACTGTTAAAATATCCGACACACTCTGTCTGTCTTTATACATGTAGTGTCATCCACTGGAATTTGATGCACTTATCCGTTACGATCTCGCACTTAGGAAACGAACCGGTGACGACATTCTGATTTTCATGGGCTCTTCTACATTTTTCCAAATTAACCTGGTTACGAGACTCACAGTGTTTTGTAAGAACTTATTTCGTGGATGAATTATATTTCCTTATAATTCTTTCACTGAATATAAGCTTGGCATCTAGTTTCACTACAGTGAATTACATGTTGTCGCCACGCTATCGCTCTCTCTCTCTCTCACACATTGATTCCTTGCAAGTATCTCTGAGGTAACCGCTTTTAGTGGTATTTTGACAATTAGTCACACTGCCAGCACATCGTATTTACATTCGGGTGGACGACTTCTGGAATCTTGCTCTGACCGTCCTGATTTAGGTTTTCGTGATTTCCGTAAATCGTTCCTGGTGAATAACAGGACGGTACCTTTGATAAGGTACGTCCGATTTCTTTGCACATACTTGACATTATTGCGATCTTGTGCCTCTTCTCTGACGACTTAGTTATCGATGGGACATTAAACCGTAACCTTCCTTCCTTTTTTTGGAAAAGAAACTTCCCTGACCAATATACATCACACCGGTCTGTACCGTTGTAATGATCGACCACGTCTTAATATTTCTGAGATACTGATTAATATAAGGTCAGAACTGGCACTGACGGGAGCCGACTTCAAACATGTTGCTCTGGTATCAGTTGGAACTACCGATAAATGTGATTTCATCAGACATGCTCTCCACCTAAAGAGGACGGGAAGGCAACATTGATCCAGCTGCTTCATATTGGGTGACTGATACCTTTGTCATGGAAACACACTTTCAGCAGTGGTTTGGGTTTATCTTAACATATTTATCCTAGAAAGGGAAAAACCTACATCTCCTTACGGACAGTACAGTTAGCCTTCTGCCGCCGAGCAGTGTGTCAGCAGCGCGCAAGTAGCAACATTACTGCAGTTACTAGGTAGTCTTGTATTTTTATAACCATTTAAGTTCTGTGTCGAATTGTTTGTGCTCTCTGTAGATTAGTTCAGACGTTCTTTGCACAACGGTATTTAGCATGGATAGGGACTGTGACTTCTCTGTTTGTATGCGGTCTGAGTTGGCATCCCTTGGCCCCCAGCTTCAGGCAGTGTTGGCTTCGGTCACACAGCTTGAGGCTGTTGCCAATGGGCATCACTGTGGCGGTGCGGACGGGGGTTGGTCGGGGACGGCCAGGTCGTCCCACGCATCCCCCGATTGGACTATGGCTGTGGCTGCCAGGGATACTGCCCACATTTAGGCTGACCCCTCACCCGTGGTAGAGTGGGAGGTCGTCTCTAGGTATGGCAGGGGACGAAAGACATTCTGGAGGACCGAAGAGAAGGCCTCTCTAGTTTGTCTGACGAACCGGTTTCAGGCTCTCTCTCCAGCTGATCTGATCTTCGGCCGAACATGGCTGCTTGTCCTGTTCCAGAGGTTGCCCCTCAGTCTGCAAGATCCAGGCGGTCGCAGAGGGTGGATTTACTGGTAGTTGGGAGCTCCAACGTCAGGCCCGTAATGGGGCCCCTTAGCGATATGGCTGCAAGGGAGGGGAAGAAAACCAATGTGCACTCCGTGTGCTTACCAGGGGGAATCATTCCATATGTGGAAAGGGTCCTTCCGGATGCCATGAAGAGTACAGGGTGCACCCATCTGCAGATCTCCTGTCGGCACCAATGATGTGTGTCGCTATGGATCGGAGGAAATCTTCTCTGGATTCCGGCGGCTATCTGATGAGGCGTTACTTTCGTTTTGCCTCAGGTTACAATAGGAGGTAATTATGTTTTCTATATCGAGACATAAGTTTTTCTTTGATTGTTAGCAGCTTCAATACTTCGCTGGGTGAAAGGAATATTTGACGCATTTCTTTATTTCTTTTCATCATTTCACAAAAAGGTCACACGCCGTTTATATGTATACTCCTTGTTCCATCCTGTATGAATGTGCATGGGTATGAATGGAAGTCAAATGTAGCGGGAGCATGGACCAAAGGGAACAGTTTAAGGGAATAGCAGTCATTGCTAACATTACAAGAATAACGGCAGTTAGGCCAGAGCAGCAGGCAAAGATGAAAACAGGCACGAGGGTAGGTTACAAAGTTGGTGCGGGGGTGAGGTGAGTCTACCCACCACCGCGTCTGAATAGGGACGTTGGTCGTATTTTGGCGCGTGGAGAGCACCGTGGGGCCAGCCATGAGACGGACCGGACGCGGGAGCACAGCAGCTCGCAGATTTGGTGAGGTAGAAATGAGGTAATATGGCTAAAAATTCACGACAGGGTATGCTCATAGCACGTATTCAACATACCTTCATCGGTACAGGTTACGGTTTTAATTTGTTTTCAATAGTTTTCTCTGAGATGTCTTTGTGAAATTTTGCTTTGTGGTAGTGAGCATGCAACAGGAACCATCAGCTCATGTAGCTAGTTCCCGAGTTATAAGCTTCACTTTTAGCTCAATGAGTGCAGATTGCGTATCGGATGGTAAATCGAGAAATTTCTGTCGCGAAATTTAATTATTTTTGGTACTTTCTTTGTGAGTTCAGTTCGCACTTCATTTTGGCGCCAATAGTACATCATTTTTGCCCAGAATCTTTTCTCTCATAGAGGTTATCTACCTTCAGCAGTGGCATACCTTAAATTTCCAGTGGTGTAATTCATGCATGACGATAAGTGAGTCTTAAAGAATGAATGACGATTTTCCCGCTAAAGACGGTGTGTGGCCCACTTATGTATTTTCTGTGTTATTATGAAATTATGTGTCATATATTTTTTGTGTTATTATGAAATTATGTGTCATATATGAAATTATTCGTGTAGCGTTTTCGTTTTGTCATTGTCCTACCCATGAGAGGTAACGCCGATTCAGACAACTTTTGTAACTAAAGAAAAATTGTAAGGTGTCGGCTTCTAAAGTTTACATCAAAGTAGAAAATAAATCTATTAAATGAGAGTCAGCATTTCAGTTAAGAAATATTCCCCCCAGACACCTGACACATGAAATGGGTAGGATGTATCTTATTCAGTTCGATTTCCTAAAGTTAATGAAAGACAGAAATAACCTGCAATGTGAATTTAGATAGGCTACCAGCTGCTATAGTGACGGCTTTAAGAACAACCACCGCAGAACGTGTTATCTTAGTGAAACTCGCACCAGTTTCCGTTGCGAGCATTTCTAAAATAATTAATTTGTTTACCAAATTAATCAAATAAGGGTCAAAATATAGATACCATTTCTTATGGGCCTGGTATATTAGCAGACAGGACGCTAAGTCGAGAAAAATTCTCTAAGGTAACGCGAGGAGATGGTCACACAGGTTCAATAGAAATTAAAAATATATAAAGAACCAGCATACAGCCAACCAGCAGTCATATAGCACTGATTTGGTGAAGACAGTCAGTCTCACTAGCAGGATGAAAGCAGAGCTCACCATCTGTAGCATCGTCGACAGGGCTGACTGCGGACCTTTAGTACAGATTCCTCGACTTGCGCCATAGGGTGGTGGGGTTTCGGGTTCCACTGGATAGGTCAGGAGTCCACTACACACAGCAGGTGGCTACACGGGTAGCAGGGGTTGTGTGGCATGGACTGGGTGGTTTTTTAGGTTAGATGGCCTCGGGCAAGTACAGAAAGGGTAGCAGCCTCAAAGGGTGCGGGGTAAAGTCAGGTCATGTGGGGACCAAGCAGCAATCTGTATTGTAATTGTAAACTGTCGAAGCTGCGTTGGTAAAGTACCGGAACTTCAAGCGCTGATATAAAGCACCGAAGCTGAAATCTTTATAGGTACGGAAAGCTGGCTGAAGCCAGAGATAAATTCTGCCGAAATTTTTACAAAGGCACAGAAGGTGTTTAGAAAGTATAGATTGCATGCAACCGGTGAGGGCGTGTTTGTCGCTGTTAGTAGCAGTTTATCCTGCAGTGAAATAGAAGGGGATAGTTCCTGTGAATTATTATGCGTGGAGGCTATACTCAACAACAGAATTAGGTTAATAATTGGCTCCTTTTACAGACCTCCCGACTCAGCAGCATTAGTGGAAGAACAACTGACAGAAAATCTGGAATACATTTCACATAAATTTCCTCAGCTTGTTATAGTCTTAGGTGTAGATTTCAATTTACCAGATATAGACTGGGACACTCAGATGTTTAGGACGGGTGGTAGGTACAGTGCATCGGGTGACATTATACTGAGTGCACTATCCGAAAATTACCTCGAGCAATTAAACAGAGAACCGACTCGTGGAGATAACATCTTGGACCTATTGATAACAAACAGACCCGAACTTTTCGACTCTGTTAGTGCAGAACAGGGAATGAGTGTTCATAAGGCCGTTGCAGCATCCCTGAATATGGAAGTAAATAGGAATATAAAAAGGGAGGAAGGTTTATCTGTTTAGCAAGAGTAATAGGAGGCAGATTTCAGACTACCTAACAGATAAAAACGAAAATTTCTGTTCCGACACTGACAATGTTGAGTGTTTATGGAAAAAGTTCAAGGCAATCGTAAAATGCGCTTTAGACAGGTACGTGCCGAGTAAAACTGTGAGGGACGGGAAAAACCCACCGTGGTTCAACAACAAGGTTAGGAAACTACTGCGAAAGCAAAGAGAGCTTCACTCCAAATTTTAACGCAGACAAAACTTCTGAGACAAACAGAAGCTAAACGATGTCAAAGTTAGCGTAAGGAGGGCTATGCGTGAAGCTTTCAGTGAATTCAAAAGTAAAATTCTGTGTACTGACTTGACGGAAAATCCTAGGAAGTTCTTGTCCTACGTTAAATCAGTAACTGCCTCGAAACAGCATATTCAGACACTCGGGGATGATAATCGCATTGAAACAGAGGATGACGCGCGTAAAGATGAAACACCTCTGTTTCTCAGAGGAAGACCGCAGTGCAGTTCCTGCTCTAAATCCTCGCACAAACGAAAAAGTGGCTGACATCGAAATAAGTGTCCAAAGAATAGAAAAGCAACTGAAATCACTCAACAGAGTGAAGTCCACTGGACCTGACGGGATACCAATTCAATACTACACAGAGTACGCGAAAGAACTTGCCCCCTTCTAACAGCCGTGTACCGCAAGTCTCTAGAGGAACGGAAGGTTCCAAATGATTGGAAAATAGCAGAGGTAGTTCCAGTTTTCTAGAAGGGTCGTCGAGCAGATGCGTGAAACTATAGGCCTATATCTCTGACACCGATCTGTTGTAGAATTTTAGAACATGTTTTTTGCTCGCGTATCATGTCATTTCTGTAAACCCAGAATCAACATAGATTCCGAAAACAGTTATTTTATGAGACCCAACTCACTTTATTTGTTCATGAGACCCAGAAAAAGTTAGATACAGGCTCCCAGGTAGATGCCATGTTCCTTGACTTACGGAAGGTGTTCGATACAGTTCCGTACTGTCGCCTGATAAACAAGGTAAGAGCCTACGGAATATCAGACCAGCTGTGTGGCTGGATTGAACAGTTTTTAGCAAACAGAACACAGCATGTTGTTCTCAATTGAGAGACGTCTACAGACTTTAAAGTAACCTCTGGCGTGCCACAGGGGAGTGCTATGGGACCATTGCTTTTCACAATATATACAAATGACCTAGTAGATAATGTCGGAAATTCCATGCTGCTTTTCGCGGATGATGCTGCAGTATACAGAGAAATTGCAGCATTAGAAAATTGTAGCGAAATGCAGGAAGATCTGCAGCGGATAGGCGCTTGGTGCAGGGAGTGGCAACTGTCCCTTAACATAGACAAATGTAATGTATTGCGAATACATAGAAAGAAGGATCCTTTATTGTATGATTATATGATAGAGGAACAAACACTGGTAGCAGTTGCTTCAGTAAAATATCTGGGAGTATGCGTAGGGAACGATTTGAAGTGGAATGATCATATGAAATTAATTGTTGGTAAGGCGGGTGCCAGGTTGATATTCATTGAGAGAGTCCTTAGAAAATGTAGTCCATCAACAAAAGAGGTGCCTTACAAAGCACTCGTTCGACCTATACTTGAGTATTGCTCATCAGTGTGGGATCCGTACCAGGTCGGGTTGACAGAGAAGATCCAAAGAAGAGCGGCGGTTTAGCCACAGGGTTATTTGGTAAGGTTGATAGCGTTACGGAGATGTTTAGCAAACTCAAGTGGTGGTCTCTGCAAGAGAGGCGCTCTGCATCGCGGTGTAGCTTGCTGTCCAGGTTTCGAGAGGGTGCGTTTCTGGATGAGGTATCGAATATATTGCTTCCCCTTACTTATACCTCTCGAGGAGATCACGAATGTAAAATTAGAGAGATTCGAGCGCGCACGGAGGCTTTACGGCAGTCGTTCTTCCCGCGAACGATAAGTGACTGGAACAGGAAAGGGAGGTAATGACAGTGGCACGTAAAGTGCACTCCACCACACACCGTTGGGTGGCTTGCGGAGTATAAATGTAGATTTATATGTAGAACCATTAAAAATTATGGAATAAGCACTGACAAGATTGATTCTGACATTCCAAAAGACATCCGTACTGAATGTGATAAAGGAAAAAGATGCTGTAAAAATATGCAATATTGCTCAGTCTTGACAGTCCACCATCACAACATTCACTCAGTAAAAATTAAAATAAGCAATTCGAATCTGAGCTCCAGTCTTTGAACGGCACAGAAGTTTGTATCACTGAGCACAGATGTGGGAAAACAGAAAGGATAGACTCTTAATGAGACACATTCACAAGGTAGAAGATCTTGCAATTATATCATAAAAAGAAACACAGTTTCAAACGAAGCTTACAGAATTAAAGGTTAATACTTTTGTGGGTATATCGATCAACCAGTGGTACCGTGGACCCTTTTTCCTAAAAATTAACAGAAGGTCCTCACAAAATCTCGGATTCACATGTCAACATAATTACATGTGAAGGCATAAACATTAATACTAATGAAACTAGTAGCACCCTCATAAACATATTTCAGAGATTTTGGATGTCCCTGTTGGTCAACAATGCGATAAGGCTAACTACAGTGAATGCTTTGGTATGTGATCACAGATATGGGCAGAGAAAAGAGTGATGTGGCTGCAAAAAATCTTCATTTCTCATACCCGTTCTTACAAATAACAAAAGCAAAATCACATATGGAAAAGCTCCCTAATGGTCTATATAAAACGTGTATCTAAATCAAATCGTTTTGTATTATAACGTAATAGGGGAGAGAGTGTGGCAGATATGATACGCGAATTGGGATGGAAGTCATTAAAGCAAAGACGTATTTCGTCGCGGCGAGATCTATTTACGAAATTTCAGTCACCAACTTTCTCTTCCGAATGCGAAAATATTTTGTTGAGCCCAACCTACATAGGTAGGAATGATCATCAAAATAAAATAAGAGAAATCAGAGCTCGAATTGAAAGGTTTAGGTGTTCGTTTTTCCCGCGCGCTGTTCGGGAGTGGAATGGTAGAGAGATAGTATGATTGTGGTTCGATGAACCCTCTGCCAAGCACTTAAATGTGAATTGCAGAGTAGTCATTCAGATGTAGATGTAGATGTAGATGTAGATGTAGATGTAGAAGTTTTTTCAAGAGAACAAGCAGAGGAAAGTTGGAATGAAGTGTGCGGAGAAACCAATGCCAATGCCAAATTCTCTACGTTCTCCGAATTACTGGAAATAATGCTTCAAAAGACATTTCCAAAAGTACCCTCATTAAAAGCAGCGTTTCACAGAAACGAAATACATAGTATCAAGTTCTAAGTAACCCTTAGAAACCCCTAAGTACCTCCGTTACATGTAAAAACTGTAACTATGAACCAGTAATCTTAAATTCCTTTGAAAGGTACAAAATCAATTTATTGGAGGGTGCTCACTGCTGCATAAAAGTTATTTCATAACAAAATAACATACAACGCAGAGAATAAACGCAAAGTAGTCTGGGACATTATTAAAGTGGAAATACGGGGAGGAAAAGCAAAAGCGTAATAAAACAGTGATGAGAGACGAAGTAATAGATAATCCACATTACCTAGCAAACGACGTGAATGAGCATTTCACAGGCATTGCACAGAAATTACAAAAACCGTTCTATAAAATGGATAAAACCTCTGTAAACAAACTGCACAAAATACAATGATGTTACTACAAGCCACAGTACATGAAGTCAGTAAATTCTGAAATAATAAATAAAATAAAAAGTAGGTAGGATTACATGAAAAATCAATACACCTTGTAACGGGATATACCGTAGCAGTGCTCAGAGCACAGACAGGTCGCCAGGACCTGGGCAATGAGAGCCGTCAGAAGACGTCCTACCAGCTCAGTAGCTCATCAACAGTGGGTCGCTTCCATATAACCGCTGCTGCAAGTCAGCGACTTGCGGTGGACGAGCCTTCGTGAATCTTCGGCATGATAACAAACAGGCATCTGTCATTGGCCTCTTTTCGAGACGTTTCCGCATTACAAAGAAATGAAGCCTACTCTGAAAAATCACCTCAGAGCAGCCGTGGTTGAATGTCTCACCCCCAACGATATCTACAGGTCTTCGTGCTGGCTAGTAGCATGATGTCCAGTCTGTGCCTGTCAGGGCCGTGTCGATGACACTGCTGACGCCAGCCGGTGTTGCCGAGCGGTTCTAGGCGCTTCAGTCTGGAACCGCTACGATTGCAGGTTCGAATCCTGCCTCGGGCATGGATGTGTGTGATGTCCTTAGGTTTAAGTAGTTCTAAGTTCTAGGGAACTGATGACCTCAGATGTTAATTCCCATAGTGCTCAGAGCCATTTGAACCATTTGACACTGTTGTCTCTACCGTCGCTCGGCCTTCTACCTTTTTCTGGGAATCCGGGCACTCGGGCAACTCAGCGCTGTCCCACCTTCTCAGAACAGTGATATGAGAGATTTAGGCATTCCAGATATACAAAGGAAACAGGTAGCAAGATATTTAGGACTCCATCTAGATGAACGGCTCTCCTTCAAAGAACATAAAAAGATTACTGTAGACAAAGCTGCTAAAATTATGCATAAACTTGCGAGATTAAATTCAGTGCAGTTTAGATTACCACTAATGACGTTGCGGATGTATCACACAGCACTATTTGAGTGTATTGCATGTTTTGCAGCAAGTGCCTGGGCACATCGTCTATGTCTAGTGACTTATAAAACAATAGTCAGGAGAGGACAAAGAAGTGTATTACTTAGAATGTCGGGAGCGTTTATCACAACACCTGTTGAGGCCCTGTATGTGGTCCTAGGAACATGCCCAATATACCTCACTATTCGCTGTAGAGCTGCCTCATGTTGGTTGAAGAATGGTGACTCCGAAACGGTTTTTCAAATAACAGGAGAAAACTAAGCAACAGCTACACAAATGGAAATTAGACACGTGGCAAAGAGAATGGGAGACATCAACAAAGGGCGGCGTGTCTTTTCCTTTTTTCCAAATGTATCTGAGAGGCTAAAACTAAAACATGTAGATCCAAGTCGTGGCATGGTTCACTACTTGACTGGGCATGGACCATACCCAACACATCTACACCGTATGGTGGTAAGGCAAACCGAGATTTGCACATGTGACATTGTTGGAACGCCTGAACATGTTGTGTTAACGTGTAACCTACTCGACCATGCACGACCTGCTATAAGAGATGACGAGGTCAGTGCGGTTCTTCGTGACCCAGATAAATGGAACGCCTTAAATAGTCTGGCTGACTCAGTGTCAACGACACTGCTTGACATATACAAAAATCAACATCCTACTGCCAGAACAAGAACACAGACAGTAACAGAACCTCAACACATTACTTGGGAAGATACAAGCTGCGACACTGACACAGATACTAGAACAGACAGTAATTGCTATTGACAGAAGGTGCAGAAGGGCTGCGAAATAGATATTGATCATACTATATGGATGTAGATGGGCCTAACTCACAATGATTGTGTCACACAACTGATGATGTACTTCATTAGACATATAATGTAG
Source organism: Schistocerca nitens (assembly GCF_023898315.1). Classification (NCBI taxonomy): domain Eukaryota; kingdom Metazoa; phylum Arthropoda; class Insecta; order Orthoptera; family Acrididae; genus Schistocerca; species Schistocerca nitens. Next base: position 349,557,800 of record NC_064619.1, read on the forward strand.
GCTCCCAGTTTTGCCTCACACAGTATCAGAGATTTCATTGGACATTCATGCAGATTCCCCTTCCTGGCTCACAACCTTGTCACTTGTCTTGCCACATATACTGGATTTACCTGTAATCAATTAAAGCAATCTTACACTTGAATTATCACAGTTTGGACTTCTATGTAACTTATTTTTGATTTGTTTAATATAGTCTTCTAGCTTTTATGATATATTAACATTGTTTCCTGCTTTTGTAATCTACTGCCCCAATGAAATCTTGTATAGAGGAATTGATCATGTATAACCTTCAGCTATCCGAATATTTCTGTAATTTCATTTGTGTTGGGGATAATTTTGGTATCAATTATGGTTAACACCCTGCAAGATATAATTGTATTGTTATATGTTAATATTCATATTGTTTTATTATTCACGTGTAATTTGAAACTTTATTTACTATGTCATATAGAGGAATCTAGTTATGTTCAATCTACAGGCACATACATAGCCTCCACATTCAGGAATTGCATGTGAAAGAATCAGACACTTATTTCCTTTTATTCTAAGTATAATTGTATTCTTTTTATTAATTATATTAACTTTGGTAACCACTTATCTCTAACAATTGATGATTTGTATGTTATCTCATACTTAAATTTAATTTATAAATTTTGAATAGAGGATTCCAATTATGTTTAAACATAGCTACCTGAATACTTCCTGTATCTAAGATTGTCTATGCAAGATATTTTAATATTCATTCTGCTATTATGTTCCATGTGAAATTCTAATATCACTTATAATCTCACATAGAGAAGTCTAGCTCAGTTTAATTTTTGGGGAACATGTTTAGCTTTGTACTCTAAAATTGCATTAGGGAGAACTCGGTTCTCTGTAGATACCATACAGTTTAGAATTCTTATTCTTTGTTTTTCTTTGTGTGTATATTTTTATATTTATTATGTTTTATTTTGTACTTAATTATATTAGTTTTTATTAGTTATTTTGCATATAAACGTCACTCACTGTATTAAAGAGTGTACCAACCCACAGAGCAACAGCCAGGGCAGAAACATTAGAAAAGGTCCGCCTCCACGTGGCAGGGACGGTAACGGAATGGGGGCTTGTCACGCTAACATAACTTGCAAGCAGCCATTACGGCTAAGAGACCTAACACTGCCTGGTTTGTCACTTGTTTTAAGTAGCACACGGCCCACCTTAGTAACCCGGGTGGTTGGCTACTCTGTAGTGTTTAAATGAAAAATAAATAAATAAAAAATATTCCAAATTCTTCTGAGTCATCAAGGGAGGACTTCCTCTCCCGGCGCCACTATTAACCGAGACACAACCTGACGTATATACAGCAACAGCCGTCTTCTCTGGACTGAGAACGCCATAGGCCAGTGGTAACAAGAGATTTTCGTGACACGGCCGCATCCGTAATGGTGTTGCACAGTCGGCAATGTTACCTACAACGCCGGGCCAGGGAGTTCGGCGTTCCGAGACCCGCAAAAGCTTAATGCCTCCGAATTGTTTAAGTGAAAATTCTTATAGCATTTTAAATAAAACAAACTTTATAACATCCTACATCTTTATTCTTCAGCTCAACGTATTTATTTCTCAATGTAGTCACCCTGGCGACGAACAAATATTTTCCAACCAGAGACTGGTTTGTTGACACCCTCAGTGTAGAATATTTGAAGTTGCCACTAAGTCACCTATGATTGCACCGCTTCACCAATATGAAAGCGAAGTCCTCCAAAGTGTTCTTTAAGTTTGGAAAGAGATGAGAATCGGATGGGGTCAAGTTGGGAGGGTGACCGATGAAAGTCAACCCATGGTATCGGATTACATTGGTGCAGACGTCACGGCGGTCTTGTGTGGTTTGGCATTGTTATGCTGAAGGAGAAGGTGTGGACGACGTCCCAGAATTCGAAACTCGATTGCAGCACGGTGTTTCTCACGCACTGACGCAGTTATTATACACTCTGCCGTGTTACAATTCGGTGCCCTCTATGACAAAAGGCTGCAATTGTTTCACATGAAGGAGTTGTAAAATGTAAATAACGTTTGTTTGATTTAAAAAGCCTTAAGAGTTTTGAGCCATGTATTGCTCGTGTTCCCGCCGTTATGTATTTTACATCTTCGCTACGTTAATTTAAATTACTACGGTCACTGAGTAGCTGCCTCCTGCCTGACCGTGAGCGGCGTTAGCAGCGCGTATCAATACATTCCCTCTCGTAGTATATTTGCTCGACTGGTATTACTTCCCGGTCGTTGTCTTCGTAAGGGAGTTCGGATTGCGAGTTCGGGTCTGCCAGTCAGTTGGAACGCGCTGCAGGGCAGTCCGGACCTGTCAGTCAGGGAGTTGCAATGCGGCCCTAGTGCAGTCGGGTTGGAGCAGCAGTTAGGTTTGCGTCGAAATTGCTCGCCAGACCATTGCCGCCACGCATCACTTGAGCCGGGCCGCGGTCTTGGTGGATCGTCAGTCGATCGTCCTACTGGACGACACCTTGTGGCTCGCCGATCGTTCATGAGTCGGCTGTGTGTGTGTGTGTGTGTGTGTGTGTGTGTGTGTGTGCGTGCATCGAGTCCCGATTTGTCTTCGTGCGAGTTTAGTTACTGGTGTATTATTCAGGTCTTCGTGCAAGTGTTTGTCAGGTTGTGTGTGTACTTGGCGTTATTTCCACTGGCGACGATTATAGATGTTGTCGGCATTCTGAGGTCAGTAGGTCGGTTGTTGCGGACGAGGGAAGTTATCTCCGTGCGGTGAAGTTCGCTGGGCACGCTGGCAGCCCCTGCGCAGTGTCGGAGCGTGTGTGGAGCTGTCCGATCGCTACGAGCTTCGTGCTTCACTGACCTAGGATGTCAAAGTTTAATAGTGGTTTCAACTACCCAACCCACGTCCATTCATGTTGTGGTGGTTCGTTTCGATGGTTCCTGTGGGGAAGATTTTCCTGTGAGCAACACCGAGTGTTTCTACTGCTGAAATTTAGCCGCCATGTGGTGCAATTAACTATTTTTGTTGACTGCAATTCGACTGCACCAGTAGAATTTTCTGCCTAGTGGCCGTTAGTGTTCCGGTGACCTGCCCTAGCCACTAACGTAATTTCAGGCAGCGTCCTTTCCTCACTTGTTATCGCTGTCCAGCATGGTGTGTAATTTTGACAGCTAATACTTACTCCATTGCGGATTATCACGTTTGTAACCTTCTCTCAGAGTTCCCATGCACTGATTGATGGGAAGCAATTCGCTGTGTCGGTCGGTCCATGGCTGTCCATTGGTTGGGTTCCGACGGATCAAGTCTAGTTGGGCTCACCACCTGGACCTGTCTCGCCTAAGTGAACAAGGGCAGACCGTTCTCCCTGGAGGCTTCTGAGTGCTTCTGGTGTTTAATTATATGCTTTCACCTGCTTAAAATTTAAGGCTTATGGTTATTTTTTCCTTTTTCTTCAAAATTTTGCAAAATTAATGCTTTAATTTACATTCCAAGCTTGCATATGTTTGTTCTATCTACTTTGCTGTGATGTTTGTTGGTAATTATATTATTGCTATTTTAATTAGACTTTTTTATCTTGTGTATTTGTTAACATATCTTGTTTGGAGGCCTTCAGCCGTGAAAGAGTCCATTCGGTAAAGGTCCAGCTATGTGCTGCTTTGGTTGTAAAAGTGTTATTAAATTACAATAAATTACAATTAGAAGGTGAAACTGGCCTCAACCTTATTTGGCTCTTTCCACAATGCTAATTACCTGTTCTGCCCAGCGGGTTTAGTTGGCGTATCCAGTTTCCACACAAAAATTTTGGACGCATTACTTTTCAACATGCCTTCGTGTTTTCGACACCAGCTGTCAACACTAGCGGCATCCAAATCTACTGATTTTAAACAAACAGTAAAAAATTTTGTTCTTTTGTATTCATGAGCTGAATCCTCTGCTAGGCTTGCACCCACCGTCGGTAGAGAATCACCATTCGCGCTTAGCCATCCTAGACACCCCATTATAGGTGATGAAGGAACTGCTGAAGATGACGACAGATGACAATTAGCAGTCACTTACATGTTTCTGTAGCAGGGGCGTCCTACGCAGCAGTTTGAGTAACGCTGAATTTTTCTTATGCCTTATTATTTCGGGTATATTGTTTACTTGTGTTAGCAGTAAGTGGGCGTTATGGCTAAACAAGTTAGGGTTTAGGAGAAAATTCAGCTTATTTCAGATCAAATAGCTTAGCTGCAGCCGGAAATAAAACAAGTTCACCATCTCGCTGCACTTTAATGTCAGTGATAGATTTTAAAATAAATATATCTAAGTGCAACCCCAGTGATGACTTTCAGCCAGACAAAGTACTGCTGTTTCATGTCACAAGAAATTATGTTATTGTATTTTGGTCATTAGACTTAAAAATCATTCCTTGTTACCTGGGTATAACAGTCTAAAATACAACAATATTTTCAGGAAAAGTAGGCGAAGATATACACACACATGTGGTCACCAAACCGTGGGAAAAAGAAATTGATATTTGGTACCAAGTATTTTATATGTTATTTTACACGTCATACGATATATAATTCCAGGGACGACCAGTGTCAGGCACTTAAACGTTTTAGATGTTGCAGATGGAATTCTACAAACAAAAGTTCGCAGAGCCGGGAAAGTGCTCACTGGATAGACTATGCACGTCACCACTAAACATGGCATGGGACTGTGTGTCCCACTATGAGCTATCACTGGTCACAACCGTGCAGAATCAGTGGCAGACAAGAAAGGTATCTTTCGATAGGGAGAACTGAACAAGCCATGCTGGAGGTTAAGCAGTATTGATGAAGTCGTATTGAATCACAGTTATAAGCTTCCATGTGGAGGCTAATAGACGAATACGCTAAATTATTTGATTCTCTTGGCCGGAACCTTTCAAGATGACATGGAAGTTCTCCTTATGGTTGCTTGTGGTTAAGAACGTTGCTAAAAAGGTAACTAAGAATGAAGGTTCAGATTTTCTCGTTACATATAAGACTAATGCTGACTTGCAATGGTGTATAGTGGACTAAGATGGAACGCTGTTTCATCTTGGTTTTGCGACCAGAAAACCATCACTGTCGCAAAGACCACCTCTATGCCAGGGGCAACTATCTACATAGTGTACAAGGTCCCTTTCAAGTCAACTCGCAGTATATCACACAGAAAAGTACTGGAAAATTAATCAAAATTTATAGAGGAGCTGATCTTCAGATTAACTCTTTGCCTGACAATGAAGAATTGTATAAAGCTCAATGTTTTACATGACATGGTTTCTTCTAAGTGTGGATCTTTGATGAAAGCAGTGCTGTGCCTGTCAGCATTCACAACTTTATATATGAAGACAGTAACTGTTCTCGAAAGAATACTGTTGATGACCGTGCAGCTTTTTCCTGGAATAAATGATGACTAACTGAAACCCTCAGCTGCCGACAGGTGTTGTTGATATACCTCGATGTGGACAGCTGAAAATGTGTGCCCCAACCGGGACTCGAACCCGGGATCTCCTGCTTACATGGCAGATGCTCTATCCATCTGAGCCACCGAGGACACAGATGAATAGCGCGACTGCAGGGACTTATCCCTTGCACGCTTCCAGTGAGACTCACATTCCCAACTGCCCTGAAAGGGCAAATGTGTATAAGGTACATTACATATATAGAATTGTGGGCAGTTGGGAATGTAAGTCTCACGGGAAGCATGCAAGGGATAAGTCCCTGCAGTCGCGCTATTCATCTGTGTCCTCGGTGGCTCAGATGGATAGAGCGTCTGCCATGTAAGCAGGAGATCCCGGGTTCGAGTCCCGGTCGGGGCACACATTTTCAGCTGTCCACATCGAGGTATATCAACAACTCCTGTCGGCAGCTAAGGGTTTCAGTTAGTCATCATTTATTCACAACTTTAGTTTAAATAGATAAATATATCATGTGCTACTCTGATAGCCAGCTTGGAAGTGCTGGATGAGGATGAGTTATACAGCGATTTCATGCCAATATGTGCATCACTTGTCAGTCTGTCAGTTTACTGCACTGAGAACGAAAGTGTCACATCTAGAGAGACCAGAAAAGGAGAACATGGAGAGGCTATTAGACGAATACGCTAAATTATTTGATTCTCTTGGCCATTGTCTTCCACGCCAATAATTAAAATTGTATTCCCACCGGGAATGAGCCACCTCTGTTTAAGAAACCGTTTACAGATACACAGCATTTGCAAACTGTCATGGAAGATTTAAAGATGGGATTATAGATGAGAGTAATAGCCCTTGGTCTGCACCTGTTGTCGTTGTTTCTAGGAATTCATCAGATGGCTATAAAGCAAGTTTTTTTCTTATGACTTCCATCATTTAAACAAGAAAACAGTAAGAGACACCTAATCTATGCCTAATATCCCAGAGAACTTCGATAATCTAGACCAGTGTCGTTATTTAAATCTATGTATCTACAAATTAAGTATTATCAATTAGAGGCAACACCCAACGATCGTCCAAAACCAGCATTCTTAACTCTGTCTGGTCATTAGCAATACCACCGCGTGCCATTTGGGCCAAAGCACATTCCAGTGGCTCTGAGGAGGTGGTATTGCAAAGACTAAAACCAAAGCAATGCATGATCTATTTGGACGATATCATTGTGTTCACCAATGATCTCAAGGAGTATGTAATGCATTCATGTGAAGTCTTTCACTGTTTACTTGTAACATTATTAACACTTACCATGGAAAAGTGCCATTTCATATTACAAGAAATCAGTTACTTCGAGCATGAACTTGGTGCATGAACTAATCCATAACATGTCAAAGTAAAAAAATTTCCAACACACAATAGGAATGGAACTGCACTCATTTCTAGGCCTAAATATTGTTTCAGAATAGTTACCACAAAATTCGCTGAAATTACACGATCCCTAACACAATTATTGAAGAAAACGAGTAAACTTTCAGTGGTCTCCGGATTTTGCAACAGAATTTTTAAAACTAAAGCATAGGAACTAGAATAAGGTACCGATACCAAAAAGCCACATCACCAGACTATCATGTCAGATAATGGGTTGTGGCAGAAGAACACTTTTCAGTCCTGTCACAGAGCCGCACGGAGTGTCCGCACGGTTAGTGGCGCCATGTCACGAATCGCGCGGCCACTCCCGTCAGAGGTTCGAGTCCTCCCTCGGGCATGGGTGTGTGTGTTGCCCTTAGCGTAAGTTACTCTAAGTTAGTTTAAGTAGTGTGTAAGTCTAGGGAACTAAGACCTCAGCAGTTTGCTCCATTAGGAATTCACACACATTTGAACGTTTTTTCCTGTCACAGAAACGAGCCAGAATTTAAGTACAGGGCTATTACAAATGATTGAAGCGATTTCATAAATTCACTGAGCTCCATTCATTGACATATGGTCATGACACACTACAGATACGTGGAAAAACTCATAAAGTTTTGTTCGGCTGAAGCCGCACTTCAGGTTTCTGCCGCCAGAGCGCTCGAGAGCGCAGTGAGACAAAATGGCGACAGGAGCCGAGAAAGCCTATGTCGTGCTTGAAATACACTCACATCAGTCAGTCATAACAGTGCAACGACACTTCAGGACGAAGTTCAACAAAGATCCACCAACTGCTAACTCCATTCGGCGATGGTATGCGCAGTTTAAAGCTTCTAGATGCCTCTGTAAGGGGAAATCGACGGGTCGGCCTGTAGTGAGCGAAGAAACGGTTGAACGCGTGCGGGCAATTTTCACGCGTAGCCCGCGAAAGTCGACGAATAAATCAAGCAGGGAACTAAACGTACCACAGCCGACGGTTTGGAAAATCTTACGGAAAAGGCTAAAGCAGAAGCCTTACCGTTTACAATTGCTACAAGCCCTGACACCCGATGACAAAGTCAAACGCTTTGAATTTGCAACAGCTCATGGAAGAGGATGCGTTCAGTGCGAAACTTGTTTTCAGTGATGAAACAACATTTTTTCTTAATGGTGAAGTGAACACACACAATGTGCGAATCTGGGCGGTAGAGAATCCTCACGCATTCGTGCTGCAATTTCGCAATTCACCAAAAGTTTACGTGTTTTGTGCAATCTGACGGTTTAAAGTATACGGCGCCTTTTTCTTCTGCGAAAAAAACGTTACAGGACACGTGTATCTGGACATGCTGGAAAGTTGGCTCATGCCACAACTGGAGACCGACAGCGCCGACTTCATCTTTCAACAGGATGGTGCTCCACCGCACTTCCATCATGATGTTCGGCATTTCTTAAACAGGAGATTGGAAAACCGATGGATCGGTCGTGGTGGACATCATGATCAGCAATTCATGTCATGGCCTCCACGCTCTCCCGACTTAACCCCATGCGATTTCTTTCTGTGGGGTTATGTGAAAGATTCAGTGTTTAAACCTCCTCTACCAAGAAACGTGCCAAAACTGCGAGCTCGCACCAACGATGCTTTCGAACTCATTGATGGGGACATGCTGCGCCGAGTGTAGGAGGAACTTGATTATCGGCTTTATGTCTGCCGAATCACTAAAGGGGCACATATCGAACATTTGTGAATGCCTAAAAAACCTTTTTGTGTTTTTGTATGTGTGTGCAAAACATTGTGAAAATATCTCAAATAATAAAGTTATTGTAGAGCTGTGAAATCGCTTCAATCATTTGTAATAACCCTGTATTCCCTCCTCTGGTGTGAGATAGCTTGTGATTAATTTTGCTTTCATCAACATTAACCAATAATTCTGATTCACTGTATTTTAAATGCAGAGTCACGATAACAGTGTAATACGACATTTAATACAGAATTCTTCACCTCTGAAACTATTTCTGCACTGGAAGGCTGAACATTCACATTTTCTTTCAATTCATGACGTAGACTATATCTTCAGAAGTCAGATTATTGATCTTCTCTTTGACAATGCATCATTTCATACATGTTTGAGCTGTAACATATTTTATTACTACAACATGCTTGGTAGTTCTTGTCAAAAGATGAACAGACAACTCGACCATAAGTTATGTTTCCGTGACGTTATGGTGATTGTCAAAATAATCATAGCTCTTTAACTGTGGTATATCTCTGAGCTGGGATAAAACTTCATGAAATAACCGACAAATCAGAATATACCACAAATTGTAGAAAGGTTGTTATTATCATCTTGCATTTCAGAGAAGCTGCATCGGTTCCCCTTGCTTAAATGCACAATTAACAGCCAACGATACTTTTACACCTCGCTAACTGCAAGACGACGTGGCATGGACTCGACTAACATCTGAAGTAGTGCTGAAGGAAATTGACACCATGAATCCAGCAGGGCTGTCCATAAATCCCTAACAATACGAGAGGGTGGAGATCTCTTCTGAACAGCACGTTGCAAGGCATTCCAGATACACTCAATAATGTTCATGTCTGGGGAGTTTGGTGGTCAGCGAAAGTGTTTAAACTGAGATGAGTGTTCCTCGCACAACTCTGTAGCAATTCTGGACATGTGGGGTGTCACATTGTCGTGCTGGAATTGGTCAAGTCAGTGGGAAAGCACAATGGACATAAAATGATGTAGGTGATCAGACAGGATGACAAAGTCGTATCTAGACGTATCAAGGGTCGCGTATCATTCCAACTGCACACGACCTACACCATGGTAGAGCCTCCACCAGCTTGAGCAGTTCCCTGATGACATGCAGGTTCCATGGATTCATGAGGTTGTCTCAATACCCGTACACGTTCATCCGCTCGATGCAATTTGAAACGGGATCCGTCTGACCGGGCAATATGTTTCAAGTCATTAACAGTCCAGTGTCGGTGCTGACGGGCCTACGCTTTGTGTCGTGGAGTCATTAAGGGTACAGGAAGGGGCCTTCAAAAATGGTTCAAATGGCTCTGAGCACTATGGGACTTAACTTCTGAGGTCATCAGCCCCCTAGAACTTAGAACTACTTAAAGCTAACTAACCTAAGGATATCACACACGTCCATGCCCGAGGCAGGATTCGAACCGGCGACCGTAGCGGTCGCGCGGCTCCAGACTGTAGCGCCTAGAACAGCTCGGACACTACGGCCGGCGGAGAGGGGGTCTTCGGCTCCGAAAGCCATATCGACATTGCTTCGCTGTATGGTTCGCACGCTGACGCTTGTTGATGGTCCAGCATTGAAATCTGCAGCAATTTGCGGAAGGGTTGCATTTCTGTCACATTGAACGATTCTCTTCAGTCGTTGTTGGCTATGTTCTTGCAGGATCTTTTTCCGGCCACAGCGATGGTAGAGATTTGATGTTTTAACGTATTACTGACAGTCACGGTACACTGGTGAAATGGTCGTACGGGAAAACTCCCCTTCATCGCTACCTTGGGCATGCTGTGGCCCATCGCTCGTGCGCCGACTATAACACCACGTTCAGACTCACTTAAATATTGGTAGCTGGCCGTTGTAGAAGCAGTAACCGATCTAACAACTACGCGAAACTGTTGTTGCCTTATGTAGGCGTTGCCGACCAAAGCGCCGTATTCTGCCTGTTAACATATCTCTTTTCTAAACGTTCAAATGTGAGTGAATTCCTATTGACCAAATTGCTGAGGTCACATGTCGCTAGACTTATACACTATTTAAACTAACTTATGCTAAGAACAACGCACATACTCATACCCGAGGGAGGATTCGATGCTCTGTCGGGACGGGCCAGGTATCCGTGACACGGCGCCCATAGACGGAGCGGCCACTCCGCGCGGCACATATCTCTGTATTTGAATACGCATGCATATGCTAGTTTGCTGGCGCATCACTGTAGTTTACATGTGTTGCAGAACTCAAGTAGCCTTTCTCTTATGTCATTCCTACCACCAGCCCTTTCTTCTACTCCTTCCCCTAGAACAACATTCCAGTTCGCCATGACTATTAGATTTTACTCTCCTGTTACGTACTGAATTACCCGTTCAATATTCTCATTTTCTTCCTCTGTCTCTTCATCTTCATCTTACTACGTCTAACCATCGTCGTCGGTGTCGGTTTTCTGTCGAACCTGATGAGAACAACTTTATCACCATGCCATTCACAGTAACTGAATCTGAGCCCTACTTTCCTATTCATAACGTATCATCCTCCCGTTACACCATTTTCTGCGGCTGTTGGTATTTTACCCTACACCTTTATCCCAGTTCATTTCACTGACCCCCGCTACATCTAAATTGAGCCTCTTCATTCCACTCTCAAATATTCTAACTTCCCTACCACGTTGAAGATTCTGGCATTCCACGCCCCGACTCAAAGATCGTCATCCTTCCATTGGTTTTTCAACATTTTATTCGTGCCCCCCCCTCCCCCTCATTCACCCAGAGATCCGAGTGGCGGCTATTACGGAATCTGTTGCTAATGGAGAACTCATCATCACGTATTTTTCAATTATAGGCCATTGTCCTGTGGATATACATTATGATTCTTTAGTGCAGGGGTTTCCATTCCCTTCTGCATTGTCATGCCGTTGAACACTGCTGATTCTTTGGCCTTTAGTGACTGTTTCCCACCTCAACGGCAAGGAAGTGGCCTTCAAATCTGTCCGCTGATACGCCCTCTTTGACCAGGATGTTCACTGAATGCGGATGACTTCTGCTTACGATCACACTCTTGGTGTAAAATCGCTGCCATCGCCATAGCATTAGTTTTCAAGATAAACTCATGGCCGAAATCAGAAACTGCTACGACAGGAGCGCTAGCCAAGGCCATTTTTAAAGAGGCGGAGCGTAGGCTGGTATGTGTCAATCCACTGAAATTTTTCGCCTTTCTGTTCAAGTGGTTCACGGGTGCTTCCAACTGGGCAAAATCAGTGATAGATTTACCAAAACATTCACCATTTTATAAACCTAGCCACACACTTCTCATCTTTAAGTGGAGGGAAAAAAATGGCTCTGAGCACTATGGGACTCAACTGCTGTGGTCATAAGTCCCCTAGAACTAATTAAACCTAACTAACCTAAGGACATCACACACATCCATGCCCGAGGCAGGATTCGAACCTGCGACCGTAGCGGTCGTGCGGTTCCAGACTGTAGCGCCTTTAACCGCTCGGCCACTCTGGCCGGCTAAGTGGAGGGAAGTAATGGCCTTAGAGTGATACTGATCTACCCCGATTTCATGAGCTGACACAATGTTCCCCGGAAATGAATTCTTCTGATGAGCGACATTTACCTTGGAAGGTTTCACTATCATTCCAACTTCGCATAAACGGCACTAGACACAGTGTAAATGATCAAGATATTCAACATAGATCTGACAGTATGTTAGAACATAATCTAGACATAATTAAATTTCGTCTCGCCTAAGAACGAATCCATCAAACGTGACAACACAGCTGCCTCCATCGTTATCTCAAAGGGGACTCAATTTTGTTCAAATAGATTCTAGTCAGTACAAAACGCAGCGAGTGTGTTTGATACTTTGGCCAATGGAATCTGATGAGCGGCCTTATTAAGATAGAGAATGGTAAAATACTGAGCTCCCGGAAACCGGATAAAACAATTTATGGAGGTCAGGTAACGCCATGGTTCCAGTACCACGTTTTTATTAAGAGAGCTGTAATCAACCACCGGTTGATAACCATTGCCAGTGGGTATAATAACAACAAAAGTAAGGCTTCACTCACCACCCAATTACACTATCCGCAAAATGTTGATCGATATTCTTATGCAGCTCATTCACAGTAGAAGAGAGTAAGTAGGAGTAGTGGTGGACAGGGATTTAATCGGTGAGCTGAATTTTAAACTATATCCCATCCCTGTCTCCTAATTCATCAGTACTGACCTCGGGAAGTTTCCCAAATGTTTCAAGCAATTAATGAGGCTGAATTTCGCTGAGATGAGTAACACGAAAGAGAAAACTTAGTTTTTTAGATTACACTTTCTTTGAGTATTCCTTGTACAGCAAGTACTTTGGTTAGGCTGTAACTTAGAAAGAAGCACTTCACATCCTTAACCTAAAATACGTCATTACGTATTAAAAAACTCAGAAACTTATGTCACTTTTACTATACTCGGCACTATTTTACCTAACTGGCAAAGTTTATTAGTGAAGAAAATATGCGACCAGTACTCTGGATGCATACCATCTATATTTTTATTTACTACCCCCATGTGAGTAACGCTAAGTCCGCAAGAACTTAGGGATAACTCCAGTAACGCTAAGGCACTGACATGACGTAGCTACCCACATATTCTCAGTATACTGGGCGAGTGATGTATGTAACAGAATTTTGTGCTGTAAGTTGTAAATAAAACAAAAGATTAGTTAGTTAACAGATGATTGGCCCCAGCGCCAATAAGAGTGTTCTCCCAATGTAGAGATGAGAAAACCTGTTACACATTGTATTGTAGAGTACCACCTTTTTATAAAACATTGTAAGTGATTTCCATGTTGACTGATGTAATTCTTTTATGCGTTGCAACGATGAAACTTGTGGTTGTAAACAGAAACAAATTGCAGCGTACACCACGTACCCAGCGCGGCTTACCAGGTTAGTCCACTTGGCTTCCAAAATTTTCAAAAATGGTTCAAATGGCTCTGAGCACTGTGGGACTTAACTTCTGAAGTCATCAGTCTCCTAGAACTTAGAACTACTTAAACCTAACTAACATAAGGACATCACACACATCCAAGCCCGAGGCAGGATTAGAACCTGCGACCGTAGCGATCGCGCGGTTTCAGATTGAAGCGCCTAGAACCGCTCGGCCATCTCGGCCGGGAAAAATTTTCACTTGTTAGCAGTTTGCACTTGCGTCGAAATCGAGAATTTTGACGTGATACAATGAATCAATGATTTTATATGACTGATATAGCACTGGTAAGCTAGGAAATCATATTCTAGTTGTTGTAATGTGTCTCTAATCATTGGTAAAAGGTATCGTATTTTCATAACTTCTGATACCAGTTTTGTGTTGTATTTTGTAGCCTACTAAAATGACGGAAAGTCGAAAAGCGTAAGTTGTTGAAATATAAAAGTGTGGTCAAGACGTAAGTAAAGTTATTAGAACTTAAATCACTTTGTGATATAATTTAAAGTTCAAAAGTAAATGTAAAGCTGAAACTTCCTGGCAGATTAAAACTGTGTGCCCGACCGAGACTCGAACTCGGGACCTTTGCCTTTCGCGGGCAAGTGCTCTACCAACTGAGCTACCGAAGCACGACTCACGCCCGGTACTCACAGCTTTAATTCTGCCAGTATCTCGTCTCCTACCTTCCAAACTTTACAGAAGCTCTTCTGCGAACCTTGCAGAACTAGCACTCCTGAAAGAAAGGATATAGCGGAGACATGGCTTAGCCACAGCCTGGGGGATGTTTCCAGAATGAGATTTTCACTCTGCAGCGGAGTGTGCGCTGATATGAAACTTCCTGGCAGATTAAAACTGTGTGCCCGACCGAGACTCGAACTCGGGACCTTTGCCTTTCGCGGGCAAGTGCTCTACCAGCTGAGCTACCGAAGCACGACTCACGCCCGGTACTCACAGCTTTAATTCTGCCAGTATCTCGTCTCCTACCTTCCAAACGTTACAGAAGCTCTTCTGCGAACCTTGCAGAACTAGCACTCCTGAAAGAAAGGATATAGCGGAGACATGGCTTAGCCACAGCCTGGGGGATGTTTCCAGAATGAGATTTTCACTCTGCAGCGGAGTGTGCACTGATATGAAACTTCCTGGCAGATTAAAACTGTGTGCCCGACCGAGACTCGAACTCGGGACCTTTGCCTTTCGCGGGCAAGTGCTCTACCAGCTGAGCTACCGAAGCACGACTCACGCCCGGTACTCACAGCTTTAATTCTGCCAGTATCTCGTCTCCTACCTTCCAAACGTTACAGAAGCTCTTCTGCGAACCTTGCAGAACTAGCACTCCTGAAAGAAAGGATATAGCGGAGACATGGCTTAGCCACAGCCTTGGGGATGTTTCCAGAATGAGATTTTCACTCTGCAGCGGAGTGTGCGCTGATATGAAACTTCCTGGCAGATTAAAACTGGAAGTTTCATATCAGCGCACACTCCACTGCAGAGTGAAAATCTCATTCTGGAAACATCCCCAAGGCTGTGGCTAAGCCATGTCTCCGCTATATCCTTTCTTTCAGGAGTGCTAGTTCTGCAAGGTTCGCAGAAGAGCTTCTGTAAAGTTTGGAAGGTAGGAGACGAGATACTGGCAGAATTAAAGCTGTGAGTACCGGGCCTGAGTCGTGCTTCGGTAGCTCAGTTGGTAGAGCACTTGCCCGCGAAAGGCAAAGGTCCCGAGTTCGAGTCTCGGTCGGGCACACAGTTTTAATCTGCCAGGAAGTTTCATATCAGCGCACACTCCGCTGCAGAGTGAAAATCTCATTCTGGAAATGTAAAGCTAACTCTGACAGTGTCTTTTCGTAAGTAATCACGTTCATACATGTTAACATTAAGCCATTTGTATTTCATCCTACGACAACATCAGACAGGCCATGTAATTTAATACCAACAGTGCTACGCATTTCAACAAATTGATACAAATGTCAACAGACAACTACAATCTGCACAACATAAACTTTCTGTTTGGCAGAAGAACTACTACGCCACTCCACAGTTGCCTCATCGGAACAGAAAGCTTCTACCTGTCGTAAACCTGCATCTTGTTTCGAAATAGGTAGGTTTACGTCTACGTGTCTAAGGATTGTTTCAATTTAATACTTCACAATACCTGTGATTAATGGATTCACCGGACAATCAGCTAGTACAGTGACATGAAATTGGAAAGCTTTTAGTATCGTTATTGTAATAATTTCTAATTCCTATATATTTCATTAATTATTGCTATGTATTTCCCTACGCTAGTCAGTAATACGTACTTCGAGTTTCTGAATCTACTTATCTATTTTATTTCATAAAAATGAGCACTAGCAATATCAAGTTTATTTATGCGTGACGTTCCATGAGTCGTCGGTGGCGATTTGAAAGTTATATTACTCTTAAATAACTAAACAACTAGTTTTATTATTATGACCGGCCTCGACAGATCTCCGTTGCCGTAATCGGATCTTGTACAACTATTAATGTTACAAGATCCGATGATGACTCAGTAGTTTTATAGAAACCGGTCGTAGTAATTCAACGAATTGTTATAGATATTGGCACACTCGATTCTTCTAGAATAATACCTAATTTATTGTTAAATTCGGCAACTGGCCGTCCCTTATGCCCTTGCAGAGCGTTTTCGAAATTGATACCTTCAGGTTTCGTTTCCAAATTCGCATTTGACGTATACAATTCAGCACTCAAACAAGCATTGTCTTGAACCATTTCTCCTAATGTCGCATGCATCTCCAATACCGTTGTAAGCATTTCCTCCATTTACAAGGTTCTTGCAGATAAGGCATCACAATAACAATAAATCTATAACCAACCTAAGGTTGTTAGCAACTGTCACCGTAAGGTGACCAGTCTACTGAACGCAACAAATGAACGTTTGTTTGTTAGAATCACTCCTAATTAAGCTACGACGTACACTGCACCGAAGCCATCACCACCACCACAAGCAACAACAAATGAACTCCGATTTAACAAAGCCCACTACATAATGCCTGTGTAGCCCCCTGCGTTGTAACTCGGGCTGGACGAAATGGACTGCAACAAGGGGGTACACTGCAGGAGTGGCTGCCGTCGTAGGTTGGTGAGTAGCAGACATAATTACTGTCGGCTGCTGAGGCGTCGTAATGAGACAATCACAGTCATTGGAAGTCGCCGTCGACGATCGTCCAACTCACGTTCTTATAAAATTCTTCTTTTATGTACTTACTGTCGTTGGATTTAACGACTGCTCACCGACAAATTTATTCTTTCTCAATCTCTTTAAAGACATTGCTGTTAACTGCTTTTCCACTGCTACATAATCTTCGATGTTGAATCGGTTGCTGAAAACAACAGTAACTTATTTCGATGAATTTTCTTCTTAGAATTTTGACGTTTTCTTCGTAATATGTATTTAATTTATTCTGCTCCTTTAAATTCTGTCGCTATTCCAGCTCAGAAATATCCAGGGTCTGTCACTTAATGCGCATCAATGAAATGTTTACTCTGTCCTGTCGCGAGACTGAGTCTGAAAAAAACATTCCCGCTTCTTGTGTGAGTTAGTTTGTGGCTAACTTTTCCTTCGACGCAGTTAATCAATAATTGCGACTAATTATATTTTACATGGAGCGTTGTAAGAGGTCCGAGCAGATGTAATTTCGATGTATTGCTCATGCACTGCCTGAGGTCCGAGCAGATGTAATTTCGATGTATTGCTCATGCGCTGCCTGCGATATGCAAGGTATAAGAAAATCTCTGACCAGAGAGCAGTGTTGACTGCAGTAGGAACTGTGTAGCTGTAGCAGTAAGTTGTTGCTAGTCTGGAGTCTGCTCCGGTCTGGTATGGTGTATCGTGTTGGCTGGCCCGGTCGCGGCGCAGCGATGCCGGAGCCTGAGTATTATTGTATAAGGTAAAAAGCAGCCTCGCACATATGTAGTAATGCTATCTCAAGTCGCATGTAAATGTTTTAAAACGGTCGTAATAATAATCTTCTTCATAAAAAGTAACTTTTAACAACCATTCATTTCAATTTAAAGAATTTACTAATTTCTCCCATCCATGATCATCCCGATTATTGCAATAGAAAAATCAGTTGCTTCCTTTCATAAATGACAGATAGGTCGGCCAGCATTGCACAGAGCTGTGCCGGAAAAATTTATTGTAGGAGCAGATATGTCCGGCGACTTCATTGAGGTAAGAATTTTTCCTTTTTTTATTCGGAATGATCTTTCAGAGCCATGACGCAGCACTGCTGTCGTCCAAAATTTACCAGGTTTAATTCACAGTGAATTATTGAAAAGTCATAAGTGAGCGACAATTTATTTGAGAGGTTAGTTACATTGTTTTATTACCAGGTTACTGAATTCATTTTTTATTGGGACGTTACACTGAATGTGAACGACATAATTATAATTTTTACTGTTGAGAGGTTTAGGAATTTTTCTGTTTTGAGCTTACACTAAACGTGAATATTATTTATGTTAATATTTTCTGTTTTGAGGTTACACTAAATTAGAATCATATTCATATTATTTATTTTATTTTGTGGGGAGGTTACACTTGGCGACAACCGGCCAGGATCGTATTTCTTAGTGAATTTTTGAGAAGTAGTCATATATCTGCTCTTATTTACTTAAATGTAGTTTGCATCTGGCGCAACGCATTTACTAATTTGTCACTCTTTCTTTCACAGATCATCGGCAATTTATTGCTCTTTGTTGTAGTTGTGTTTGTTACATTTTTGCTTTGTGTTTGTTTCACTTTGTGCTTAATTTTTGATTAGTGAAAATGCCGCGAAAAACTGTTAACAGTACATCGCGATGTGCAATGAGTGAAATAGCCGACTCTAATAATTTGACCGATAATTCTTGCTACACTCAGTGTAATAGTGATAATCCTCTAATTACAGATAATCAGTGCCTGCCGATCACTAGTAATGATTTTAATTCTAATTATGGGCAAACAAATTCAATTATGTCCACAGTAAATTTAACAATTGATGACGCGGCACGTTCCGATACAATGAACGCTGCCCAGTTTGACACACCCGGTTTGCAAAATTTGCGTAGTGAACAGATAAATTTTTCTCACGAAGATGAACAATGTAGTCAAAATACATCAGATTTATTTGATTCCGGTGTAGTGACCAACAGTGCACATCCAATTGGCGAACCTTTTCAAGAATCAGAAAATGACCAAATGGTTACACAAAACGCGACAAATGCAGATACATCATCACACAGCACAGAGAATAGAGTAGGTTATATTGGCATGGATCAAGTCATGGCATTATTGCTACAAATTAATCAATCGTACAAACAACTTAATGAAAAACTAGACAACAATTCCAAACAGTCGAATGAAAAACAAGACAACCTAAGTGAACAGAACAAACAACTTAGCCATTGCCGTGCAATGCCACGATACTAAGGAACAATTACGTGAGGAAATTAAGGCTTGTGCTAGGAACAGTAGTAAAGAAATTAGATCTGTTGCACAAGAATTAAGTAATACAGATGCAGCCACAACGAAATTACTTAGTGATGAAATTAGTGCAGTCGCTAAACAATGTTCTGAAAACGCAACACAGTTACGCGACGAGTTTAAATTAATGTCATCAGAACTTTCACGCACAATGGATGCGAAAATAGATATGAAATTTGAACAAAAAAACAGTCAAATTGACGAACGTTTTAATCACCACCTACAAAACAGTGAAACGCGTTACAGTAAATTTATACAGAACAGAATAAAGTAAAGCAACAAGTCATGGAAACAATTACTACACAGAGACAGGAAGATAAGTGTAAATTGTTTATGAAAGCAAAAACATACGTAGACAACAATATTGCTACAGTATCGGACGAAATCAAACAGTTGAACACCGAATTGCATGATGAAATCTCTGATCTTAAAACAAAAACAGACACACACACATTAGACTTTCAGACAATGACCAACTTGAAAAGTTAGAACTAATACAGGATCCCGATGCCATCAAAGCAGACGTTAAAAAATTGAACAAAACCACACGTAAAATACAAAAACAAATTAATGCTTGTGATACTAAAAACGATGATCAGGTAAAAGTACTGACTGAAAAATATGATGAACAGGGCAGTCGTATTGACGTTATCGAAAGTAATGACACCAAATCAGACGACACGTCACCTGTTTCGTTTAATCAAACACCCGAATTCCAAAATTTACAGCAGACGATCAGTGAGATAGGTTCGTCCAATAATACATTACGTAGAAAATTGTCAACTTTACAACACGAATTGACGGAGATGAAAAATATTTCAGCCTCTAACACGGCACAGCATACGCCACATTCGGAACATTTCTCACACTCACACAGCCAGTA
Organism: Schistocerca nitens; assembly: GCF_023898315.1. Taxonomy (NCBI): domain Eukaryota; kingdom Metazoa; phylum Arthropoda; class Insecta; order Orthoptera; family Acrididae; genus Schistocerca; species Schistocerca nitens. The sequence goes on from NC_064619.1 coordinate 349,577,693, forward strand.
TAATTTAGGTAATGTACAGAGAGTATGTGACTTAGATTCCGAACAGTCACAGACAAACAGATTATCATACAATCCTGAACCTGTTCAGACATACAGAGACGATAATTTTGATTACAAGCACTTTCTATCCGTTGGGAAATTTAAGAATGACAGAACACAGATTCACCCTTTTGACTGGATACGACAATTTATTTTTGTACTTTCACCAGCTTGGCCTGTAATGCAGAAACTAGCATTGGACTGGATACAACAATTTGTTTTTGAATTTTCACCGGCATTGCCTGTAACACAGAAACTAAAATTTATTTACAGCGCGTAATAGACCTCAGGGGATTCATTACACTTCGATGAATATGTGCCGTAGCGTGCACAGGGCCCCGAGCCGTGGTAGTGCTACTTCATCTTTAGTTTTCTGCACTGCTGCCTTCTCTTTTGCTATACTTTATATCTGTCAAAACAGCTCTTCAACTATCGATCTATCTATGATTTAGAAATGAGTAAAGAAAACCCGATATGACAAGTTTTACCGAAAGTGACAGTTTTCATTAGACACTCTTGAAGCGACAAGAACTACCAGCGTAATTTTAATATCAGACAAAATTTTAATCATCAGTATGTACAAAATTTTCAGCAGTCGCAAACACATTTTGGTAACAATAGAGGTTTTTCCCAACAACAGCAACAAAACCAGCCGGTTAGCATACCTAACCAACAATGTAATGTGCAAGATCAACCAAGCTTTAATGTTTCGCCGCCTACACGTATAGCGTCGGCTCCGCCAAATAGTAACGCACAGCAACAAGGAAATAACTACGTACAGAAAAAACATCATTTTAACTCGTATCGCAACGCGCCGTATACAAATGACTATCATGACAGACGTAAAAGTAATGAGCACAATTTTCAGCGTACGTTTAATAACAGTCGGTCTTTCCAGCAACAGAATCATCCGCAACAACAGATTATCATGAATGAACCAGACAGTAGATATCATCCCGAACGTAATACGTCAGGGCGAAATGACAGAACAGTACAAATAGCTGAAAAGCCACAGCATCCTCCCACGAATAACATCACGTCAGATAGAATTTGACTAGATACAGTACAGGTTGCATCTTCCAGCAACACAAGCAATACTTTTGACACAGAGATTCTTGATGACGAAAATGTTATTACTTTTGACGACATCCGAGACACACTTTTGCAGGAAAAACCAGTTATTCAAAAAACCATTTCTCACCCTGTCATTGAAGTAAATATTGGATCATCCAATGTTTCAGCAGTAATCGATTCTGGATCCACTATGTCAGTTATAAATGAGGAAACTTTCAACGAATGTAACAAAGAGAATACCTATCCTACATTACCAATAGGCAAAACTAAAGTAAAAGGAGCAGTATCTGGTAAAGGAGTAGATGTAAAATTATAGGTACAGTTATCGTTTTGTATTGAAGGTCATACAATTCACTCAAATTTTTGGATTGTTCCCTTATTGACAACAGACGTTATTTTAGGTACGAATTTTCTGGTACAACACGACGCAATTATTGACCTTCAAAATTCCTTTATAATGTTAAAGGATGAAAATGTACAACTGGCATTAGAATTTCAGCACTCTTTATCTGCAGAAGAACAAACAATTAATCGGACAGAGGTCATTTCTGCATCACGTAACAAAGACTGTCATGCCACATTGTTCACAGATACGTACGTACACAACTATAATACTCCAGACGAAGCCGACTATGACATTATACAGATGATTTCTGATAAAGTTAAACAGAGCAATGGAAATACAGACGACGAACGTACTCAACTACACAAAATTCTTTTACAGCAAGCTCCAGTTTTTGACAACGTCCCTGGTACTATGTCCGGTTTTATATATGAATTTCAAGTAAAACAGCACGACACATTTAAAGCCAAACATTATCCCATTCCTTATATTCACACAGAACAAGTTAACAAAGAATTGCAAGTTATGCTTGACCAAGGTATTATTGAACCGGCAGTTAGTCCGTACATAAACCCGCTCCATATTGTTAAGAAAAAGGATGGTTCACTTCGCCTCGTACTTGATTCGCGTCACATCAATGACATTATTATTAATGAAACAGATCGCCCACGGACACTAGAAGAACTTCTACAGAAATTTCATGGTACTGCTATTTATTCCACATTAGATTTGAAATCGGGATTTTGGCAAATTCAGCTCCATCCGAACTGCAGAAAGTACACAGCTTTTCTCTGTTTTGGTGACTGTTATCAATTTTGTAAATTAGCGTTCGGTTTAACTATTTCTTCAGCAGCATTTATTCGCGGTTTGAATACTATACTTCCGACAGAATTAAAAGACAGAATCACAACGTATGTAGACGACATTCTTATTGCAGAAGCTAACTGGTCTGAACACAATCTGATTCTTGAACAGCTGTTGCAAACTTTTCATGCACAAGGACTCACAGTTAATCTTAGCAAATCACACTTTGGCAAAACTTCTATAAAATTTCTTGGACATGTAATTTCAGCAGTAGGCATTGCGCCTCACCCGGAAAAACTTCAAGCTTTACGTGACATTACTCTTCCTACGACGAAGATACAACTACGCAGCTTTTTGGGTTTAATTAACTTTTTTCGTAAATTTATTCATTACTCTGCTTTAGACACCCCTAGATTATGTCAATTGACGGGTAAAAACACTATTTGGTCCTGGGATAGCCAAGCGCAGTCTGAATTTGTCAATCTGAAACAAGCTTTGTTGAATGCACCACTTTTATCACATCCAGATCTTACTAGAAATTTTTCCATTGCCACCGACAGTTCTAACACCGCTTTAGGCGTACACATTTTTCAGGAAATTGAAGAAGAAGGTTCTACAGCAATTAAAAACATCGCCTTTGCGAGTCGCATTCTGTCACCTGCTGAACGCAATTATTTTGTCACAGAACTTGAAACATTATGTGTTGTATGGGCATTTGCGAGATTTAGGCATTTTCTTTATGGGTCATAGAGCTATACAGTTTTTACTTTCAGCAAAATTTACACATGACAGGCTAAGCAGATGGAAACTCTCTTTACAGGAATTTAATTTTACAATTGTTCATATTCCCGGTACGCAAAATATTGTAGCAAACGCACTATCCCGTTCTCTTAGCAACAATCAGCAAGACATCGCAACCAACTTCTGCCAAGCAAATTTTAGCGTCATGTATATTCAACAAGTTGCATTTGAAAATTTTATTTCGTCATCATTACGAGACATAGCACAAGAGCAGAGTAAAGACAACGTGTGGAAAGAAATTAAAGAGCTTTGGCAAGACAAGAATAATGTTACCATCAGAAACCATTACACTGTACGCAATAACATTCTATTTCGCCGCTCTCACCCTGACAGCAACAACTCGTTACTACGCATTCCTGACGAACTGGTTAACAAATTAATCTCGTATACTCATTTAAGTTACGTACATTACGGAGCCAGAAAATGTTTTCTTATACTGAGACAGAACTGTTATTTTGCCAACATGGAGAAACGTATTCCACGAGTTTTAGCGTCATGTAAAATCTGCCAGAAAGCTAAGTTAGACACGACTTCACATATTCCTCCGTTACATCCCATTGTACCTGTTAAATTGAGACACATGGCCGCTGTAGACATTTTTGGTCCGATTCCCAGATCTAATAGAAGTTTTCGCTACATCTTTGTCGCTTTTGAACTCACTTCAAAATTTGTTACCTTCACTCGGTTACGCAAAGCTACTGCTAAATCTGTTTCGAAAGCATTTATAAAACATTTTCTATTTCATGTAGGGCATGTATTGAAAGTAATTTCCGACAATGGACCAAAATTTCGATCTGCTATATGGACACGTATGTTACGAACAAGAAACAATTTCCGATCTATATATCCAAGTATCACGCCTCTTCGAACCCTTGCGAACGACTAATGAAAGAAATTGGTAAACTATGTAGAATATACTGCTATAAAAAACATATTGATTGCGATACACACATATTGTCATTCCAGGATGTAATGAACTCTATACCATATGAATCTACTATGCTATCTCCGTCTGTTATACTGAAAAATGTTGAACCACCTAACAAAATTAAAGAATTAGTATCCTTTCCTACATCTCGTCGACTACGACACCATGAAATAATTGACATTGCGCTGAACAACATCAAACGTGCCGCAGAGTGCCGGAGAAGACAGCAAAAACAGGTTTGTACACGCCGTGACTTTCACATTGGACAGAAGATATTAGTACGTACACACTATTTATCCAACAGAGGAAAGAGTAAATGCAGTAAATTTGAGCTTCTATACGCAGGTCCATATCGAATTCGCAGCGTTCCTCACCCCAATGTAGTACACGTCGAAACTTTGAGAACCAGAAAAAGCAAAGGCAATCACCATATCTCCAATATTAAACCCTTTATTGAATGAACATACTTTATGATTTATCACACTGTAATGCCATTTCCTGACTTTTATATGACCACTTATGCAATTATATTTATATGACTACTTACTGATTATTATCATATTTTTTCTTGATAAGTGCCTGGCAAGGTAAGGTTAGCAGGTCGCTTTTCTTGTCGTTACACATCAGACCGTGCACATTTTTCCAGATAAACTTACATATTTTATGACCACCTATGCAATTCTATCTATGTGACTACTTAGTGATGATTGTCGTATTTTTTCTTGGCAAGTGCCCGGCAAGATAAGGATAGCAGGTCGCTTTTCTTGTCGTTATATATCAGACCGTGCACATTTTCCATTTTTCTTGTATGTACGATTGTTTTCCTGTTTTGTTTGTATGCACTACGAAATCTCTAAGATATAACAAACACCAGTTGACTTTCACATTTTGCCTTATGATATCTCAACATCGTGGCTATTTTACATTTTTTTACTACTACATTATGATACTCTGTGTACATTTTTTGCACTTGAAAACAGTCTATGTTTTTGACATAATACGTTTTCTGTCATGCTATGCTGTATGCTTAATTATATCACTAGAAACAAGTTTTTATTTAATGGGTATATGATGTAAATGCAAGATATTAATCCTCATTCATTATTTTAAGAAAGCAATAACGTGTAAAAGAAATAAATTAAAAAAACCACAGTGGAGTACTATGAAATGGGAATTTGACCTTCGGAATGAACGAAAGAAAATGGAATACCTTGTGATGAAGAGTAAATGGATCAGAATTAACAAGCATTAACAAGAATATACTATACACATCGTATGATAGCAGTCTTAACTTTTTTTTTTTTTCAGAATACGAGGCGATTGATGCAGGCTGTCAGACAGAACTACACATCTTAGTTTTAGTGATGAAATATGCTAGAAATAAGAAACACTATACTATGAATAGTTATATGAAGTAAATGGTAATATGAATAATGAATAATGAAGTGTCTTTTTTGCAGATGATAATGAATGATGATGAATAGTTACATGAAGAATATGCTAATATGAATAATGAAGTTTTTCTTTGCAGCTGATGATAGTAATGAAGTTATGGTAATATGAATAATAAAGTATTTCTTTGCAGATGAGAATAATGATGAAGTTTTTATATTTACTGTTAGTTAAGAAATGCTATGTAGTTATTTAAGTATTTGTTGCAGTTCGTTTTCACAATATGTCTTATATCGCATGGTATAATGACTGAATGTTTTGGAAAGGACAGCTAGAGTACATACATATTGAGTACACGTTTCATTACCTATTAATTCGAAGTTCACTACTTTTCAACATAATATGCGATTCTTCTTTCAGCTGAATAATCCATTTTGTATTTTTTCCAGGAGAAGTTATTCGTGAAATTAATGTGCTATAAGCAGTTAGTCATTAAACCTGTTCAAGTACTTGCATTATTTTTACCCATTTGTGTGTGTCATTCATGAATGTGATCACATATACTCTACTTGTTTCATAACCTTGCTACAGCTGACTCATGACGAATGACGTTATTAATCGCTATTTGCAACAATAAGTCAAAAGCAAAAATTTTCATGCCCCAGCAATTAATTATCGATCCCAACGCAAATCATTGCTCGCACAAAAAAAAATGTATTAACAGTCCCAAATAATGCTACTAGTTTGAGAGATATTTATAGTACTAAATATAATGCAGATTTCTCAAATGTATTGAATACATTATGTCTATATATTATTGGACCACAGGCCTTGAGTAATAGTTGTGGTGTGTTGCATTTTGGATGTGTCCTACGTCACTTGAATAATGAGTTCTGAGTAATACTGAATGATATTTTGTAATAATGCATAAATGCTATGCCAATAATTTCTGTAAATAATATTTTTGTTATACTCTATAAATGCTATGCCAATAATTAACTCTCATTTTTAATGATGACTTTTGAATAATACTGAATAATGTTTTATAAAACTATATGAATACTTTTTAACTGGCCAATGAATGCCACTGTTTCTTATATTTTAAAATTGTCTTATGTCACTTACATGCTATTATATATGAATACCAGTAGCTTGATGCTACACTCATTAACTCCTGTTTTGAATGATGACTTCTGAATAACGCATAAAAATGGTTTTTAACTGGCCAATGAGTGCCAATGATTACTATAACTAGATGAATTATGTAAATGGTATGCCATTAATTAACTCTTGCTTTGAATGATCACTTCTGCATAATGCATAAAAATGGTTTGTAACTGGCCAATGAGTGCCAATGATTACTATAACTAGATGAATTATGTTAATGCTATGCCTTTAATTAACTCTTGCATTGAATGATGACTTCTGAACAATGCATAAATATGGTTTGTAACTGGCCAATGAGTGCCATTATTATGTGTAATCAGCTGACTTATGAATACTGTTCTGTAATACTCCATACATAATACAGAAATGTTTAGTAACTAGGCAATGAGTGCCAAACATTACTCAAATCGGTTGATAGACTAGTGTAATTCTCTATGATGAATAGTATAAGACTTAATGTCCTTCACCTTCAGACCTAATTACCAGAAATTACTGGAATATCCGTTTGTCCAGTCTATCCTCATGATCATGGAGCACTATATTTGGTTTTTGTACTAATTCTACGTTGGTGTACCTTACAAGAATGTGGTGTTGACACATCATGCTGTCCACCACCTTGAACGATGGAGATGTTATTATGGTCCCACTGTTTGGTGTACCTAATGTACAACCAAAATGATAATATTGAATATTAATACGACATTTCAGTGTCTTGGCTACACTGATTAATACTTCAGGGAAGAGAACTTCAGATAGTCTCACTTGGTGTTGTGCTTCTGTAGAAAGATATGGACATTCAGTGCAGCTACGTGCAACCTACTGTGCTACAACCGTGATGCAATCCTTCCCTTTCATTTCCTAGTTCTTATAAAATGGTAATATATATATATATATATATATATATATATATATACACAGTGCGTGTGCACTCTATGTCATTTATTAATATGTTTTGTACTCATTGCGTATCCTAGTTCTTGTAAAATGGTAAAAAATATATACAGTGCGTGTGCACTTTATGTCATTGCGTATACATTTTGTCATTGCTTGATATGTTTTGTACTCAGTGCATGTGTACTCTATTTCATTTCATGTTCTGCACTTATATATATATATATATATATATATATATATATATATATATATATATATATATATACTCTGTGACTGTAAACTTAGTTAATTAAGTAGATTTTAGAAACATTTGTTGCTCATGGCAAGTCCAATTGACTCACCATCGCTGCCAAAGTTTTGCCCCCCCCCCCCCCCCCTCCCAGAGGAGGGTTTTGTAAGAGGTCCGAGCAGATGTAATTTCGATGTATTGCTCATGCGCTGCCTGAGGTCCGAGCAGATGTAATTTCGATGTATTGCTCATGTGCTGCCTGCAATATGCAAGGTATAAGAAAATCTCTGACCAGAGAGCAGTGTTGACTGTAGTAGGAACTGTGTAGCTGTAGCAGTAAGTTGTTGCTAGTCTGGAGTCTGCTCTGGTCTGGTATAGTGTATCGTGTTGGCAGGCCCGGTCGCTGTGCAGCGATGCCGGAGCCTGAGTATTATTGTATAAGGTAAACAGCAGCCTCGCGCATATGTAGTAATGTTATCTCAAGTCGCATGTAAATGTTTTAAAACTGTCGTAATAATAATCTTCCTCATAAAAAGTAACTTTTAACAACCATTCATTTCAATTTAAAGAATTTACTAATTTCTCCCATCCATGATCATCCCGATTATTGCAATAGAAAAATCAGTTGCTTCCTTTCATACATGACAGATAGGTCGGCCAGCATTGCACAGAGCTGTGCCGGAAAAATGTATTGTAAGAGCAGATAACTCCGGCGACTTCATTGAGGTAAGAATTTTTCCTTTTTTTATTCAGAATGATCTTTCAGGGCCATGACGCAGCACTGCTGTCGTCCAAAATTTACCAGATTTAATTCACAGTGAATTATTGAAAAGTCATAAGTGAGCGACAATTTAATTGAGAGGCTAGTTACGTTGTTTTATTACCAGGTTACTGAATTCATTTTTTATTCGGACGTTACACTGAATGTGAATGACATAATTATAATTTTTGCTGTTGACAGGTTTAGGAATTTTTCTGTTTTGAGCTTACACTAAACGTGAATATTATTTATGTTAATATTTTCTGTTTTGAGGTTACACTAAATTAGAATCATATTCATATTATTTATTTTATCTTCTTGGGAGGTTACAGCGTCTGAATAACATTGTAGTTTTCCATGTAATGTCGACATCATCACCTCTGCAACAAATGCTGCGCTACAGCCTGAAAAGTCTCATTTACTTGTAATTCTCTACAAAATGGTGCAGAGCATCTTTTCAGAAATCGAACTATAATGATCACCTGTTTTACAGTGCGGTTAAACTATATTCACACCATTAGCTGTAAAATTACTTTTGCTCAGTACAACAAGCTTGACAATTTCCATCAAAAGATAAAGTAACAGATCGACTACAACTTTTGTGTCTGTGACGTACTGATTGTCACAATAATCGCTGCTCTATGGCGTGCTGCATATCTCTGATCCGGAGTGAGACTTCAAGGCATAACCGCCAAATCAGCCCATACTACAAAGTGCAGTAAGCCTGCTATCGTCATTTTTCCTTACAGAGATATTGCTTCCGTTCCACTTTATCACATGCACAGACAAGTAAACAAAGCTCCACACAGTCGCGTATTCTCAAATCATCTCTAAAATACTCTGAAGAGCCAAAGAAACTGGTAAACTTGCCTGCTATCGTATAGGGCACCCGCAAGCACGCAGAAGTGCCGCAACACGATGTGGCATGGACTCGACTAATGTCAAGTAGTGCTAGAGGGAATTGACACCGTGAATCCTGAACGGCTATCCATAAATTCGTAAGAGTACGACGGGGAGGAGACTTCTTCTGAACAGCACATTGCAAGGCATCGCAGATATGCTCAGTAATGTTCATATCTGGAGAGTTTGGCGGACAGTCGAAGTGTTTAAACTCAGAAGAGCGTTCCTGGAGCAACTCTGTAGCAATTCTGGACGTGTGGGATGTCCCTTTGTCCTGCTGGAATTGCCCAAGTACGTCGGAATGCACTATGGACATGAATGGATGCAAATGATCAGAAATGGTGCTAACGTACATGTCACCTTTGTAGACGTATCAGGGGTCCATTATTACTCCAACTACACACGGCCCATACAGTTACAATGCCTCCACCAGCTTGAGCAGTTCCCTGCTGACATGCAGGTTCCATGGATTCATGAGGATGTCTCCATACCCGTACATGTTCATTCGCTCAATGCAATTTGAAACGGGATTCGTCTGACCAGGCAATATGTTTCCAGTCATCAACAGTCCAGTGTCGGTATTGACGGGTCCAGGCTTTCTGTCGTGGAGCCATCCAGGGTACAGGAAGGGGCCTTCGGCTCTGAAAGCCCATATCGATATTGTTTCGTTGAATGGTTCGCACGCTGACGCTTGTTGATGGCCCAGCATCGAATTCTGCAGCAATTTGGGGAAGGGTTCCACTTCTCTCGCCGGCCGCGGTGGTCTCGCGGTTCTAGGCGCGCAGTCCGGAACCGTGGGACTGCTACGGTCGCAGGTTCGAATCCTGCCTCGGGCATGGATGTGTGTGATGTCCTTAGGTTAGTTAGGTTTAAGTAGTTCTAAGTTCTAGGGGACTGATAACCACAGCAGTTGAGTCCCATAGTGCTCAGAGCCATTTGAACCACTTCTCTCACGCTGAACGATTCTCTTCAGTCGTCATTGGTCCCGTTCTTGCAGGATCTTTTTTTGGCCGCAGTGATGTCGGAGATTTACTGTTTTACCGGATTCCTGATATTCACGGTACACTCGTGAAATGGTCGTACGGGAAAGTCTGCACTTCATCGCTACCTCGGAGATAGTGGGTCCCATCGTTCTTGCGGCTTTTTCTTTTTCGTTTTCTGGTAAGTTCCGTACCAAACTGCTGCGGTCATCGGATTCTAGGCTTACACAGTACTTAATCCAACTTAATCAAACTCACATTAAGGAGAACACACACACACCCATACCCGGGGGAGGACTCGAACCTCCGACGGGAAGAGCCGCGCCAATCGTGGCCAGGCGCCTTAGAATGCGCGGCTTTCCCGAGCCTCTATAACACCGCTTTCAAACTCTTTTACATCTTGATAACCTGGTATTCCAGATGCAGTAACCGATCTAACAACTGCGCGAGACTGCGTGTTGAGTTATATAGACATTGCCGCCCGCAGTGCCGTATTCTGACTGTTTACATATCTCTGTATTTGAATACGCATGCCTATACAAATTTCTTTGGCACTTAAGTGTAAAGCCTTCAGGGTGGCGGTCGTCATTCGTCGTTTCGGTACCAAGGGGAAAGACTAAAAATATTAACAACCACTAAAGTATGTCGTAGTGGTTGTGTTTACTTAGTCGACTCTTCTCGCCTCCCTAGGTTAGTTGTAAGCTATGTAAAATGGCAACCTATCAATTGAGCACCTTTAATACCACGTGAAAAGGGGAATGCAGAACTTCATCATCAACTCTTAACGATAGAAACCTCAACCTTAACTAACTGCCTGATATCAGCTACACCAGGTGTTGAAACTTACTGGCAGAATAAAACAATGTGCCGGAGTGAGACTCGGTGTTCGATTCTCGGTTCAGCACACAGTTTCAGTTATCCAAGAAGTTTCATATCAGCACAGAGTGAAAATTTCATTCTATAGCAGGTGTTGCTTAGTACCAGTTCAAGCGCAAAGTTGCCAAAACTCTGGCCAATATTCAATGTACAGTTTCATACCACTAATAACCCTACCATCAAGGAACAATCACACAAAGGACAGAATCAGTAATGAACCATAAACTCATTGTGTTCGGTAAGTGCTAGTGAGGCTGCAGGACAAGGGTAAATAGTGAAAAGGACCAAGTGTGTCTAAAGTAGAGGACTTAGAGTACATCCACATCTACATCTACATGGATACTGTGCAAATCACACTGAAGTGCCTGGCAGAGGGTTCATCGAACCACCTTCATGATTCTCTATTTTCTCAATCTCGTATAGCGCGAGGAAAGAATGAAAACCAATACCTTTCCGTACGAGCTCTGATTTCCCTTATTTTATCGTGGTGATCGTTCCTCCCTATATAGGTCGATGTCAACAAAATATTTTCGCATTCGGACGAGAAAGTTGGTGATTGGAATTTCTTGAGAAGATTCTGTCGCAACGAAAAATGCCTTTCATTTAATGATGTCCAGCCAAAATCCTGTATCATTTCTGTGACACTCTCTCCCATATTTCGTGATAATGCAAAACGTGCTGGCTTTCTTTGAATTTTTTCGATGTACTCCATCATTCCTACCTGGTATGAATCCCACAAGCGTAGTGTACGCAGTCTCCTTACTAGGTCAGTTACTTTTTCTAAGTGTTCTGCCAATGAATCACAGTCTTTGATTAGCCTTCCCCACAACATTTTCTATGTGTTCCTTAAAATTTAAGTTGTTCGTAATTGTAATATCTAGGTGTTTAGTTGAATTTACTGCTTTTAGATTAGACTGATTTATCGTGTAACCGAAGTTTAACGAGTTCCTTATAGCACTCGTATGGATGCCCTTACACTTTTCGTTATTTAGGGTCAACTGCCACTTTTCGCACCATTCAGATACCTTTTGTAAATCGTTTTGCAGATTTTTATCTTCTGATAGCCACGCGGTCTAGGGCGCTGCAGTCAAGGACTGTGCGGCTGGTCCTGGCGGAGGTTCGATTCCTCTCTCGATCATGGGTGTGTGTGTTTGTGCTTAGGGTACTTTAGGTTAGGTATTGTGTAAGCTTAGAGACTGATCACCTTAGCAGTTGAGTCCCATAAGATTTCACTCACATCTGAACATTTTTTTGATCTTCTGATGACTTTATTAGCCGATAAACGACAGCGGCATCTGCAAACAACCGAAGACGGCTGCTCAGATTGTCTCCCAAATCGTTTATATAGACAAGGAACAGCAAAGGGCCTATAACACTACCTTGGTGAACGGCAGAATTCACTTCTGTTTTACTCGATGACTTTCCGTTATTTATTGCGAACTGTAACCTCTCTGACAGGAAATCACAAATCCAGTCACATAACTGAGACGATATTCCATAACATGCTATTTCACTACGAGCCGCTTGTGTGGTACAGTGTCAAAAGTCTTCCGGAAATCCAGAAATACGGAATCGATCTGAAGTCCCTTGTCAATAGCAATCAACACTTCATGTGAATAAAGAGCTAGTTGCATTTTACAGGAACGATGTTTTCTTAACACATGTTGACTGTGTGTCAATAGACCGTTTTCTTCGACGTAATTCATAATGTCCGAACACAATATATGTTCCACAATCCTGCTGCATATCGACGTAAACGATATGCACCTGTAATTTAGTGGATTACTCATACTACCTTTCTTTAATATTGGTGTGACCTGTGCAACTTTCCAGTCTTTGGGTAAGAATCTTTCGTCGAGCGAACGGATGTATATGATCGTTAAATATGGAGCTAATGCATCAGCTTAATCCGAAAGGAACCTAATTGGTATACACTCTGGTGCAGAAGACTTGCTTTTATTAAGTCATTTAAGTTGCTTCACTACTCCGAGTATATTTATTCAAAGTTACTCATGTTGGCAGCTGTTCTCGGTTCGAATTCTGGAATATTTACTTCGTCTTCTTTTGTGAAGGCATTTCGGAAGGCTGTGTTTAGTAACTCTGCTGTGGCAGCACTGTCTTCGATAGTATCTCCATTGCTATCTCGCAGGGAAGCCGTTGACTGTTTCTTGCCGCTAACATATTTCACATACGACCAGAATCTCTTTGGATTTTCTGCCAGGTTTCGAGACTAAGTTTCGTTGTGGAAACTGTTGTAAGCATCTCTCATTGAAGTCCGATCTAAATTTCGAGCTTCTGTAAAAGGTCGCCAATCTCGGGGATTATGCTTCTGTTTAAATTTGCCATGTTTGTTTCGTTGTTTCTGCAACAGTGTTCTAACCCGTTTTGTGTACCAAGGAGGATCAGCTCCGTCGTTTGTTAATTTATTTGATATACACCTCTCAATTGCTGGCGATTTTATTTATCCGAATCGAGGCCACATCTGGTCTACACCTATATTACTAATTTAGAACGAGTGGAGATTTTCTCTCAGGAAGGCGTCAAGTGAATTGTCATCTGCTTTTTTGAATAGGTATATTTTTCGCTTATTTTTCAAGGATTTGATGATTACAATATTCAATCTCGCTACGACAAACATGTGTTCATTAATCTCTGAATCGGTTTTAATGCTTGTTATTAACTAAGAATTATTTGTCGCTAAGAGGTCACGTGTGTTTTCACAACCGTTTACTATTTGCGTGGGTTCATGAACTCACTGCTCGAAATAATTTTCAGAGAATTCGTTTAGTACAATTTCGGATGATATTTTATGTGTACCTCCGGAATTAAACATGTATTTTCGCCAACATATCGAGGGTAAATTAAAGTGACCACCAACAATTATCATATGAGTTTGGTACGTGTTTGAAATCAAACTCAAGCTTTCTTCGAACCTTTCAGCAACTGTATCATCTGAATTGGGAGGTTGGAAAAGGCTCCAATTATTATTTTATTCCTGTTGCCAACAATGACCTCTGCCCATACTAACTCGCAGGAAGTACCTACTTCAAAGTGTCTCTGAGCACTATGGGACTTAACTGCTGAGGTCATCAGTCCCCTAGAACTTAGAACTACTTAAACCTAACTAACCTAAGGACAACACACACATCCATGACCGAGGCAGGATTCGAACCTGCGACCGTAGCGGTCGCGTGGTTCCAGACTGTAGCTCCTAGAATCGCTCGGCCACTTCGGCCGACCAGTATCTACTTCAATTTCGCGACAAGTTAAGCTACTTCTAACACCAACAAACACGTCATCACAAACCGAGTTTAGCCTATTATTTCGGGACACCGTTAGGTTCTTCGCAAAAATTTCGGCTGAGCTTGTATCCGGCTTTAGCCAGCTTTCAGTGCTTACAACGATTTGAGCATCAGTGCTTTCTAGTAGCGCTTGGAGCTCTGGTACTTTCCCATTACAGCTACGACCATTTATAACTGTTATACCAATGGTTCTTATACCTACGTTCTTCCTGTGTTCAGCCATCACCCTTTGTGACTGAAGCCCTTCTTGTGTTTTCCTGAGACCCTCTAGCCTAAAAAACCGCCCAGTTCACTCCACACATCCCCTGTTACCTGTGTAGCCGCCTCCTGCATATAGTGGACACCTGACCTATTCAGCAGAACCCGAAACCCAACCACCCTTTGGCTCAAGTGGAGGGAATCTGCAGCATACACGGTCGCAGAACCGTCTGAACCTCTGATTCAGACCCTCCACTCGAATCTGTACCAGAAGTCCGCAATCGGTTTACATACCTGTAAATGGATTAATGCACGTGTTACAGCCAATTTTCAACAAGATCCGGAGTGTGCAGGAATTGGGACAAACACTGTCAATGATATTCCCAGTAGTGTTTATCTTTGGAGCTGACAGTAGTATTACAGTCCGCGATAAAGAAAGAGGACTTCTGACAGATATTACTACTACTACTACTTCCACCATTACTACTACTGTTACCATCAGAGGGTACAGGAGGATCTGGGTGGTCGGGGGTATTTGGAACAGCTCGTTACAGTGGGTTTATGCGTGTCTTGGATAGTAGTCACAAATAAAACTGACATTAAATACTTCCGAAAGCCTATTACAGATCTTGAGGATTTCTCTCAAACATAACCTGTAGAAACTTTTTCGTATGAATTATTCCTCATATTCATTAAGAATTATGTACTAGCCTTTAAAAAGTGAACTCAGGGCTGAAAGGTTGTAGGCCTTTTACTGCACGAGAAGAACCAAACAGCAGCCCCTCTCCATTGAACTGCGAAATGACACTCTCAAAAAACGAAGAGAAGGGTCATACACTCATGTGACTTCTTTTTCCACGTGAATGTTAATTTCAAATTACTTGTAACTGAAGTATCAAGTAGCACCACATATTTACGGCACGTTTAATTAAAATTATTCCACACTACAATTTACAGCCTTTAATTACGTAATTAAATGTATGATTAGTTTTTTGTTCATTTTTATGTGAGGTAATATGCTAGGTGTAATAAACAGAAAGTTAATGGACGTGTCACATTTCCGCAATTATTTTTCCTTTCTGAAAATGCCTCCTATATCAACGCCAGTATTGTTTTTTATTTACTTTACACCTCGGCAATTTATTACTGTCTCCGTTGCTAGCAATATTTTAACCACAGTGTCACGGGCGACAGTCTTGGAAGTAACAAGCCGACAAGCAGAGGTCAAAATTAATGACGAGATGCCTGCCGCTTGGCGAAGCTTTGAATTGGTTCGTGGTATAGTATAGATAACACTGAAGAGGGGAAGGCCAGTATCTAGAGAAGTGCCCAAAATAATAGGCTTCGGAATGGAGTAGACTTTAGGAAACCGTCCTCTGGTAACGCAAGGAATTAGCAAGCAGCTCAATATCCAACCGGCAGACAAAGTGTCAACAAGCAAGGTCTGTCGATGCTACATGCAAAACAGCCACAAGGCGGAGTTAACTACTACACAGCGTAAGAGCTCGGTGATGAAAACGTCAGCACAGCAGAATGACGTCATAGAGAAAGGAGAATACCGTCATTGTGCTGATCAGGCAGACTGAAGAAACAAGCCATACGTTGGACATAATAACGATTATTCAGAGAACCGACGCTGCAAAATAAATCCACCACTGCTTCTAAATGGGGGAGTTGAAACACATTTCAGCCACAGCTGAAGCGGCCAGAACGCTGACCTGTCAGGAAAAGCAGGACAAGTGGACTCAACGTCGCCTCTCTGTACTAATGCATGCGAGAGAGTTCTTGTATAAATATTATTCACCAGCGGCTTGATCTACTTGTCCTCAATCTGTAGCCTACCACCGAGGAGACAGGACCTATGTCAGAATACCGTCACTTAATGGAGACTGTCTTCGAACTCTGGTGGAATACCGAGTTGTGCCAAGTGGTCTGGCCAGTGCTGCCGTTCAAGTCGAGACTGCTGCGAATCTGTGGGCGACATTCATCATCAGGCCTTCCGGAGGCCTAACTGGTGAGCCAAGGAGCAGTCAAAAACCGTCATCGTGGAGGAGCGTGAAGGAGCCGCCGCTTGACTTCTGTTCCTGCACACGTTCTTAGATACGGCAGACTATACTCTTTTGGTGGCCTCAGTGGAACCCTTTCCGTCGTCACACATTCTGTGTATGACCAGTGGGTGCTTCTCGGGCCGCAGTCTGCGATGTCAACGAGAGTGTCCTGGAAACCCACAGCTCCGCGCTACTAAGATCAGAGGCAGTGCAGACAATACCAGACAAGCGGCAGCCAAGGTGCCATGAAATCTCGGGGTGCTGAGCGTAAGTCTCCACCGTTGCAAAGGACGAGAAGTCGTGGCGCGCTTGGGTGTTAGTGCTTTCCGGCAAGGCTAGCGCCGTCTGCTGCAAGCCGCCACTGCTCGCTAGCGTGAATGAAGACAGAGAATTTCCGAAAAATAGAGGCCTGTTTGTTAGTGATGTTTTAGTAGAGCCTTGGGACGCAGACCAGGCTTTTCCCAAAGAGCCACTGCTCACTCTTGTGGATGCTCACGTGAAGTGACGATCAAGCGTGATTCTGTCCTTGATGACCCACTACTATCGCATAACGTACCAACAGGCTGGCGGGCTGTTACAGGTGGCGTGAGAAGAGTTGCTCTCTGCCACCTTTGCGTTTGGCGTCAGCAGTGTCCAGCAGTATGACTTGGGCAGCAGTTGTAGGTCTGCAGTACGAGGTGGGGAGTGGCTGTGTTATTTTTGTGGTGGACTAGGAATAGCTACCTTGATTATTAATCAAATTCTGTTCCGTTTTCGGGTCCGAGCCCCGCCATGGCTTAAATTTTAAATAGAAATCAGTACCGGCGGCCAATAAACTACCGGAACAGTAAGTCGTCCTGTTTGTCTTAACGTCCTTGTCAAAGAGGGAAGAGAAATTCACAGAGGTTCAGGACACTCTCTTGCCCTTGGGGTGGGAAACTGCCCCTAGAGGTGGAAGAATCAGCAATTATCAATGCCTTGAGGATGCAGAGGGCAATGGAAATCACTGCATTAAAGACACATAGCTTTTATCCACAGGACATGTGGCCTATAATTGAAGCTGTGTCATGATGATCTCTCCATTGGCAAAAGATTCCGGAGCACTCCCCTACACGGATCTCCGGCAGGGAACTGCCAATGGCAAGGTGCCCATGAGAAAACTCGTGCATAAACAACGAAGGGATAACGTTTTACAAGTCGGGACCTGGAATGTTAGTACCTTGAATGTGTTTGGGGAAGTGAGAGAACCTGAAAAGGGACGTCCAAAAAATCTCAATCTAGATAGTAGCGGTCAGTGAAGCGAAACGGACAGAAGACCAAGGTCTCTTGTCAGATGAGTATAGGGTAATATCAACAGCAGCAGAAAATTGTGTAATGGGAGTATTATTCGTTATGAACAGGACGGTAGGGGAGAGAGTGTTTTACTGTGAACAGTGACAGGGTTTTTCTAATCAGAATCGACAGCAAACCAACACCGACAGCGATAGTTCAGGTATACATTCCGACGTCACAAGCTGAAGATCGAGAGATAGAGAAAGTGTATGAGGATATTGAAAGGGTAATACAGTATGTAAAGGGAGATGAAAATCTAATAGATATGGAATGGGTGAAATTTGGTTGTAGGGGAAGCAGTAGGAGGGAGGGTCACGGGAGAATTTGGACTTGGTTCTAGGACTGAGAGAGGATAGAGAATTATTAAGTTCTGTAGTAAATTTTAGCAGCCAACGGCCTTGCCACAGTGGTAACACCTGTCCCCGTCAAGTAACCGAAGTTAAGTGCTGTCGGACTGGGCTAGCACGTGGATCTGTGATCATCCGGTCTGCCGAGCGCTGTTGGCTAGAGGGGTGCAGTCAACCCTTGTGACGCAAACAGAGGAGCTACCTGCTCGAGAAGTAGCGGCCCCGGGTCTCGGAAACTGACATACGGTCGGGAGAACGGTGTGCTGACATGCCCCTCCATATCTGCATCCAGTGATTCCTTGGGCTGAGGATCACACGGCGGCCGATCGGTACCGTTGTACCGCTGGGCCTTCATGGCCTCTTCGGGCGGAGTTTAATTTCAGTTAATAAATTTTATCTAGTAAGCGTGAATATTCTGTTCAAGAATCACAAGAGAGGGAGGTATACTTCGAAAAGGCTGGGTGATTTCAGTTAGACTAACTCTTGATCGCACAGAGATTCCTAAATATGATACTGGACTGTACAAGGCGTACCCAGTACTACAGAAAATTTTATATTCTCGTTTCTCTGTAAAGTACTGGATGGGTTAAACAAAAATTTCCGAACGCTAGGCATATTTTTTATTTTTATTTTACTAAGGCGTTTGATTGTGTTGATCACAAAATATTGCTCCAGAAGTTGTACCATTAGGGAATACGGGGAGTAGCTCTGAATTATTTGACCTTTTACTTTTGCAAAGGACAGCAAAAGGTCATTATTCACAATGTTCAGAATGGCTGTGATGTGGAGTCTGAGTGGGTTACAGTGAAGTGTGGGGTGCCCCAGAGATCAGTGTTGGGGCCACTCCTGTTCATTATTTACGTAAATGATACGCCATCTAGTATTACGGGTAACTCTAAAATATTTCTGTTTGCTGATGACACTAGCTTGGTAGTAAGCGATGTTGTGTGAAACATTGGCTGGGTTTTCGAATAGTGCAGTTCACGACCTAAGTTCATGGCTTGTAGAAAAGAAACTAAGGATACATCACAACAAGTCTCAATTTTTACAGTTTCTAACACACAATTTAACAAAACCCGACGTTTTAATTGCACACAATGGGCATGTGATTAGTGAAACGGAAATTTCTAGGTGTTCAGACAGATAGTAAGCTGTCGTGGAAAGCCCACGATCAGGATCTTGTTTAAAGACATAATACTCCCATTTATACTATTCGAAAGGTATCTGAAGTGAATGATCGTTCGACACGAAAATAAGTTTACTTTGATTATTTTCATTCGCTTATGTCGTATGGTATTATATTTTGGAGTAACTCTTCCCATTCTAAAACGATATTTTTGGTGTAAGTTTACGAACCTCTTGTCGACCTCTTTTCACGAGTCAGACACACACACACACACACACACATATATATATATATATATATATATATATATATATATATATATATATATATATATATATATATATATATACGAGGGCTATTCCGAAAGTAAGGTCCGATAGGTCGCGAAATGGAAACCACGGTAAAAATCAAAAATGTTTTATTTGCAACAGTTAGATACACCTTGCAGCTACTTATCTCCATAGTCGCCGACCCGACTTAGACGTGTATCGTAGCGTTGTACCAACTTTCCCATACCCTCGCTATAGAAGGCAGCCGCCAGTGCTCTCCGCCAATTCTCTACGCTGGCCTACGGCTCGTTGTCTTGTGCCGAAATGTTGTCTTCATAACCAGCGGTTCATGTGACCTGAGCTGAAACTCAGAGGGAGACAATTACGGGCTGTATTGTGGGTAATCTCACATTTCCATTTGAAAACGATGCAGGAGCATCTTCATTGCCCCTGCAGAATGCGGCTGAGAATTGTCTTGAAGACGAAACAGCACGACAGTTATGTAATGTTAGCTGCATAGCTTCAGGGGAAATTTCTCACCAGGCCCCCGTACTTGGCGGCAGACACTATTTTCTAGACATCTTTACGCACTCACTGCGAGCTCAGAAATGAGAAGAGCGACGTGATGCTAACTGGGGTTATACTAGAGACACTACCCAACACATCTGTGCAAAGCTTTATCGGATTTTCATAGTCGTTTCCATTTCGTGACCGATCGGACCTTACTTTCGGAATAGCCCTCGTATATATATATATATATATATATATATATATATATATATATATATATATATATATATATATATAACTTCTTGTTCACAATATTAGCTAATAAGCAGCTTTCACTCAGTTACTCAGTTAATACTTGGTAGAAATCCAACGTGCATTTGGATTGGCCTTCCTTAAATCTTGTACAGAAAGGAATGCAGTGTACTGCTGCATCCATTTTGAATAAGCTACTACAAGAAATCAAAAATCTTTGCAGTAATCCAAGCGTTTTCAAAACAAAACTGACGAGTTTCCTCATGGTTCACTCCTTCTATTCTGTTGAGGGGTTCCTTGAAAAATTAAGCAGATTCTTACGTTATATTGTTGATTGCGTTTACTTAAACTTATGGCTTGACTTTTGTTGGGTTCACAAACATTTTATTTTTATCTGTTATTATTTTTATGTTGTAATTTCATGTACTGACACGTTCCATGACCTAGGAGATTTGTTTCTCAACTTGGTCCTATGGAACTTGGCGTGTAGATAAATAAATAAATAAACAATTTATATATTGAGAAGATCTCAAATTATAAAGAGAGGAAAGTTGTTTCAGAACGCCACCACCGATACTGTCCAGTAGGAGTGCCTCTGAAGGTCATTGTCTCTCTCGCTACTGGGCAACCACCGCGTGATCTACTATCACTTGTCATCCGACGGCGATTACGTCAGCAATATAAGAGTAGATGTTCATTTTTTATAATTTTTTTATGTCTCTAGATAGTAAAATATACACACTACTGTTAGTTTACACAACACGTCGATCGGCAAATAGGCAGCTGCAATTGAGTTTCGAATAATACATATCTTACAAGAAACTCCTTGAGTGCTTGGTCGCTAGTTCAGTCTTTAGTAAAGCTTATTTGAAAGTGATGTGCTAAAGGTTATGACAAGAGAAATACTAGCTGCTAATGACTCACAGTGTGTATCAGGCAGGCGACAGAAAATGAGTGTCCGAGAGTGCAGAAATCAACCTATTTGATATATGAAATTCACTTCACAAATTGGGCATCGTTGACATCGAAGAAATGTTCAGACTAAAACATTAACTTGCACCATGAGCACCGAATGACTCACAGTTAGGTATCCACTCTTAAAGAATGCATATAGAATCATATTGGCGTAACGGGCTGTAGCGGAGCTTATCGTGAAACTGGTATTCTGTAAGGAGTAGCTGGAGTTAGTGTGATTATGTGTTTTATAGGTACGGAGAAAACAAGCATCCAGAGGGTGAATATGCCCAGTAATTCCAGGTGGTATGAAATGCTCATGTCACATATTTTCAGGAGGAATAGTTGGCTCTAAAGGAATCGTAGAGGGAAGAGCACCTCCAGCTTCTCGCAGCACAATGAATAACTTTCCGACTTATTTACCATCCAGATTAACAGTCGGAATAATTATATACGAATGTGTTAAGGCATGAATTTTAGCTGATAGTGATACAACTCTGGGTGCTTCTGATTTCCATGGTTCGTTTCATATGCATTTCTTCCTCATTTACCGATTAGTCGGAGTTGAAAAAATTCCTCACTGAACGATAGGTAGGTTTATTTATCTCATCTACAAATTTTCGGGCCGATTCTGCAGTTTGCTGTGCATCGTCAAGTTGATGCTTTGTTTGAAATTTCTTTCTTACGTCTTCCAATTCTCTAGCAGTCCTTCAAGTTATGTAACCATCTACTGCTTCCATTGAAATCACTGTAATCAATACCACGCGCAATTTGATGTGCATAACGTGGTAGGTGATTATAATGTACATACCGTAAATTGTATCGGGCATCATTGTAACGCAAAAACACCACTTTTTGTAAGAAGTGTGTTCTGTACTTTCTTGAATATCAGTAGTTTTTCTTATGCACTACACAGTCATATTGATGGGGACGTTTTTAAATCTGTTCATAACTGTTATCTACTGAGCTGTGGATTATCTTATGTTTAATACCCGCTCCTTGGACAGTAGTTGTCCCTTACTATGCTTTACTGGAGACGCTAATTGTAGTTCTCTCTTCGACAAGAATAACGAACTACCTGGCTCAAACCCTGTTCCAGTATCACTTTCACATGTTAAGCACGTATCGTAATCATTGTACTCCTAATGTACACTGTCCGCACAGTCAAGCGTACACGACACCACACATTCCACTGATTCATCTTGTAGAAACTTCTTTCTCACTCTGCAAAATTCCTTGTGACGATGTATCAACATAGACGATTGTTGTTGTAGATGTAATACAACGTTTACTTGTCTCAGCACCAGTAGCACAGGAGCACTGTTGTAAGTTATTTGTCGATTAAGCAGTTCAACTCCGCTCTGTAGCCTCATGCTGTGCTCACCATTGGACACCTCCAGCGCCGCCTCGTGTTGCCATTAGCAACCAATTTTGTGATTGCATGGTAGACAATATGTGGAGCATCGAACGCCGTAAACACAATTGGTTTCTTGCGACCCCGTACCCAAGGAGTTCGTTGTCAGTCTGGCATTGCCGGATCTGAAGAAACTGCTTCTAGCCCAGTCCGATTACTACAGCTTCTTTACTCACATTCTTCCAGAACGAAGAGAACTTCCCATGTCCCTTCATTATGCCATACTCTTTGTCGTGCTTGGCTTGTAGTCAGTGGCCTGCTATGGTCGACCTGGTGTGTTGACATACTGCCGCATTTCATCAAGATAATGTTTTTCTCCTGACACTTGGGATTGTGTCGATACTGTTTCGTGGGCACAAGCAGGCGACCAGCATATATGCCTCAAAGTATGGGTGTCTGACAAAAAAATTCCTTCAGCGAGATGAGAATTCAAGATGTATCGTGTTCAACCTCACAGGCAGAACAACTGATGACGACGCTATGTCGGTACTTGAGAAGGGGCTGAACTGTGCTGCTGCAACGTTGTCAGCTAATTGTAGACGACGTCATACATGTGGACACAGCAGAGGAAACACACCGAGAAACATTCCACAGACTCACCAGCCACCTAAGGGGAACATATCGAGAGTAGAAACAGCAGCTATTAGGGGGTTACGAGAAGGACAAGATAATTGTTATGTGATGACGAATGGAACGCAACAACGCTGCTCCCTCTCTCAGAATACAAGTGAAAACTCGATGACTGACTTAACAGGAAAATAATACGTCCAAAACAAGACAAGGAAAAACGGTCTACCTCCTTTTATGCCCTTTTGAAGAGAAAATCTTAAAGATATCAGGAGCAGCATCACCGCATTGGCTAACAAAAAAATTCGTAAGGACTTGTAAGACGTGTATATTTCTATTGTCTATTGTCAAAAAACAATTTATGAAATACGTTTATACTTTATTAATAGGATTAAGTTGGAATAATTAATATTTGTCATTCGGGAAATAATTGTGGTAGCAGGGAAATCTGCACCAAAGTATTGTTGACGGTAGAGACCGCACTTAAGCGTTCGTAGGAAGTCAGTAGTAAGCGAGATGTGAAGTGAGTCAGTAGCAGGTCTGAAGCGAGAGGTTGAGAGGAGCGGTGTACCTGCCAGCCACCAGTTATGATTTGCAAGAGATTATAAACGGATGTACAGAGTCATCAGCTAACTATTATCATAAGCGGAAATAATATTATTGAATTATTTTTTTGAGAAATTCAAGACTACTGAAGGTATATTTGCGCAATGCTAGTTGTAGTGATTATTGTAAAAAGTAAGTCCCATTTGAACGTTTGTAAAATCATTT
Source organism: Schistocerca nitens (assembly GCF_023898315.1). NCBI lineage: Eukaryota > Metazoa > Arthropoda > Insecta > Orthoptera > Acrididae > Schistocerca > Schistocerca nitens. The sequence continues at coordinate 349,601,949 of NC_064619.1, forward strand.
CATTACCAACAGTAAATATTTCAAGAATCGTTTTCAGAATATAATTAATTTTTGCCAGCAAGATTGCATTACTGTCTATAATCCATCCCAAAAACCATCAACGTAAAACTTTGCAAAATTTTATTGTTGTCAAGAAATGTTTAACTATGAATTACGTAACTTCAATCAAATTAATTAAAGAATAACGTCAGCTTTGCTATTAAAGAATGACGTCAGCTTTGGTAATAAATACAGCCACTTATTATGACATTCCACCAGCAGCTAATCAAGTATAGTAAAACAGAGTAAGTAAATTCATGTCGCAATTCGATGTAGCAGTCAGATGGCGATCCAGTAAGAGTAAAAAAGGTAAGGAACAGTTTAAGGTTATTGAAGGTAACGACTGAGGGCCACGACGACGACACTTTCTATGTTTCGTCGAAATAATCAGCAAATCACTTTTAATAATCAGCATTTAAATTTGTATGCGAATATTGCACTTCTTAATATTGAGAAGGAGAATTAATTTCAGAGGTAAGATTTCATTTATTTTTATGAAGCAAGAGATAGAAATCCTAAGGGAAGGTTTAATAGGTTATTGTAGAAGGGAAGGTTGCGCAACAAAAGCGTTGCGCCACTTAACACTAGCTTACTCATACAATTGTCAAAGTCAGTATATTCATTTTCACAGTAGATTCACTAAACAGCCTTACTGATTGGATGTCGCCAAGTGAAACCTTTCCGTCTCCTCTATACCTCTTTTGTTACGCAACCTTCCCTTCTACAATAACCTATGAAACCTTCCCCTAGGATTTCTATCTCTTGCTTAATAATATCAAATGAAATCTTCCCTTTGAAATTAATTCTCCATCTCAATAATAATAAGTGCAATCTTCACATACAAATTTAAATGCTGATTATTAAAAGTGATTTGCTGATTATTTCGACGAAACATAGAATGTGTCGTCGTGTGGCCCTCAGTCGTTATCTGCAATAACCCAAAACTGTTCCTTACCTTTTTTACTGTTACTCGATCGCCATCTGACTGCTACATCGAAATGCGACATGAATATACTTACTCTGGTTTACTATACTCTGTTAGCTGCTGGCGGAATGTCATAATAAGTGGCTGTACTTATTACCAAAGCTGACGTCATTCTTCAGTAGAAAAGCTGACATTATTCTTTAAATAATTTGACTGAAGTTGCGTAATTCATAGTTAAACATTTCTTGACAACAATAAAGATTTTGCAAAGTTATACGTTGATGGTTTTTGGGATGGATTATATTCAGTAATGCAATATTGCTGGCAAAAATTAATTATATTCTGAAAACGATTCTTGAAATATTTACTGTTGGTAATGAAATGATTTTACAAACGTTCAAATGGGACTTACTTTTTACAGTAATCTCTACACCTATCAATACGCAAACATACCTTCAGTAGTCTGGAGTTTCTCAAAAAAAAAAAAAATTCAATAATATTATCTCCCCTTATGATAATAGTTAGCTGATGTCTCTGTACATCCGTTTATAATCTCTAGTAAATCATAGCTGGTGGCTGGCAGGCACACCGCTCCCCTCAACCTCTCTCTTCAGACCTGCTACTGACTCGCTCCACATCTCACTTACTACTGACTTACTACGGACGCTAAAGTAATAGTCTTCCATAGATTTCGTGTTTGTTTTGAATACAGTCAGGGAAAGTCCCTTTAGTCAACCATAGTGCCAGTAGTGTCAGTGTCGTCGTAACTGCCGTCTGCGTCACGTCTGCTGTGCAGCGAGCTACGTTAATTTAAGTATTAACTGAATTTTTCTTACTGTCACTTCTTCTTCCATGTGTTTTTGGTTTTAGGAAGCTTTAATTGTCGAGTGCTAGTAATAGTGTTCCATAGATTTCATGTTTGTTTTGAATACAGTCAGAAAGGGACCCATTACTCAGCCATAGCGCCAGTAGTGCTAGTGTTTGTTTTCAATACATTCCAGAGACAGGTAGTGCTATTTTCATTGTTTTCTGCAAGAAGTGTCTAGGAACCACAGTTTAGTCAACTATCAGCCGTCTTTAGTGAATTAGCAGTCTAATTAAAAGTTGATTAACTCTCTACAGTAAATTGATTTCTTAGGATGGATAGAATATGTGACTGCTGTGTACGGACGCAGGAGCAGCTGGCCACTGTTCGCGAACAGCTGAACGTGTTGATGGCCGCGGTCAGCAGTCTTCAGGCTGCTGCCTCGGAGTGTAGCGGCAGTGGGGTGTCTGGTGCGTCGCATGGTACACCCCAGGTGTTACATGCTTCCCTCACTGTCCCTGCTGTCGAGACAACTTCGCGGGTACCGGGCATGGTTGGGCCACCCTCTCCCCAAGGGGAGTGGCGGGTTCAGCGGCGTTCGCGGCGCACGAGGCGGAGGGTCAATGTGGAGGCTGGCCGTGTGGCAACGCCCGCTCTGCCTGTGAGTGGACATGTGGCCCCTCCTTCAGCAAGGTCCGAGCAGGCACACGGGAGGAGGGGTTTATTAGCGATTGGGAGCTCCAACGTTAGGCGGGTGACGGAGCCCCTTAGGGAAATAGCGGAATGGTCGGGGAAGAAGGCCAGTGTTCACTCTGTCTGCTTGCCGGGTGGTCTCATCCGAGACGTGGAGGCGGCCCTGCCAGCAGCGATAGAGCGCACTGGGTGCCCCCGACTGCAGATTGTTGCTCATATCGGCACCAATCACTCTTGCCGTCTGGGTTCAGAGGTCATCCTCAGTTCATACAGGCGGTTGGCGGAGTTGGTGAAGGCGGAAAGCCTCGCTCGCAGGGTGGAATCTGAGCTAACTATTTGCAGTATCGTTCCCAGAATTGATCGCGGTCCTCTGGTTTGGAGCCGAGTAGAAGGATTAAACCAGAGGCTCAGACGATTCTGCGGAGATCTGGGGTGCAAATTTCTCGACCTCCGCTGTCGGGTGGAGAAATGTAGGGTCCCCCTGAATAGGTCAGGCGTGCACTACACGCAGGAAACGACTACAAGTGTAGCGGAGTACGTGTGGAGTGCACATGTAGGTTTTTTAGGTTTGAGAATTCCCTCCCTACGCCTGACAAGACGTCTCCTGGGACGTGGCAAGGTAGGAGTGGGCAAAATGCAACAGGAAAAAACAATATTAATCTGCTAATAGTAAACTGCAGTGGCGTCTATAGAATGGTCCCACAACTGCTGTCATTAATAAATGGTCACAATGCCCACATAGTACTAGGGATAGAAAGTTGGCTGAATCCAGATGTAAACAGTAATGAAATTCTAAACTCAGACTGGAATGTATACCACAGAGACAGGCTGGACAATGAAGGGGGGGGGGACGTGTTTATAGCGATAAAAAGTGCAATAGTGTCGAAGGAAATTGACGGAAATCCGAATTGTGAAATAATATGGATGCAGGTCACGGTTAAATCAGGCTCAGACATGGTAATTGGATGTCTCTATAGGCCCCCAGGCTCAGCAGCTGTTGTGGCTGAGCACCTGAAGGATAATTTGGAAAATATTTTGAGTAGATTTCCTCACCTTGTTATAGTTCTGAGTGGAGATTTTAATTTGCCGGATATAGACTGGGATCCTCAAACGTTCATAACGGGTGGCAGGGACAAATAATCCAGTGAAATGTTTTAAAGTGCTTTATCTGAAAACTACCTTGAGCAGTTAAACAAAGAACCGACTCGTGGCGATAACATATTAGACCTACTGGTGACAAACAGACCCGAACTATTTGAAACAGTTAACGCATAACAGGGAATCAGCGATCATTAAACGGTTACTGCATCGATGATTTCAGCCGTAAATAGAAATATTAAAAAAGGTAGGAAGATTTTTCTGTTTAGCAAAAGTGACAAAAAGCAGATTTCAGAGTACCTGTTGGCTCAACACAAAAGTTTTGTCTCAAGTACAGATAGTGTTGAGGATCAGTGGACAAATTTCAAAACCATCGTACAATTTGTGTTAGATGAGTATGTGCCAAGCAAGATCGTAAGAGATGTACAACAACCGAGTTAGAAAACTGCTACGGAAGCCAAGGGAACTTCATAGCAAACATAATCATAGGCAAAGCCTTGCAGACAAACAAAAATTACGCGAAGCGAAATGTGGTGTGAGGAGGGCTATGCGAGAGGCGTTCAATGAATTCGAAAGTAAAGTTCTGTGTACTGACTTCGCAGAAAATCCTAAGAAATTATGGTCTTATGTCAAAGCGGATGGTGGATTAAAACAAAATGTCTACACACTCTGCGACCAAAATGGTACTGAAACAGAGGATGACAGACTAAAGGCCGAAATACTAAATGTCTTTTTCCAAAGCTGTTTCACAGAGGAAGACTGCACTGCAGTTCCTTCTCTAGATTGTCGCACAGATGTCAAAATGGTGGCCGGCCGGTGTGGCAGTGCGGTTCTAGGCGCTTCAGTCTGGAACCGCGTGACCGCTACGGTCGCAGGTTCGAATCCAGCCTCGGGTATGGATGTGTGTGATGTCCTTAGGTTAGTTAGGTTTTAGTAGTTCTAAGTTCTAGGGGACTGATGACCACAGATGTTAAGTCCCATAGTGCTCAGAGCCATTTTTTTATCAAAATGGTAGATATCGAAATAGACGACAGAGGGATAGAGAAACAATTAAAATCGCTAATAAGAGGAAAGGCCGCTGGACCTGATGTGATACCAGTTCGCTTTTACACAGAGTACGCGAAGGAACTTGCCCCCCTTCTTGCAGCGGTGTACCATAGGTCTCTAGAAGAGCGTAGAGTTCCAAGGGATTGGAAAAGGGCACAGGTCATCCCCGTTTTCAAGAAGGGACGTCGAACAGATGTGCAGAACTATAGACCTATATCTCTAACGTCAATCAGTTGTAGAATTTTGGAACACGTATTATGTTCGAGTATAATGACTTTTCTGGAGACTAGAAATCTACTCTGTAAGAATCAGCATGGGTTTCGAAAAAGACGATCGTGTGTAACCCAGCTCGCGCTATTCGTCCACGAGACTCAGACGGCTATAGACACTGGTTCCCAGGTAGATGCTGTGTTTCTTGACTTCCGCAAGGCGTTCGATACAGTTCCCCACAGTCGCTTACTGAACAAAGTAAGAGCATATGGACTATCAGACCAATTGTGTGATTGGATTGAAGAGTTCCTAGATAACAGCACGCAGCATGTCATTCTCAATGGAGTGAAGTCTTCCGAAGTAAGAGTGATTTCAGGTGTGCCGCAGGGGAGTGTCGTAGAACCGTTGCTATTCACAATATACATAAATGTCCTTATGGATGACATCGGAAGTTCACAGAGGCTTTTTGCAGATGACACAGTGTTATATCGAGAGGTTGTATCAATGGAAAATTGTACTGAAATACAGGAGGATCTGCAGCGAATTGACGCATGGTGCAGGGAATGGCAATTGAATCTCAATGTAGACAAGTGTAATGTGCTACTAATACAAAGAAAGAAAGATCCAATATTATTTAGCTGCAATATAGCAGGTCAGCAACTGGAAGCAGTTAATTCCATAAATTATCTGGGAGCAAGCATTAGGAGTGATTTAAAATGAAATGATCATATAAAGTTGATCGTCGGTAAAGCAGATGCCAGACTGAGATTCATTGGAAGAATCCTAAGGAAATGCAATCCGAAAAAAAAACGCAGTGGGTTACAGTACGCTTGTTCGCCCACTGCTTGAATACTGCTCAGCAGTGTGGGATCCGTACCAGATAGGTTTGATAGAAGAGATAGAGAAGATCCAACGAAGGGCAGCGCGCTTCGTTACAGGATCATTTAGTAATCGCGAAAGCGTTACGGCGATGATAGATAAACTCCGGTGGAAGACTGCAGGAGAGACGCTCAGTAGTTCGGTACGGGCTTTTGTTGAAGTTTCGAGAACATACCTTCACCGAGGAGTCAAGCAGTATATTGCTCCCCCCCCCCCCCCAGGTACATCTCGTGAAGAGACCATGAGGATAAAATCAGAGAGATTAGAGCCCACACAGAGGCATACCGACAATCCTTCTTTCCACGAACAATACGAGACTGGAATAGAAGGGAGAACCGATAGATGTGCTGATGGTACCCTCCGCCACACACCGTCAGCTGGCTTGCGAATTATGGATGCAGATGTAGATGTAGATGAAGTGCGGTCTCTCCTGCCAACATTACTTCCTGGCGCAGACATATCTGCTACCATTACAAAATGTATCAATGCTCGGTCTTTCCAGCTCTTTTCTTAAAATGTATCCATACACGGTCTCTCCCGGCCTTTTGAAAATTGTGTCAATGTGCGGTCTCTCCCGCCTCCAATACTTTGGTGCAGACATTCCCTGCTACCACAATTATTTCCCAAATGATTAATATTAATTATTCCTACTTAAACCTATTAATAAAATACAAACATCTTTCATAAATTGTGATTTGAAAATAGACCATATAAATATACACGTCTTACAAAACCCTCCACTGGGTTTCCTTAAAGGTTTCCTACGTCGTTACATCATTTAGAATTGACGTAAGGAGAAAATTTGATTATATAAATATGTGTAGTAATAAGTAAGTTAGTGATAGAATATTTCTTTCAAAAATGCACATACATATACTGTCATAAGAATTTGTTTTACTAAGTCTAAAAAAGAGAATATTCAAAAGAGTATACATCTAAATATACAAATAAAATGTGTCAGTAAGTTGGAAGTGTAGATCAGGTAGTAAAAGTTATTTATATCTCTAATAGTAATGAATGGCAAATATTGGAACATAGTCTATGTTTCATTATAAATTTGTTTGACTGGTAAAATTGGCATCTATTAGTATCATATTCAAGGAAAGAATAAAAAGGAATTGGGTAGCATGGTCAAAGCACGGGCAACTGTCTGTGAATGCACTCTAAAGGCCGTTTCTTTCCCTCACGCACAACACCAGGTTTCATCATGTAATTCCGTCATCTCTTTGATCCATAGTTTTAGTGTAACCAAACACTAAATTAACCGTCGAATTGCCTGACTTGCCGCAGCTACAACAGGTACGAGTTCCAACTCCAATTGTCCATTAGTAGTGATGGGGTGCATCTTGGTATGCAAGCACCTATTGATGTACATCATGACTATGGTGTGCATCTTGGTATGCCGACACCTCATAGAAAACATCGTAACGTGGTTCACTATTCACTTTGTTTGTGCTCCATAACCATGGGGATGCACAGAAATTAAGGTACAGGTATAAGCATTTTGTCAAAATGTTCACAGATATGGTTGATACTGTTATTACCAAATTTTACATAATTTATTTCCTCTGTGCTCATGAAAATCATCTTCACAGTATTCTTATTTTACATTTAAAAGGACAAAATATGTCTTCTTGTGTGACTGTAGAAAAAGTTTATAGTTTTAAACAATTACATACAAAACACATTTTTCATCTGCAGTGAATTCAGCCTACAGTACATATGACATTACGTGACAGTCAATAAGATAACCAAATATTCCTGTGAGTGGAATCTAGTAGTACATTTAGAATTCAACATTTTAAATAAAATAGACAAGTACCTTTATACAAACTATGTCACTTTCTGTGACTTTAGCAGATACATTTCCTTTAAATAAATCATAATCTGGTGCTATATAAATAATTACATAAGGACACTGTTATATTGCTCTACAGGTTGTGAATTATACAAATACATTTGGACAAGCTGTGTCACTTTCTGTGACTTCAGTAGATAAATTTCCTTTTGTGTGTTCTGTTCAGTAATGTGGTCGTCAGTTATGAGTCATATTGTCAGTCGACTATAAATTATGTTTGAGTTGTGTAGCACACATCGTCATTGTTATTTACGAGAAAACATTTGTATTTTACGCGGAGTGCGGATCAGTATGCTGACATTTGGCGTAATCTGTTTTTCCTATGTATGTATCTGATGTAAAAGATATCAAGGTCAATGCAGAAAAAATTTTTCGAATAGCAAAGTACATATTGTAAGTAATTTATTGTGGTTTCTCCATCTGTAGTACTGCGCTGCATTGTGTCACCTGTTATCAAAATAAACCAGTACTAAATTATATTACTTACATACTAACATCTTCATTCTCCTCCCTCCATTGTACCTCGTGTCATCTCTCTTCATAGCCTATAATAAAATATTCATTGTTAATAATCGTCAGTGCACGGAATGACTTCAATATCTCTCTGCATTACCTATAATAAGATATTCGTGGTTAATAACTGTCAGCACACGGCACGACTAAACCACCTCTCTGCATCTGGAAAACCACATCAGTTCTCGACATGATCTGTAAAGCATTTATCCATATTTCTCCATATTCAATACTTACATTATAATTAAAACTACCTTTGTTTTGGTGAACTATGACAACAATGCTGCATGCACGGGTTAAAGAATACATCGAACTGCCATTGCTGTATGAAAACCATTTGTACGTGTTACACATTTACATTGAAAGTAGTCCTGTTAATTGCTTCCTTTATCTTACACAATGTGAAATAAATGTCCTGCGAGAAAGCTTCTAAGACTGTTACTAATGTTCAGTATAATTATCTATGGTCGAGTCGAGGCAATCTGTTGCGCACGTAAATAACCCATTAGTAGCTCACTGTGTTCGGCCTTGCAGCAATCTGTCAAAAAGCTCAATGTGACACTCTGCCTATGTGTATCCCTGTAAGAAGGTTTTTCTGTTTAAAGAATTTCAGTGTGTTTGACATATAACGGTTTCCTCTCGATTTTTTTTGTTCTGACTGTCTCAATGTGTACTACATTACCGTGCGGAATATTTCGAATTCTGTATGGTCCTGCATATAGAAGTTCAAATTTTTTGCATCGGTTCTTCCCTTTATGTGACAGATAATGGGTACGGACTAGTACCTTATCGCCAGTCTCGTACTTACGTGCTTCTGCTGTCTCTTCCGACGATCTGCAGCTCGTTTAATGTTCGCTAGTGCCATGTCTATTATCTCACAATGACGAAGTCTACGCTTCTTTGGAAAGGTATTCTTTCAGTAAATTTATTCGGTGGGTCTTTATTCGTCAGTATTACAGTTGGTGAGAGCTTCGTTGACTCATTAGGTATTGCATTTATAACTTTATGAAACTGTCAAATGTATTTGTCCCATGTTGTATGCTTTCTGTGGCAATAAATTCTACATAGTTTCCTGATCTCTTTCATTATTCTTTCTGACGGATTAGAAGAACTGTGATATCTTGATATGTATATTGGTGTTATGTTCTTACTCTCTAACATTTGTTTCCATATGTCTGACCTAAACTGTGATCCGTTATCTGAAATAACCTTTTGTACATGTCCTATTACTGATAGAAAATCTCTTACAAGTACTCTTGATACTGTTATAGCTGTTGCTTTCCTTAGTGGAGAAAATGTTACTAATTTGGATGTCAGTTCTACGGCTACTAGAATATAACTATAACCTTTACTTGTTCTGGGGATCTGACAGAAAAGATCTACTGCTGATATGTGTCTTAACCAATACGATGGGATACAGTGGTGGAATATGTGATACTGTTGATGATTTAGCTTTCTGACATATCTTGCAGGATGCTATAACTTTGCGAAAGTGTTCTTCCATATTGTTGAAGTGACAATTTTGTCAAAGAATACAAAGCATTTCCTCTCTCCTTAATGTGTATAGCTTAGGTGCATATACCATATAAATTTGTTTCTGAACCCTTCTGGAATGCATAAAAGCTAATTGTTGCTGTCTGGGTATGAGCGAATAAACAGAATATTTTGATGTGTAGTGTAATTATGTCTCACTTTTGCGTTGCTCTTGTCTCCCCAAAGCGTTACAATCACTTCTGGTGTTTCACCTTTCTGCTGTTCTCTCTCGGTGCCCTGTAATGCTGATGATATAAAGTTTTCGAAAGCTACTTGTTTGATGTAGATAATACTACGGTTGTTGTGGCAGAAGGTATTTTCTTTCTCTAGTCGTTTATGGTGTATAGATCTCGATAGTGCATCGGCAAAAATATTCTGCGCCGGCCAGTGTGGTCGAGCGGTTCTAGGCGCTTCAGTCTGGAACCGCACGACCTCTACGCTCGCAGGTTCGAATCCTGCCTCGGGCATGGATGTTTGTGTTGTCCTTAGGTTAGTTAGGTTTAAGTAGTTCTAAGTTCTAGGGGAATTATGACCTCAGCAGTTGAGTCCCATAGTGCTCAGAACCATTTGAACCATTTTTTTGCTCAGACCAATTTCTTTGAACAATATTCTGCATTACTGGAATGTGTACAATAGTAAAGTTGAACTCTTGTAGATATAATTTCCCATGGCTTAATCTATCATGCGTCAGTTTTGCTGAAAATAAAAACTGGATTGCTCGGTGATCGGTATATATTGTGGTGTGTCTTCCAAATAGATAATGATGGAATCTCTTAAATGCCCATACTACGCATAGCGTCTCTAATTCTGTTTCAGAATAATTGCGCTCTGCTGGAGAAAATATCCTGCTTGCAAACGCAATATGTTTAACAATTGTCTTACCTTCCAAGTGGAACTATCCAACAATTGCTGCGGAAAGTTTGCCCTCAAAAACAAACCTTAATTGTGTCTGTCTTTTGACTTCAATGCTTTTCCTGGAAGTGCTCCCTTAATTTTAGTTTTGTTTAACGAGGATAGTGAGTAATCATTATTGCTATTGCATCTATTGAATGCGTCTTCGTTAATTACGCACATTGGTGAGCCTGAATCTACTATTGCTAAAATATTTTGTGACTTTAAATTTATCTCGATTATTGGGTAGCATGTAGTTTTCTGTATGATCGGTTTTTTGTGTAACAATGTGTCTCGCACGTCATCGAATGTAATGGTATTCTCTATAGTTATCTTTTCTCTATCCTTATCCACAGTGTCGTCATTTAGATATTCATCACAGGCTATCTCTAGTCATAATCGTTATGACATTTCATTTTCTGACAGGGAATGTTGTGTGTTTTCCATGAGCTGTACAGTTCTACCGTTTTGATTATTAGCGGTAGGTGGCAGATGAAGTCTTTTGTCTGGTAAATTCATACGATAACTTGGCTGCTGTGCACTGTTTGAATTTCTATGAAAATTATAAATGTAGAATGTCCTTTGCGGTCGGCGTTCGTTTTCTCTCCTTCTGTCGTTATAACTCGGGTTATACAGCGAGGCACGCATGTTTCTCTGAAAAGGCTGTCTTTGTTCGTTTTGTGTATTTTGCAGCTGACCTGTATAATTGCTTGCATCTGGCGCGTTATCTGGGCGATGAGTCATGTGGAAGTTTGACCAGTTCGATATTTCCTGTCATATATGTGACGTGTTATTTGGACGGCTTTGTTGCTGTCTTGAATTGTAATGTACATCGTTATTATACCCCTGTTCATTAAATCCCTGTGTGTATTCTCGATTAAAATTTTGATTTTCGCTCTGAAAGCGTTTATTACGATTGTTGTTGCCAAATCGTGTTTGCTCGAAATTAGGATTGTTTGTCTGGTTTGCATTATATCGTGAAAAGTTCTTATTAACAAATGCATAATCTACCTGGTGTACCTCTAGCAATCGCAAGATGTCTCTATATGCGTACAAGCTGTACTTTTGCTGTCTTGTTAATAATTACACTTTGAATGCTCTGGCGAGTTTTGAAATACACAGCTCCATTAATGCGGATTGACTGTATGGCTCATTGAGGTATTGGTTCTGCTCAACCATATACTCGAAAAATTGTGTGATTGTTGGGAAAGTAGAATTCTCGAAATTTGTCAGACTAATTAGCCGATGTTTAATGATACTCTGTGTGATATCTGACAATTATGATGCTATAAATGCTTCGTGGAATTCTTCTACTGAAAAGCACTATCTAGCAATTGGTCGCCTTCTTCTCGCTGGTTCCCCTTCAAGAAAACTAATAATATATTCTAGCTTATGGTGAACTGGCCATGACGGTGGGAGTGCCGCATTGAATTGTTGGATCCAGTCCAGCGAATGTATTTGTGTCCTGTCATTTTTAAATGCTTTAAACTTTCTCACTGAAAGGAAATGCTTGTGGTCAAAACCGTCATGTCTTTGTGTGTAATTATTTTCGTAATGTTGTGCATATGAATTTATGTGTCTTTCTGCCTGATTAAGATCTCTTACTCTCTTAAGTCTACTGACGTTATATGTGTTGTGCATTTGAGGCATGTCATAATGGTGTGTGTTCTGTTGGAATTGATTGTTTGCAGTTGTTTCTTGTGTGGCAGCTATGCTTTGCTGTGAAGAATTGATTTTCTGATGTAAAAAATTATTACGTGATTCTAGGTCTGCGATTGTATGTTGCACATTTGTAATTTGCGTATCTTTACTATTAGAATCTGTTGAACTGAGACTGGTGTAGTGTCATCTGATTTAGGGTGTTATTGTTAGTATCTAACAAGTCTATTCTTGCAGTGAGTTCGTTGATCTTTTCTGTCAGTTCGTTTCGTAATTTACGATTACTTTTGGTTACTTTCTTAAAATCTGCTTTCAAATTTTCTGGGTCTTGATTGATTTCTGTGTGTTCTATGTAGGGAAATTTTAGGGAAACCCAGTGGAGGGTTATGTGAGAAGTGTATGTTTCTATTGTCTATTGTCAAACCACAATTTATGAAAGATGTTTATATTTTATTAATAGGATTAAGTAGGAATAATTAATATTTGTCATTTTGGAAATAATTGTGATTGCAGGGAATGTCTGCACCAAAGTACTGTTGGCGGGAGAGACCGCACATTGATATAATTTTAAAGAGGGCGGGAAGGCCGCGTATGGATACATTTTAAGAAAGGGTTTCAGAGTGTATACCATTATACCTATCGTGAGCAGCGTCGAAGCACTGACATACCAGCTGGCAAAATGTAATTGGTAACGTAATTTCACACAGGTGCCAACATCACATATGAAACGCTCCGTGAAACTAACTGTAAAACTTCTTCTTCGTAAAGGTGGGTGATTTTGCCACTAGATGAGACCCTATAACTCTTTTGAAGAAAGTCTGTATTCACATTGACAAGGTTCTTTGAGTTCATGACCTCTTCAACCTACCAGACATTCGGTGAAAACTACTACGAAGAAACTGACAGCATGGCCGTGGGACGTCTCAGTGAATTAATTTCTGACTGACTTTGAGGAAAAGATTTTATAACATGCTCTCTAAATCCGACACTATTTTATCTATACGTAGATGAAACTGCACTGTGTGACCACGTGGACGAGAAACTATAGATAAGTTCCTGCAATATCTAAATTCATTACACTACACCTTACAATTAACTTTGTACACGAAACAAGATGGGGCCTTTCCACCCATTTGTTTTCTATTGAGACTGAAGGCGATGGTACTCTAGGACTCAGAGTATTCAAAAAACCTACTATGCTGACTTATATAACCTAGCTGTCAGTATAAATGTAATGGTCGAAATTTGACAGTAATTTATTAAATTGCACTGGAGTGCAACCTTTGCATACTGATTCAGAGGAATCACAATATCTTAAATTACACTTGAGTCCAGCATTTGCAAATTATATGAAGTAGTTAGGAGTGCCATCCACAAGAACGTAATGAGACTGATCGCACACATTTATTTTTATGAACACAGTGCGTTTGGACCAGGTTATTCAAATTCCACCACAAATTATAAATAAATTTTGCTCATGATGAAGAAACTAATCTCAAGGTGTTTACATCGTGGTTACTATGAGACAAATGGTACTCACAGTCAGCCGTGGATGACAGCTGTAGCGAATTTTACTGGACAGTTATCAGGTTGTTATCGACGTGTCAGATGACGTGCTACTGGCGGCTGACAGCATATCGTCACAGCCTGAAAACTGCGGGCAGACATGTTGGCGGCCGCTGCCCGTATCTGCCGGTGGCGCGTATGCGGCGGGCAGTGCCGTCTCGATCACAGGTGTCGTGTTCCCCGTCTCCCCAACAAGTGGCCCTCAAGGGGATATGTTTGCGTCTTCCAGACCTGTTTCTCTGGGCGTGGCGACACACGCGACTGGCTGACTCATATTCTTTTCTAGCCAATCGAATTAATGTTCACTATCCTTGTTAAACGTACTATGTTGTCAACAAGTCCCACGGCTTGACGTCCACATGCGGACTTCATTGTGTGTGGAATTCAATCACTAGACAAACTCCACGTCACGCAGCAGTGCTCAGTCACCAAACGATCACGTTCAGAAGAAATGGATGTAACCAACAGCATATTCGACGGGTTTTGCGGCTCCCGACCGAGACATAACAAAGGACGAGCAGTGGTCGCATAGTCTACAGTGTGAAGCGGGACATAACCCCAGCCACAGTGCGACAGCAGCAGATCCACCTGAGCACATCCCCAACCCCAAACAGGCTGCGAGTGCCTATGGCGGATAGTGAGACGCAGCCACATTAAGGGCTGCACTGATTGGCCAACTGCTCAGTCATAGCAGTCACCTGAATACGGCAGAATGTTTCATACTAAAATGTAGACTTTCACGGCCGGAAATGTCATGTCCATTATAATTATCCGGGCTGTTATGCCGTGGTCGGTTGATGAATTCTGTGTCGATTCCCAGACACAGAATTCATCAACCGACCACGGCATAACAGCCCGGATAATTATAATGGACAGATTGTTTCACTACCAAAAATTCGTACAGCGTTAACGACTATAGACGGTTAAGCAACAGATACAAATTTTTAATTACATATTCGCCGGGAAAATTCTTTTATCGAACCAAGGGGTTCGACAAGGCTGTAGCTTATCACCCACACTTTTTACTGTGTACACTGACGATATGATTGAAACATGGAAACAACAAATTTATCCAGCTTTAAGATGATGTCATAAAATACTTTTAGTATGATGCTTTTTGGAAATGATTTGGCGATTGTACAGGATAGCGATAATTCGGTCACGAAGATCCATCTATAGACTTAACCCTCTAACGGTAAGGTTGGGGTTGGATCCGACCCCAGCGAGTCTCTTTTGTTTATAACTCCCCACTCCCTTTTCTGAGAGCGCTGCGGTTCCAACTACCCTACCAGCCAGTCGTCCCGAGAACGCCGAGGAGGCCACGACAGTCTGGTGAGTGACCTGCAGCTACCTTCTCTATCCGAAATCTACATTACCCGCGCTCGGATTGGATCCGACCCCACCTTACTGTTTACGTCACACTTATTAGTTTTTTTGTGGGGAGGATTCAACCGCATACTGATGTTTATATTACATCTAAGTTTTGTTTTATCTTCTATTACCTTACTAAAATGGCGCATCAACTCCTTAGAACTCCTGAGGAGATATACAACTAGTTTCTCAGACAGGAGGGTGAGTCAGAGGATGGCGACAATATCGATGCAGAAAACTGTTCAGAAACCGAGGATGATGTATTATCTAATACTGATGACGAGGATGATGTATTTCATTGTGCGGCAGGTGCAGTCGAGTTTGATAATTCTCAGTCATATGTAGATAATGAGAGAAATTTTGAGTTAGGAAAAACTTAGAGACATTATAGACCAACACACCCATCCATTCAAAATTTTCTAGGACACCAGCGTCAAATATTATTACCCATCTCCCTGGTCCACGTGGGGAAGCAAGGGTGTCACTAGTAAATTGGAAATATTTTTATTATTTATAGATTCGAAAATTATAGACCAAATTGTTTTGTACACAAATCTTGAAATCGAGAAATCTAGGGAAAAGTACAATACGGTCCAGTGGTTTCATTCACCAACAGAGAGCGTTGAAATAAAAGGGTTGATGGGCCTTCTCTTCATGAGTGGTGTCCTAAAAAATTCTGTGCTCAGTTTGGATGAGATGTTCTCAGCAACCTATGGACCTCCGGTATTCCGTTGCACTATGTGCAAGAAAAGGTTTGCATTTCTTCTAGAAAACCTCCGCTTCTATGATGAAGCCACCAGAGAGGCCAAAAGAATAAACGACAAATTTGCGGCTTTCAGAGAAGTGTGGGACATGTTTGAATCTAACAGTGAAAAAAATTATAGTCCATCTGAATATTCACAGTAGATGAGACTCTACTGATTGTTCGGGCCGCCTGTCCATTCAAAACTTATATCCCATCGAAACCCGACAAATATGTGTTGAAAATAATGTCACTATGCGGCGCAAGGACATTCTATTTTTTGCATGGCATTCCATACACTGGCAAGGACAACGGAATAAAGAGGAGACCTGGAGATTTGCCTTTACCTGCCCAGTATGTTTTGCGCCTGACGGAAGGTATCAGGGGTTCTAATAGCAACATTACAGCGGACAATTGGTTCTCCTCACTCGAGGTGATTGACGCCCTCCTTCAAAAGAAACTGACATTTGTAGGTAGATTGAGGAGGAACAAACCGCAAATACCACCATCAATGCTGCTTTTTGCTCCAGTAGACTCTTCAACATTTATGTATCAGGAAGACAAAACTTAGGTGTCATTTACCACAAAGAAAAATAAAAAACTTTTACTGATATCGTCTATGCACTTCTCTGGAGAGATAAATGAAAAGTCAAATAAGCCTGAATTTGTGGTGTTCTACAATCTAACTAAAGGAGGGGTCGATGTATTAGATATGCTTTGCCACAGCAGGACCACAAAAAGAAATTCGAGAAGATGGCCCATGCGGTACTTTTATGCTATTTTAGACATAGCTGCTATACATAGTTTTATCATTTACAAAAGCAATAGCAAAATGGACAGCTTTTCAAATGACGCGAGAATATCATTTTTCAAAAATCTCTTTGACAAAACCTCTTAAGGAAAAGAGGTTGAATAACACACATCTTCCCCGTGAGCTCCGTTCGTCTATTGGAAAACCTTTAGGAAAAGAACCAATCGAATTAGACAAACCTACCCAAGCACAGCCACTAAAGAAAAGAAGATATGATTTTTGTGACAGATCAAAAGATAGGAAGGGGAATGTTTTTTGTAGTTAAGTGTAATCGTTCTATATGTGGGGAGCACAAAGTTATCATATGCCCTGGCTGTAAAGAAACTGAGATGTGATAAATTGTGCCAAATTCAGGGCTGTATGTTATGGTTTCCAGGATAACATTATACATTTATTATTTGTTCATATTACATTATGTGTACAAAGACATTCATTATTGAGAACTTTATATTTCGAAACTGCTGACACTATAATTATTTTCTACAATAAGTAAGAGATGTTTCTCATTTAGTTCCTATCTTTAGAATTTCTAAAGCACTCAGTGCCTACCTAGTTTATGACTGAATTTATTGATTTTTACTATGTTTTCAATAATTTTATAGAGAATATTTCTATTAAGGTATTTTTTATAATCAAGTTCCTATTTTTTTCCAAAGTACTTTATATTCTTACTTATTGACCATAAAAATAAAAAAACTTGTTGTTATAACAAATATTATATGTGTTTAATTGATAATAAAACTTTTCCCCATATTCATTTTTTATTTTACCCTGAAAAATCGATATTTAGAGGGTGGGGTGGGATCCAACCCCACCTTACCATTAGAGGGTTAAAAAGATTTCTAAGGAATATCATATGAAAATATCCATTTCGAAAACAAAAATGATGGCTTGGAAAGTGACAAAAACTCTGAGAACGAAGATAAATGTATGAAACAAAGGCATTAAATAGGGAAATCACTTCAGTTACCTTGGAAATATTATAAACTATCAGACTGAAGTCGACATTGGTAACAAATTGCAGAAATACCAAATAATATACAGAACAGTGAATAAACATTCAGAAATAAAATGAGAAAAGACACAAAAGTCAAGTTTTGTAAGGTAATGACCACACCCAATTGCTATTTGGAAGCGCAAGCTGGACAACTTCTAAAAAACAAGAAAGCAGAATCCAAGCGGCAGAATCGAAATTTCTAAGCGGAGGGAAAGACTGTACAGGATTAGACAGACTAACAAGGGGACTCTCCATACTGTAAATTACGGATTTTGATCCGCTTCAAATATGATGTAGAGGCACTAAGTACCTGGCTATCCAGTTTTTTAGTGACGGGCCTTGGTTTTTGACAAAATCGATTTTGAAGTTCATTGCGTGTTTTGTATACTCGAAACATTACATGCATTCCGAGCAAGTCAGCGGAGCGCAGCGGGAAAGGTTCAGCGCTACCGCGCTGGAGGTAGCTTGTTCGAATGCTGCAAGCGTACTTTTTTAAAAAAATTGACCGAATTTTTCAATTTTATTTCAAAGAATATCAACAGACAGTGTAAGGTGTGCGAAATTATAAAGATGTATTCAGTTATTAATTTTTTCAAATATTCATTCCGTTTGTGGTTTACAGTTGGAGTTCCAAATGTTCGTACAATGGTCGCTTCTTGTATTTCCTTAACTCGTGAAACATCCCCTTAGAAAAATTATACATGACTGTGCTTAAACTGACACACAATATTTTTTAGCGCAACGCAATCTGACTTTCAAAAATCTCTACAAAAGAATGGCCCTGACTAACATTAACCTATACCTTTCACAATCACTTACCTCACCAAAAATCTTCGTTACTCGAACTACTGCAATACAGCGGGCGCCACTGCTGCCAGCTAAATAAAAGATTCAAACTACTGAAGGCACTAACTACTGATAGGCATAGTTAGCAAATGAAAGATTTTAATAGAGAACAAACAATGTATTTACCTTAATAGTCATTATATATATATATATATATATATATATATATATATATATATATATATATATATATATAGCAGTTCATGACATCCAGTCTTACAAATTTCAAAACTCCGCCATCTCTCTCCCCACATCCACCACTGCTGGCGGCTCACCTCCAACTGTGCAACGCTAGACGCTGTTCGCATCCAGCTGCCCAACACTACAATGGCAGACAACAATGCAAACTAGCCACAGACTGCACACAGCACAGCCACTGATTTTCATACAGAGCGCTACGTAAGTTGCCAATAAGAAAACATAAACAGCCTACTTACATAGCCCCCATGCTCCCGACAAAAAATTTTACAAATTGTTTTGGGCAGTGGCCAATAATGATTTGATAAAATTTTTCATAATTACAATAACAAAGAAATCAAACGCACACACTTATTGATACAATGTTGGTCAAAAACTAAAATTTTCTCACAGTCCATAAAGACAGTCCTGATCATTCATCACAGTAAAATTGCAGTGTTTTTCTCAAAGTCTGAACAGTAAAAGAAAATGCACATGGAAGTAATGGATTTCCATGCAGTCTTGAAGAAGTAATGTTGTCCTTCCAACAGAAAGACAGTGCTGACTCTTGACATGCTGACAGGTAATGGGCCACAACAGAGCAAACCCACAGCAGAGTCATTCGACGTTTTGAAGAATATTGGTAGGTAGGTCATCCCAGAGCAGACCCAATGTAGTCCTGGTAGAGATTATGGTATTGGTGGGCCACCAGAGGTGCAGACCCACGGCAGTCCTTGTAGAAATAATGGTATTGGTGGGTCATCAAAGATGCAGACCCACTGTAGTCCTTGTAGAGATGGCCAGCAGCCATCTGTTGTGACTGTGCAGGTGCACAATCACCATTTAAGAGTCTTGCGGATAATATAGCAAGTCCATATCCACCACTTGTGAACTCACAAAGTTTCTGGAATTGTCCGTAGAACCAGCAATGCTGTTAGCCAGTCCCTTGCTGAATTATTAACACACGTGCAAACACTATCAGTCCCTACTTCTCACATATTGTCCATATACTATGACCAACAGAAACGTGTGCAGTGAAATGTAACTTACAAGTTACTTAATCTGATGAACTGGTGTCCATTACAATTTTATAACGTAAGAATACAATAACAAAGGTACAAAATACATCATTAAAAACATAACAATACAGATAACATTAGTAGTAACAGGAGCTTTACAAAAGAATAGAAATAAACATATACATCAGTGTTACAGGAATTATGACATAAGTAAATACATAAAAGATCAGAATAATTATTGAAACATCAACTTCACACATGAGCATTAAATCAGAACAGAATTAATAATGTCTAACATCTTTACAAAGTAAATAACATATTATTAATGCAAATTATATTTGAGGATAATAGTATTCCTCTTAATATTTCATGTAGCTGAGTATTAGAAAAATTCTACTACATAAGTCTTATCAGATAAACTCATTAAGACAGGAAAAACACAAATTCACATAGTGTACTAACACAAAAATACAGGACAGGGTTTGTTTTCAGTGTGACATTTGGTACTGCAGTCCACCCCAAAACTTCATTCCATATATCTTTCCTCTTATTTCAACATTTGTTTCCACCAAAAAAATCCTATCCAAGCATGCTTTCTGTATATATATATGTTCACATATTTCTTACCTCATTATTTATTTTGCATTATCTTACCTCATCATTTATTTCCAAGAAAATCCTACCTAAACCTGTTGTCCCTAAACCCTACTTTTTTGCTCATATCCTCTTTCAAAATACTTTTTTGGCCAAACCATTTTCTTATAGCTTCTCAATGCATTTCTTCCAATTCATCACAACTTGTTCTCTTATATGGCCTACCCCATCTTAAGCTAACATAAATCTACTGGGCTCAGATGCTAAACTAAGGAACGAGGCAATGCAGCAGCACAAAACAATTAACACAAACAGCAATGACAAAAAAATGCCAATTTACAATACAAGCAGCAGTAAATCTAAATCAACAGATAAAATGCAACATTACAACTAATATGAGCCAATGTGCAGCAACAAGATAAATAAATCAGTAGTAAAACTGGATTAACAGAGTAATACAAAGTTCAATTTAGTAGCACTATGCCTGGCACACAGCAGCAGCAAATGCAATAACTTATAGCTAAACATGACAAAGCTGAAGCAGAAAAAATAGTACACTAAAGACAACAATGCAGATAAGGGAAGTGTCTGTTCACATCTTAATGTCTATGTAATTAAAGTGGTGCACCACAAGAAGTTATTCTACCAAAAAAAAATTACCAAGTAGTTGAAAAGAAAATTCCGTATGCAATTCCTGTGAAGAAACTTGATATTAAACAAAATGAGCAAACTCTCAACTAGAAAGACAATAGATGTAAAATTTTTCTCATCATTTCATTAGGCATTTTAGTAAATATCATAAATTAAAAGCGCCACAGTATAATCATATGTTTTCAAGTTTGAGCGTGTCGTACTTGCGATGCTTTCTACAAAGAAATGTCAATAGCGAGGGTAATGGCCTCTTTTTCTCCACCTATGCCTCTGAAAGGCTTTTTTCAAGGTGACTGTCGCGCAGCTGCCCACGTAATGCGTCGTGCCCATGACGCATTACGTGAAGGTGACTTAACTTTCTTACTGAAATATCTACAACACCAGTTTGCAATACAGTGGCAGTCTCATATACAAAATTTCACGGGTCGGGAATTTGCGTTGCAAATGTGTAGAAACAAAATCTTATGAATATAACAGTGTCCAAAAAGTTTTCGTCGGCATTGTGATAGATTCACACATGTACACACATTTCATAACTCTTAAAGTACGATTCTAGGTTTCCAACATCCTTTTCATAAATCAGAGTCCCTAACCACTACTCATTATTCCTTACCTTATTACACATATACATATTCGTCGACACTTCTTAAATATTTCATCATAATAACTACATACCATAATCAAATTCCTCATATAGCATCAGCTTATTGATCATAAACATACCTCAACAGCAGAATACACATGGTCGTTGTAATAATAACATCATAACACCTCAGTCAAAACTCAAAATCGATGTAGCTTTCTGCAATTATGTCAAAACCTAAAAAAATTCTCTGCTCATTTCAATAGTGTCATCTACCTCAAACGTACTTTAAAATCATGTTCCCATACCAAATATATCATTCAAAGTTCTCATAATATCACAATGGGTCCGAAAAAATATGAACAGTTCAGAAAGTACAGACAAAATACAATTTCGTAAGTGTGAAGTTCCCAACTGTGTAATTGCGTAAACATGTGTCATTGATGTAGTAAAAAAAAATGTTTATCTCTCAGTTAAATGATCAGATAGCTGTGTAATTTGTGTGTTAGAGAAATATGGTACCGATGTGTAAAGTTGTATAAGCAAATACCATATTAGCTAGGGCTCCTTGTGCTTGCCAAACACATGGTACACAAAGTAAGCGAGTACCCCCCTGACGATTAATGTAATTATACCATCAGGTGTTACAGATTATTGCAATGGAATGAAATGTATCACGGAAAAACTTTCTATCATTGTACTTCAAATATCTTTAAAAATAAATGTTTTAAGTACAAAATTAATCACTCAAACACGCTTACTGTAGCGCTAAACTGTGCGTCTTGTTGCAACATAATCTCTGTGGAAGTGTCGTAGTTATCGTCCTCGGAAAGCTAAGTTCTGCAGAAGTCAATGTACTTACCTCATGATAAACAAAAGTGAGATGCTTTGTGTATAGATATCGTAGTTATTATGCTTATTGGCATGATGAAGAAAGTACTGTACAGTAACGTATTGTTATGCCACGAAAAAGGCTGTCTCATTGTTGCTATACCACAAAAGTTACTACTAAAATATGTTTTACTTTCCAGAATAAAACAGAAAACTGTTCAGATATAAAACAGAAACACTGCAAAAGCAACATTGTAAATTGTCACTCATTAGTACCGTCGTGATAAAATCGTGTAGCTGTCACATAAACTAACCACTGTGTCATCATGGTATCTCACAGAAAGTACTTTAAATCCAGAATGTATCTTCAAGTAAACCAAAATGTTGCATTAAAATCTCATTAGCAGTACCAGTATATGTCCTAAGTATGTAAGGCTGATAGTCGTTACGTAATCGTGCAACTGACAAGCAATAATGTACAAATAGAGCACTGTCTCGTCTGTTCACTATAACAATGCATTCGCAATTTCTGTTTAAAAATGTTCCCTAGGTTCTAGACTGGATATTTAACTTCAAACATTGTTGCATGTTAACAGTTTCTTAAGTCTGACAAAGCATACTACAAATGTGAAGTGAAAAATTTTATAGCAAAGACTGAGTTAAAAAGCAGATTGTCTTTCAGTAAACGGTTTTACATGTGAAGTGTGGTGCTATCCTTTACTCTTCATAGTACTCACAGTTTGATTTGAATGCAGTTATCATGTTGTCTACGTCGGTAAGGAATGCTAAAATTTTTCTCAAGGTTAGCGTGTATGCTATTTTTCCCTGAGCCAGCCGGCGCAGGTGGCTGCCTGCGGTGCGAGTCATTGTCTGTTTCTTTGTCGGCGCGCATCGTTATTGGGATTTGGAGACCTAACTTCTACAAATTCACCTTGTCGAGAGGGCCCTGCTCTGTTAGAATCCCGCCAGTTCTGACGCAATTCAGGACTGTCGTTACGATCATATCGTCTGTCGTCATGTCGGTAGATTCCATACTTTCTTTCTTGTCTGTCACGTGGTGGAGAACTTCTCCCTGAATCGTAACTGTGCGCTGGTCCGTTGCGTCTAAAGTTATTCTGTCTCCCTTGATAATATTTATTTTGGTTCCCATATTGTCTGTGTCCCTGATTGTCTCTGTGATAGTCATTACCGCGGAGAGGTGATCTTTCCCTGTAGTTATTACTACTCTGCCAACGGTTGTCATACGGATGGTGTCTGTTTTGGTCACGATTTGTGTTGTGAGAATAGCCTTGTCGTGTCCAGTTATTATTTCTTTCATCGCGGAATTGTGACGGATGTGACCTGTAATTGTTGTGTTCCTGTTTTCGCGTTCCGCGATTATCAGTGTCAATTTCTAATTCTTGTAGGAGTCCCTGAAAAGCTTCAATGTCGTCTTTGCAACGTCCTGCCAAAACAATATGTCGTAAATGTTCAGGTAATTTGATTAAGCAAATGCGGATGAGTTCTGAGGGGCTGTATGTGTTTGACAGGTACTGATTCTTGTACAACATGTCTTCAAAATATTTCACAAGACTGGAAAATTCTGATTGTTCGAAATGTTTCATCATTATGATGCTATGTTTTACTCGGTCTTGTGTAGCTTGAGACCAATATCCTGAGATGAAGGCATGGTAAAATTCTCATTCACTGTGTCAATCGTGAATGACCGATCGCATTCTTACAGCTGGTTCATTCTCTAAGTAGCCACACATAAATTCTAATCTGTGCTCTAATGACCAGTTGGGAGGAAAACAGTGAGAGAATTGATGGAGCCATGCTTGTGGATGAATGTCGTTGCCAGAATTCTTAATTGTTTTGAATTTACGTGTAGTAATGAACAGCTTATAGTCAAAATCGTCATGTCCCCGAGTCACATGTCGGTCATTGTTACGTCGTTTCGGCGCTTCCATTTCAAAATTCGGTGCACCTTGCCAATTTCATTCATAATTTCCGAAATGCGCTGTGTTATTATTTTGCGGCTTTTCCGTATTTCTAAGTCCCTCTTCCCGTATTGTAACGCGAGTGGGCTCTGAAATACGTAATTCTTGTATTACCTGAGTCAGCTGATCTTGTACTTCCCGGATTTCTCTTTGGTGTTGCATATTAATTTGATTCTGATTTTGTTTGAATTTCCTAATTTGTTCGCACTCTTCTGTGTCATTAAAGACTACCGGTTTTGTGTCATTCAGATTATCATCTACCTTCGTAGATAAGTTATTTAGCTGATCCGAAAGTTCGGCTACTTTATCCGTTAGTGAAATTATTTCCTCTGTGTGTTTTTCTGAACCAAGTTTCAGAGTGTCCATTTGTGTTGAAATCGTATCTACTGTGTCCTTTAAGTTTTCCTGAGTTTTTGCAAGTTGCGTAACCGAATCGGTAGATGCAACTGAGTCAATTTTAGCTTGCAAGGTGTCGTGATTTTCATGAACAATAGTTTGCAGTTCTTTTATGGCTGCTTCGTGATTCTGTAATGCATTTTCATGACGCGAAAAAATAGGTTGAAAATGCTCACAAATTTGTGTTTTTACGTCGTTACAGACTTTTTGACGTTTCGATTCGATTTTATGTAACTCAGTAGTTAAATCTTCACGTGTTTGTTCAAGCGTGGTGTGAAGATTTTGTTCCATTGCGTCTAACTGTTGCTATGTTTGTCTCTGGTGTTGTTCCATTGTGTCTAACTTTTGAAGATTTTGTTCCATTGTGTCTAATTTTTGAAGATTTTGTCCCATTTGTTTACGATTTTGTTCAAGCGTTGTGTCTAACTTTTGAAGATTGTGTTCCATTGTGTCTAACTGTTGCTGTGTTTGTCTCTGATTTTGTTTCATTTGCTGCATTAATTGCAATAATAATGTATTAGTGTCTGGAATCTGTTCCTCTATGCTTTTCGGCAGTGCATTTGCACCGGCAACATTCACATTTTGATGAGCAGAAAATGTGTCTTAATTTATTTGAGAAAACGGTGAGGACCCAAAACCTCAATCTACAGTATTTGCGAGATTCTGTCCTGTCATTTCGGATTCCTGAGGCGAGATGTTGCCGACCGATCGATCGATAATGCTTCCCTGTTCACTATTTGTTTCACTGGCAACCCCTTTATTTGCCCCCCGCTCCATTTCCATATGCACAATTACCAAATTACTACTTTGAATGTCTTAAACTGACACACAATATTTTTTAACGCAACGCAATCTGACTTTCAAAAATCTCTACAAAAGAATGGCCCTGACTAACATTAACCTATACCTTTCACAAATCACTTACCTCACCAAAAATCTTCGTTACTCGAACTACTGCAATACAGCGAGCGCCACTGCTGCCAGCTAAATAAAAGATTCAAACTACTGAAGGCACTAACTACTGATAGGCATAGTTAGCAAATGAAAGATTTTAATAGAGAACAAACAATGTATTTACCTTAATAGTCATTATATATATATATATATATATATATATATATATATATATATATATATATATATATATATATAGCAGTTCATGACATCCAGTCTTACAAATTTCAAAACTCCGCCATCTCTCTCCCCACATCCATCACTGCTGGCGGCTCACCTCCAACTGTGTAACGCTACGCGCTGTTCGCATCCAGCTGCCCAACACTACAATGGCAGACAACAATGCAAACTAGCCACAGACTGCACACAGCACAGCCAGTGATTTTCATACAGAGCGCTACGTAACGTTGCCAATAAGAAAACATAAACAGCCTACTTACAGTCGATCTCCACCCATTGTCGTCCCCTGTCTGTGATTACCGTTAGGTGTAACGGGAACCCCAGGTCCTAGTTGCGTCAATGGGGATGCGAGTTGCATTCCTTTACGTTCGCATCTAACTACAGCGTCAGTTGCTCGCAAAGCGTCTCTAGTGCCGTGTGTTAGAAAAATTCTGTGAAATGTAAGAACCTAGTGTTTCTGCAGTAGTGCAGCCAGAATAAGATCCACAAGTAAAGGAGTTGAACGAAGAATTAAAAGGCTGAATCACAAATGCCATTAAATACGCCGAAAATCTACTCCGCCAGCAGGATTCGAAGATGGTACCTCCAGAGCGGTAGCCCTGAACCTTTACCGCTGCGCTACGCTGACTGCTGGGAACAGGTGTAATGTTACGGGTTTACAAAGTGCGCAATGAACTTCAAAATCGATTTTCTCAAAAACCAAGGCCCGTCGCTAAAAAACCGGATAGCCAGGTACTCAGGGTAAGTGCCTGTACAACATATTTGAAGCGCACTAAAATCCATGATTTACAGTATGGAAGGGTCCCCTTGTAAGTAACAAAGACATGAGAGCAGCGCTTGGGAGATATGCTATAAATGAGAAGAGCAAGTCTAATCGAAAAAGCTGGCTAGAACCTACAAACCTTTAATTATAAACGTTTAGGTGCAAGGTCTGTAGGAAGACCAAGAAAAAAATGGCTGGATACTTAGTAGATGGATCAGGCTATGGCCTAGACCACAATGAAATAAGAAGAACAAATATTTAATTTTGTAACTTTATATCTTCGAGGCAACGATTAAACTTTATGACTACGCATCGCAAACTATCTTTGGTCGAAATGTTATGAAATGACGAACCAAACCTCTTGACCTTTGTTTTGCTTTAGAGTTTTTATACTTCGACTTGTGTACGCCATGTGTCTTTCTCGCCCTGCTTATCCACTTATTCGATACCTGGAGTGTACTATTAATATTTCTGGTCTGAATTTGTCTACTTACACCTGCGTCAATAGCTTTGCCCTCTCTATCGGAAAGCAGACACTTTATTTCTCGAAAGACAAATGCTAGCCAGACTAAGTGTGAAACGACTGCCGCCGTCACCAGGTACCTTGGTCTGGACCGCTGCAGAGCCGCTGGTATGGCAGCAGTCGCAACGCGCATCCGGCTTCTTGAATTATGGATCGCTGGGTCGCGCCCCGGGGGCGGTCCCGCCGGCTGGGATCTGCTTGTTTGCGGTGTTGCATTATTTGGACGGTGGCTTACGGCGAGTTGCGGTTAAACAAACCACGCTAATTGGAACGCTAGGAGCGCTAATCAATTGGGCAGCAGTAATTGCTGATGCTCTACACGGCGGCTGTCACTACGTTTAGCGATCGCGCCACATGTCCTTCCCTCTGGAGTCCCGTCTTGATAGTTCACCGCAGCTTGTTAGTCACTCAGTGTATGAGAAAGAGAGGCAGTCTCCGGCCACAGTAAGAGTATTTGCACGTCATCAGTCATAATAATGTATCTTTTTCGTAAAACTTATATTGTATGTCCGGACAGTCTGATTATTGCTTTTAATTACCAATTTATTCTCATGCTATGGAGTAGAAGGTTTTCGATTAAGCTGTAATTTCGACTAAGTTTACAAAATGAAACCCTAGATGATGATTCCTATTCGGTCTCATTGTTACTGTTTACGAATAAATACAACACTACAAGAAACAACGCTATCCTACAGACAAGAAGCCAGCAACGTAATAGGAGAGTAACAGCTAACACTAAATTAGTCGCACTAGCTTTTGTAACATTTCGCCCGGCTTATTTTAAAAACTGATATCTGATTTCGGAAAGGAGACTAACATGAGCGTAGAAGTTTAAAATTATAGCTTCCGAATGACCTTGAAATCCACCTTCGTTAAATTTAGAGCCGTCGAGTGGTATTCGTTGAATGCCACTAGGATAAATCACACGGCTTTTTACTACTTTTTTGATGAAATACACCGACTATAATGCGTTCAAGTAGCAAACAAAATCATGAAAACTATCACCAACGCCGAGTTCTTTTAACAAAGGTGAACAGATTACACTCTATCACGAAGACCAACAAGGACGCAAAGCGCCTCTTGATTCATACTCACGTCAGCCGAAAGAAAAGATAACTATTATAGCAAAATGGCTCTGAGCACTATGGGACTCAACTGCTGTGGTCATCAGTCCCCCAGAACTTAGAACTACTTAAACCTAACTAACCTAAGGACATCACACACAGTCATGCCCGAGGCAGGATTCGAACCTGCGACTGTAGCAGTCGCACGGTTCCGGACTGCGCGCCTAGAACCGCGAGACCACCGCGGCCGGCCTATTATAGCAAATCACAAAATTCTACACAATATACAATTCATTCGGTCATTGACAAGATTGTCAGGTTTTGATATACGTTAAACATCTATGTAAATCGCGATAACGTGTCAGAAAACAAATGTGTTGAAGTCAGTAAATTACACAGCACTTTTGTTAAACATGTATACAGAATTTATTATGATGTCTTTTTGTTTGGCTGCTCGTGAGATCGTATTAAAATTGCTATATACTGGTCCACAACTTAGTGAATTCTTGCAAGGAACTAGGAAAACTGCAAGAGGATCCTTGTACCTCACGAGACATTTAATTTTTTACATATGTTATATTTATTACAGTATTTTCAGATATGCACGTTTCAATGTTCGCATATGGACAAGTTCATTCAGAGTGATGATTTTCATTTGGGTTGAAAGTTTTTCGCCGGCCGAAGTGGCCGTGCGGTTAAAGGCGCTGCAGTCTGGAACCGCAAGACCGCTACGGTCGCAGGTTCGATTCCTGCCTCGGGCATGGATGTTTGTGATGTCCTTAGGTTAGTTAGGTTTAACTAGTTCTAAGTTCTAGGGGACTAATGACCTCAGCAGTTGAGCCCCATAGTGCTCAGAGCCATTTGAACCATTTTTTTGAAAGTTTTTCCTGTTTGTTTTAATTATTCAGACAGTGCACAATGTTGTCATATAATGTTGTTCTTTGTCTTGTTTGAGAGTTATTTATCTAGTGGAGAACGTGGGATCGTTAAACTGTTTTTCTCATATTAGCATGAAGGTTTCCTCCCGTGAATGTTATGTCATTACAATGGTTTTAACATGATATACATCGAAGTAGTTGTGCAAGGTGCCGATGCTCATGTCTAGAGTATAGTGTGTTGGTTCACCTTAGGAGCCTCGTCATGATAAGACGTATGGCTCACAAAATCGGCATCCAGTACATCAGATGACAGGAAAATAAGAACGTGGGATCGTTAAACTGTTTTTCTCATATTAGCATGAAGGTTTCCTCCCGTGAATGTTATGTCATTACAATGGTTTTAACATGATATACATCGAAGTAGTTGTGCAAGGTGCCGATGCTCGTGTCTAGAGTATAGTGTGTTGGTTCACCTTAGGAGCCTCGTCATGATAAGACGTATGGCTCACAAAATCGGCATCCAGTACATCAGATGACAGGAAAATAAGAACAAATTGTACAATAAGTGTGAAAACAGATACAGCAGCAATAGTTTCCACGTGTGGAAACAGGATAATGGCTCCTTCCCAGTAGGACGCTGGTGGTTCTTACCACCTCAGTATTTATTTACAGTTCTTAATAGGAGTACCAAATTAGATCTAAATCGTTCCAGGCGTTTAGCATAAGTTTTTTTACCTGTGGCTGTTTCCCATACATACGTGTAAATTAGATTTCACACATGTTTAACATATTTCGTACGTATTTGTACACATATATC
Organism: Schistocerca nitens; assembly: GCF_023898315.1. Taxonomy (NCBI): domain Eukaryota; kingdom Metazoa; phylum Arthropoda; class Insecta; order Orthoptera; family Acrididae; genus Schistocerca; species Schistocerca nitens. The sequence continues at coordinate 349,631,841 of NC_064619.1, forward strand.
ACCAGTACCGCAAGCGAATTTCGCCTGATATTTAAGTTACACACAACTTGATGGTCATGATGTATCTCCTGAACTGTGTGCTGTACAATGGTATAATTTCCCATGTTCATACAATGGTTTATGAGGCTACTTTCTGTCAAATGTGCTGTGAATAAAATTAGTATTAAAGAAGAAATAAATTAAAACATTATACTCGATGCCACAGTTATCCACGCATCTCGTTATTCGACGTCAAGTATTCTGAAATGTGTGCTCTACAATGCTATATTTTTGTAGGTACTTTCAGCGACACATTTGGATAGTGTCACGCATATGAGGTTTTGAGTCCTTTCTCTTGAACTATGTGTTGTGAAAGTATGTGTTTTTGTTTTTACATTCATCAGCATGTGGATACTGTCTGCGAAATGTGTTGCGAATATAGATAGCAAAAATGAAGCAATAAATTTAAAAGTCTTGCAGTTTTTTAAGTATATCAGAGTTTATGACCTCATATCTCCTGAACGATGTGTCGTAGAATGATGTAACTGTGGCGATACATTCAGTGGCTTATGTGAATACTGACTCAAAAATATGTCGCGACTACAGTTGGTAGTAAATAAATAATAAATTAAAACATCATGCTTCATGTGACCGTTTAATAGCATAAAAAGCGAAGATGTATTAGGCCTAAGCGCTAGGCTTTTTTCAAAAATGGTTCAATTGGCTCTGAGCACTATGGGACTTAACTTCTGAGGTCATCAGTCCCCTAGAACTTACAACTACTTAAACGTAACTAACCTAACGACATCACACACACCCACGCCCGAGGCAGGATTAGAACCTGCGACCGTATCGGTCGAGCGGTTCTAGGCGCTACAGTCTGGCTGACAGGCTTTTTTTATCATTTTTTGGGCGTTATCAGCGATAAATTATTTCATATGGGACTGAAATTGTGTGGAAGGTCTGTTGCGAATCACTGAGTACTCTCATTCTCAAATACTGGATGACTAAAATATGGCTATTCGTACATTGTGAACTACACTGCTTTTCCAACCGCATCCCCACTCCTTTGATAGGTAGGTGGTAACCATCCCCACAGGGATGCTATGCTGATGGCATGTGATATGTGTACCAAGTTTGGTTAAAACGAGACTAGGATTCCAAGAGGAGATGTGGAACATACATACATAATTATATACATGCATCCCTTTATATAATATATATTGGGTATGAAGATGCTTACTGTACACAGATCAGCGTCGACAATGCTGTTTGGGAAGGTTGACTGTCGCTCTGATGGCGGTGGCACAGGGCAATTAGTATATACTAGCGTTCATTTGTGTAAAGCTGACGCCTGTTCTTCACGACACATAGGAATTCCTTTGCTCTGCTTTCATCACATACAACAGACGTTTTCATCCTTAGTATCAGTGCCACAGCTTGAAGATGCGCATTATTCACAGGCTTTTATCTTGCACAGCTACATTTCATTGTCCATCACTCGCAATCTAATTTCAGTATACACACAAGCGACTCACTCAACTTAAGGTTGTATGTTTATATCGCCAATCTACAGATACAAGTGTAACAGACTTTATCGCAACCTCACAATGTGACATTTAAAACCGCCATCTCAAATCATACAAGGCTTCGGAATGTACGTATCGTTAAACCGACTTAACACATTAATGTTAACAAATTGTATGGCCTAAAAATGCGAATGAATAAAACGGAACCTACGGTTCTCAAGTGTGTCTACATCCTTGCCATGAATTTTATATGCAGGTTGTTCTTGTGTTCAGAGCAAAGACTGTACGTATTGCAGTGTATCTTATTACTCATTCCATTTCATATCATGCTGCCAGCCGTTGAAGCCAAACGGTTCTAGGCGCTTCATTCTGGAACCGCGCGACTGCTACGGTCGCAGGTTCGAATCCTGCCTCGGACATGGATGTGTGTGATGTCCTTAGGTTAGTTAGGTTTAAGTAGTTCAAAGTTCTAGCGGACTGATGACCTCAGATGTTAAGTCCTATAGTGCACAGAGCCATTTGAATTTAATCGTATATGCTTATTCGTACCAAGCCTAAATAAATCTGGCCATTAACACTTAAAGTGAGACAGGGAAACCTTACATATGACTTTAATTCTGAACGCCAAGGTATACTTAACTTTTATGAACCTGATCAACTCAGAACTGTTCAGAGTATAAAAAAAACTCTCTACATACCTTTCATTCGATGGGAAACATCTGTTACATGACTTTTCCACTCAATTACTTAAGCAGTAAATAACCACATTAAAAGCTTCGTTTTCCACTCAATGAACCGAAAAACGTAACTTATGTGTTAACAGCACAAAAAACACCTTCGGTATTAGTAGTTATTAAAATACTGCCCCATATTAAAAACAAAGACAGTTCTCCAGCCACTAGCACATACTAATGGGTTTGCTTGAATCAGTAACTGAAATAATTATCCTACTATTTATGGACAACTACATTCTGACTTCAGGCTGCCTTCCAGGATGACAAATGTTCTTCACTCATTATAATTCATACATACAGAAAACAGTCCACTAAATGACTAACTGCAAATAGTTGCCAATCATTTTCGATTCCTTCCACTGTGGAAAGAGTAGTAATTAACATATGTACACAGACGTTTCCTTCTATCTACGTCCAGGGCAGCTAGGATAAGTTGTACAGAGAAATAATTGTTTACAAATAAATTCGGTGAATTGCACAGTTTCCGATTTAATCAGCTGTGAAGTTAGCCATTCACATAATTGTCCACACTAATTCAAGCAGCCTGCCAGAGACAACACCGCCAAAAGTTTCCTTCGTTTGGTTTCCTAATCAAAATTTAACACGGAAAAAGCAAATTTCAACGATAATGAGCAATAGAACCAGTGGTAATTCACAGACCCACAGACATCTGTGCAGTACCGCATTTAGAACACACCGGTGCTTCACTTTTCAGGCGCAACGACCTGGATGGCTAACTTCAATGCTAAGTAAATTCGAACTTGATGAACTTTTTCCTTAACAACTACTACTCAGCACAACGTACTGTGGAACCTCCTTACAAGATTTCCAGACTGTTTCTGAGCAGTACACATTTTATGCTGTAAACACATGTTGGTGTAAAGCAATCTGTTTCTAGTGCCTCCACATCTAATTTCCCACGTTACATTTAAAATGTTGAGCTATAAAGGTTAACTCTACAGTCAACATCATCTACATTGACATACATAACATTCTACACAAACGGGTACAAAACATTATTGGAACCATATTTCCAAACCCTCTTGAGGGTATCGTCCCTTGATTCTGTTACTCTCTGGACAGATAAGTAATTAAGCTCCAGCACGTAGTATGCTAGTAATTTCGAATGGACGTGTATGCAACACTTGCCATAACTTAATTTTTTATTGAGGAGTAACAACTTCCTGACTTGTTCTCTCTCTCCCACATTAAAGTTCGTTACTTTCGATAACTTTCTTTCAGATTCTTGATTCCTATGTGCAGCTCTATATGTCACCGTTACCACCGCCGGTCTCACTTTCTCCTCCCAAGAAACCTCATTTCTATGGAGTCTTGGAAATTTCATTCACAGCTTCTTTATATGTTTTTGGCTTAGGCATGAAATAAATTAGTGCATTGTTTCTATTTGACAGCGTTTGTAAATTTCAATGCAATGTTCTTTCGCAAATTCATGTGTAGAGCGGCATATCTAAGCTTGAGTTCCAGTTCATCACAAATTTTCATGTGTTTCCACTAAATTGTGTAGCTGTTGCGGTACCATATTCCCATTTTTCGAATACATTTCATGATTTAATACAGCTATAAACAATCAGCAGTGTCTGTTCCTTCATATACACATGCATATTCGAAGGAACATTTCATCCAATATTAAAGACACTGTCAAATACAAAGGCTGTACTAATGTACTTCAAGCCAAACCCAAGACAAGCTGACAAAAAAAATTAGAATCACATAATTGTGGTAGCAGTATGGATAGCTGAGTAACTTGACTAACTGAGCATGCAGTAGCTTGCAAATCAGTAGAAAGCTTAGCCCTCTATACTTTCGTATGATTGTCTGTAAGCTATCAATGAAACTTTTTTAACACCCAGACTAGCGCAGTGACTTCTAATTAGTTGAGTAGAGTCTTTTGCAGTAAGTTAATATTCAACTCGCAAACACTACAATGCAAACCATAGGTTAACTGTATATATCTCACACCTGAAACAGTAGCAAAACCATATTCAGGTGACATATGTGGTTGATACAGCACGTTACAACTTACAAAAATTTTAATCTCAGCAGAAGCCTTGCCTCAGTCTTTTCTCCTGTATCAGGTTACCTGTTTTCTTAGCATATTCAACATACACTCCTGGAAATGGAAAAAAGAACACATTGACACCGGTGTGTCAGACCCACCATACTTGCTCCGGACACTGCGAGAGGGCTGTACAAGCAATGATCACACGCACGGCACAGCGGACACACCAGGAACCGCGGTGTTGGCCGTCGAATGGCGCTAGCTGCGCAGCGTTTGTGCACCGCCGCCGTCAGTGTCAGCCAGTTTGCCGTGGCATACGGAGCTCCATCGCAGGCTTTAACACTGGTAGCATGCCGCGACAGCGTGGACGTGCAGTTGACGGACTTTGAGCGAGGGCGTATAGTGGGCATGCGGGAGGCCGGGTGGACGTACCGCCGAATTGCTCAACACGTGGGGCGTGAGGTCTCCACAGTACATCGATGTTGTCGCCAGTGGTCGGCGGAAGGTGCACGTGCCCGTCGACCTGGGACCGGACCGCAGCGACGCACGGATGCACGCCAAGACCGTAGGATCCTACGCAGTGCCGTAGGGGACCGCACCGCCACTTCCCAGCAAATTAGGGACACTGTTGCTCCTGGGGTATCGGCGAGGACCATTCGCAACCGTCTCCATGAAGCTGGGCTACGGTCCCGCACACCGTTAGGCCGTCTTCCGCTCACGCCCCAACATCGTGCAGCCCGCCTCCAGTGGTGTCGCGACAGGCGTGAATGGAGGGACGAATGGAGACGTGTCGTCTTCAGCGATGAGAGTCGCTTCTGCCTTGGTGCCAATGATGGTCGTATGCGTGTTTGGCGCCGTGCAGGTGAGCGCCACAATCAGGACTGCATACGACCGAGGCACACAGGGCGAACACCCGGCATCATGGTGTGGGGAGCGATCTCCTACACTGGCCGTACACCACTGGTGATCGTCGAGGGGACACTGAATAGTGCACGGTACATCCAAACCGTCATCGAACCCATCGTTCTACCATTCCTAGACCGACAAGGGAACTTGCTGTTCCAACGGGACAATGCACGTCCGCATGTATCCCGTGCCACCCAACGTGCTCTAGAAGGTGTAAGTCAACTACCCTGGCCAGCAAGATCTCCGGATCTGTCCCCCATTGAGCATGTTTGGGAATGGATGAAGCGTCGTCTCACGCGGTCTGCACGTCCAGCACGAACGCTGTTCCAACTGAGGCGCCAGGTGGAAATGGCATGGCAAGCCGTTCCAGAGGACTACATCCAGCATCTCTACGATCGTCTCCATGGGAGAATAGCAGCCTGCATTGCTGCGAAAGGTGGATATACACTGTACTAGTACCGACATTGTGCATGCTCTGTTGCCTGTGTCTATGTGCCTGTGGTTCTGTCAGTGTGATCATGTGATGTATCTGACCCCAGGAATGTGTCAATAAAGTTTCCCCTTCCTGGGACAATGAATTCACGGTGTTCTTATTTCAATTTCCGGGAGTGTATACTGAGAGGCAGTAGTTAGTATACCCAGTTCTTTGAAGAGGTTTCTACAGAACGTCCGTGAATTTACTCCACAAATAATACGTATTACACGCTTTTGGACTCTGAAAACTTTTGTTTGACTTGAAGAGTTACCCCAAAATATTATACCATATGACATTATGGAATGGAAGTAGGCAAAGTATGCAAGCTTTTTCATTTTTATGTCGCCTATGTCTGCTAACACTCGAATTGCAAATACAGATTTGTTAAGGCGTTTCTGCAGTTTTGTGGTGTGCTCTTCCCAACTGAATTTATTATCAAGTTGTAATCCCAGGAATTTAGGACTGTCAACCTCTTCTATCTACTCTTCTTCGTATTTTATGCATATGCTGGGTGGAAACCTCTTACAGGTTCTGAATTGCATATAGTGAGTCTTATCGAAGTTTAATGTCAGTGAGTTGGCTTTAAACCATTTATTAATATCCATGAAAATATGATGAGCAGATCTTTCTAGAACTACACTTGGCATACTATTTATTGCAATGCTTGTGTCATCTGCAAACAAAACGAACTCTGCTTCTGGTCAACATTGACAGCGAGCGAGTCTGCCACGATGTCTGCTAATCCTGGGTTGATGACTGACAGCGGCAGCAGAGAGGACCAGACCTGGTACTGTCCCCTCACGTCTGCTGCTGGATGGGCTGCCCTTACTGCAACATCTCCTTAATAAAGATTAACATGTCGATCACCGAGCTCAGCGCTACGCAGCGACCCAGCGCACATCTAACTGCAAGTCTAACTGTGAGTTCCCAGTTGCTATCAAAGCTGGCGTATTTAAAGGAAGCACGGGAGACGTCCTGACGTCATGCTCGTTTGTAATGAACGCATTCGTTCCACTTATACTGCTGATTCATCTGTCCTACTCGCCCCTTAGGTGTTCTTGCGACAGAGTTACATGCTGTTATGGCAGACTTGCGCGAAGTTGTGAAATGCAGTACAGCTGACGCTGTACCTCTGTCTTGCACTCTATGAAAGTCTCCGTCTAACACAAACCCCCGTGTTAAGCAATTCCTCTCGTCTGTTGTGTGTAACCAGGCCATTGCCCCTGCGTGACGACACATTCCGATATACGTGCAATCCTCCTACCTCTTGGCTAACCTACTGCCTCTGGCTCTCGGCATCGGCAACGAAACTTTGACAATATTCCACGTTTCAAACTCTTTCCTATTCCGTGACACTACAGTATGTTCCAATACAGTATTTTTCGAAACCCTTTATTGACAACAGGACTTTTTCCCACAGACTGGAGTAAAAATTGTGACAGAAGTTTTCGTGTGAGATGACATTAAGATGGCATTTGTAACTAAATATTATAATGTGCCTCACTTGAAAGACGTTTGAATACTTTAAAAAGTACTTGCCAAGTCAAAACACTGATCATCCCCAAGTGCATAGACACATCTACTTTATTAATAACTTGTTACTTGATACAGGCAGCAGTTGTATTAGCTCAGGTTGATGGCTATTTGTTTGGTTATTTTCACTGCTCGTTACCTTTTTTATATGCGTTGGCATTATTTAATGTGTCCAGCATCAATCTTTAGCAATTCCATAGACGCCTCAACACCATCAACTATAAAGTAGCATTTCGCAAAAGAAAGGTCATTTCTTGCATGCATCTGACACTGGACATCAATCAACTGCAAAAATCCCCTTATACTTTATCCAGTAATAGAGTCCAGACGCTCATCAGGCATGGACATTAATACAACACAACCTTACTTCATCCCCGAAACAACGACGACTAAATCATTTCTTCCCTTCACCCAATGATGTTACTTAAAATATAGTAATGAGGAACCCGATTCTATATTGGACAATAGAGAACATCATGAAACCAATAATGACGGGACTGAAGCCAACTCCACGCCTCCATTTGACTATATACACGAGACAACACTTTTCTCGTGAAGTTCGTCAGCAAAACAAGCATCCACTCAGCACCAAGAGTACCAAAACTAAGCAGGGCATACGTCGTCCATTTATTACACTTCCCTCGATCTTTAGGCCACACATCAGCCTTCCCAAAAATAAGAACGGAATGTACACTTCGCCAAGAGTTCAGAGTCGTCAGAAGCAAGAAAGACAAATTTATCAGAGAAAACACAATAAGGAAACACAGAACAGTGAATACAGCAAATAAAATCCACCCCTCACACAATTACACACACAAGAAAAAGTACGTCATTTTATCAACCAATAACTAACACGAGCCAGAGCTCGTCCCATGAATATCTTACATAAATAAGCAGTCATAAATTGTAACTAAAAAGATGAGTTAGGTTCCCAGGAACAAAGAAGAAAGGATGAGGAACAAAAGTTATGGCCACAGTGGAAAAAATTAACACCGATTACAGCTACCTTCAGTATCGACACAATGGGAGAACATGCAGCAATTAACCAGCTAAACAATGTTCCTGTCAAACTCACACAGTGGTCCAGCAACGTTCTCGTCAACTGAAATACAAAAACACAGCCAACACTCCACACGAGAACCAATCATTGTACACACAAGGAAATTCACAAACCGTCTCCTCAATCAATATCAATAATTACACCCATTTTGAAGAGGAAACGGAATAACGTTACTACTTAGAACCTTCAAAGAGAAAACTGCCAGCTAATAAAATATTATAGACTCTACATACACGCATGTTGAATATGGCAACAGTCACATGGTTTAAAGCTGCCACTCTGTCGAGACATTCTCCATCCTGATGGAGACATTTCCAGTGACTCCTCGTGTTATTATCATGTCGACCCTTGTGTCACGCTTGTAACTCGCAACCATAGCTTCCGTTTTCCTGTTGTCTCGAAGTAATACGAGAAAAATTCTTTGCGATCACGCCCATCCGCTTCTCCGCAGCTCGCATACGGTAATTCTTGCAGTAGGCTTTGAAATTCTTCCAGGCTATTCTTACACGGCACAGCAATAATAACCTTGTAGTTTGTGCGCAACTGCCTGTAACGTAACCCTGTGATTTCCGAGGTGCTGAAAGTGGCGTCGAGAAGCTGATTTTTTCTTAAAAAAAAACTTCACCGGACTAAGGGAATCAGATCCTTCTATATTCTGGACTACCATTATGTCCTGTTTCAATCTTTCCTTCAACGCACTACGCCAATGACTAGCCAAGTTGTGCATCGCAATGTTTCTGGCCACATCCTCGTCGCTTCTTTACAGTCGAGGTAGCCACTCAGCAATTCCAAACGGTGTCTCGGATGCCACTCTTTAGGAACGTACTCCCGTTCGCTGACATCTACACTTCCCACACTTGCAACAAGGGTTATTTTAACTTTCAATCGTTCCATCACCGTTCGGACGCATTCCCTTTGCCGCCTGGCCATACCGACTGAGTCTCCGTGTATTGCAGTACCATATTTCTCACTAGCTGCACTACACAAGCCATTGGAATCAGAAGGTTCGAACCGCTCCAGTAAGTAATGATAATTAAAATGATCAAGAAAATAGTTAACTTCCCATAGACGGTAACATTGAATTGCAAAAATACAAAGTTAAGAGATCAAATAGCTGAGAATAAGACAAAAATAATCTTCTCCTCTAACTCCAAATCCTCTGTTCGGCAACAAGAAATAAACCGTACAATAAAATAGTGAATCTCTACTCTGGTTCTCTCTCAGATTTTGCGCCATTATGTATTTACTATTCGTGTTCAAAGAATCAACAAAATTCAGACAGTACCCGAAAACTGTATCACTAAAAAAATAATTTTCAATTATAGTCAGCATTTCCTCATATCACCGACATAAACAAAATCCCTTACAAAGACCTTAGTCCGCACACTGCGCGGACACACTCAATAAACTAAATTGCCCCTCCGTTTTCGATTCCTAGTAAAAACCTGTTGCTGCTGTTCCAACTCCTCCTCAGTCATTAGGCGCGCCTACTGTTTGTGTCGCATGGCTAACCAAGCCGACTCTGCACTGCCACTTGGGAGACGTCCAGATACTCCTCACGTTGAACACAACTCCGGGGTTGATTAAGTGCATGGGCTACTATGTTCCAACGTGTTACTTTATACACACCTAAATGTGTGCAGGCCACTATCCATTTCTCTAGTGTGGCCTCTAAATTCAGATAGGTCAGTGACTGAGTCCTCTTTTACAGATTTGACCTAAGTGCCATGTAACAAGATATCATCAATAGTCCGCTATCCTTTATTTTTTGATTGATCTTTTCCCTGCAGTTCTCCTTTCACCCCATTCTGACTCATCGTCTGCATTCGATTATGTTTTAATGCAAAGCGAAATTCCGGCACTGCTTTCTTAATCAACACACAATCTAACACAATGTGTCATAAAAGTATCACAAACTAGAGATAGTTCGAAAATCTTATAAAACACTGGTACAGCATCAAAGTATACCAGAACACATAAACATAACACAACAAAAACGCTTTTAGAAAAAGATTAAAATAAATGCTCCAGCAGCTTCAATAAAGTTTCCCAATTTTGCAATATTTATTAAAAGGATTACTCAGAATTCAGTGAAAACTCCATCCGAGTGAATCCTCACCAATGTCTCTCATTTTTACGCAAAAAGCGGTCAGTTAATTGAAAAACTTTCGGACGTGAATGTGCACAGATTCCCTCATTTTTAATGCGAGAAACTCTAACTGCATATCAGAACATCCCAAATGATCGAATCCTGAACGAGCTAAGAAGCCTTTTGGCTGCTATAATGATCTGCACCAGGTGGACGGCATGGGAGACAGATCGCTTCCTATAAACTCAGATATGGAAATGAATCTGTAGTGCAGCAGATTGGATGAGATGAACGGAACGGCCCTGATAAAAAAAGAGTCCCGGACGTTGGTTCTTATTAAAAACTGCAAGATTCAATAATTAGGAGTGGATTCATCTAACTACTGAATTAAAAATCTAAGCCAAATCTGACCTCAACGTACAACAATCAAGCCTTGAGAGCACATAAGTAAATAAGAAACCAATAATTACACACCATCCTGATTAACTAGATACAAAGAGATTGGAACTGCCAATCATGAACACTGAAACAAATTTAAGCCAGACCTGGGTAGATTTGGCAGTGCACACAAGGAACAACTGAGATAGTAGTGACTATTTTCTCAACAGGTCATTGACAAGGGCATAACCGCAGATGAGCTTGCACTGATTGCTTAAATCGTGAAAGAAATACATGAAATCTACATGTAAATGACAAAGCCTGTTTTCTTATGGGTGGGTCATCAAATACCTGACCAGATGTTCAAAAAATGGTTCAAATGGCTCTGAGCACTATGGGACTCAACTGCTGAGGTCATAAGTCCCCTAGAACTTAGAACTACTTAAACCTAACTAACCTAAGGACAACACACACATCCATGCCCGAGGCAGGATTCGAACCTGCGACCGTAGCGGTCGCGCGGTTCCAGACTGTAGCGCCAGAACCGCTCGGCCACCAGCGGCCGGCGACCAGATGTTAAATCAGGGAACCTCTTCAAGTTTAAAATCAATGCACCAGAAAACACGTAACTGGTCTCCTCCTAGGTAAGCTGTGGTGCCAGACATTCTCTCCGAACTTGAAGAGTTGCTTAGTCAAGTGCCGCGGATGGCCAATCTACTTCTCACCTGCTGTGTGATGAGCTGAGCCTCAAATATGCAAGTCTACTATCCACCACATCTCCAAAGTCAGAGAGTCCTCTTCTGCATCCTTCTGGCAGAGTGTCTGCATGTCCACATCTACAAAATCACAATGCCGGCTTCTGTGTCTCTATCCAGAAGTGTACGATGTTTCAATTTTTCCTTTCTGCTCAGCACGAAATCCACATAAAAAGCACCTCACGAATATCACGGTTTTGCCAAGCATTGGCAAATGAAAGGCATTTTTTTAAAAAAAGAAATAACACGGGATATGAAGTTAACTGCACAGATAGAGAAAAATTACGACGTATTAGCTCCTCGATTTTTGCAATCCCTGACGCCACCCGTATATCAGCTTTAAGTATTCGTCAGTACAAATAAACACGGATTACGATAAACTGATTCAATGACAATGACATATGAGATATGTCAGTCCATCACTTCACTGAAATATTTCACATGTTTCCATTTATGTACATAATGTCCTCCACATGGGTAATTTTATCCCTGAAACCGCCGCTTTCAAGCAGCTACTTTTCATACATTTTACGCACCCAGTGAGTGTATTACTGTCTATTGGTTGAAGTGGTAGGCTAGTGTCTTATTCATAGTAACAGGTGTGTGCAAGGTGCAGTCCAGTGGACAACACATTAAAACCTAAACAAATTTTATTTACTGAGGGACCGATGACAAGTGTGATGATTTCTAACTATAAACTTTGAGAACAATGAATATGGAGAACACTGAATTTTAAATTCTCAATCGTCCCTCATTTGCTGAACATGATTTCGAGCAGCAGACAAAGCAGTGCCAAATGTTTTTCTCTTCTGTTATATCTCTTACCTTTATGCAACTCGTGTCAAAAGATGTTAAACTCCTCTTTCGATATTCTTTTTATTCTTAAATGTTGTTCAGAATGCATGAAATGTAATACATTTATTATCGAGATGACTTGCTAACAATTCAATTTTCAAAAATTGTTCTCACGCTGGTGAGTTTGACACCCCAATTGACCACTTCGCATCCTTCATTTGGTTATCAAAATTCGAAACTTTTCCCTCTAATCACTCCCTTTGCTATTCTAGATGTCACTCCTCTCAAATTTTGACGAATACAGAGATTTCAGAGCAGCTACTCAACCGCAAGGCAGGGATATGGTAGAGCAATAGGTCCACATTCCGAAGCCATGTATTCAGCTCTCCGTATCAATTGGCATCACACAACTTCACGGTGACGATCACTTACTGCAGAGTGGGAACGAACAGTTTCGTGGCCCTACCACTCTGAGAAGCAAACATGGACGGTAGCAACGCCCGGTCGGGTGGTGAAGTATAGTGAGTCTATGTGTGGCGTGAGGCGGCGGGGGGTGGGGGGGGGGGATGTAAAGGGAACGCATTAAGCATGTGCAGTCTGCGACTGCGCAACCTATGCGCAAGCGGACACAGCCATGAGAAACCTGTGCGGCCATACACACTGAGGAACTGATGACGCCATTGGGCGAACTAGTGTCCGTCATTTGCGACCATTTCCGCCAAGCGGTGTGAGGTTTATTCGCTCTCTAGCTTGCGCACTGGAGCCGAGTGAAAACCACGCGAATCAGTAATGTGCCTGCGGTGGTCTAACGTATAGCACTATTTTTCTCTAAATTGACCGCTCCCCTCGATTATTCTCCACCTCGCAGTCTGACCACGAGCGTAGGGAGTGACGATGGCAACAGCGGCGTCAGGCGCTGCTGCGGCTGCCACGTCACGGGCTTTGTGCAGCGTGCGGCGCGCAGGGCCCTCTACTAAGGCGGGGCTGTGAGAGCTTAATCGTGGCGCCGTCAGTCGCCGGCGGCGGTCGCCAGATGAAAGGGCGCGCCCTGACGTGCCGTGTTATTGTTTGGCAACAGGCCCGCGCGCGCTGCACCCACTTGTTATCGACGGCTGCAGAGTGACTGATGGTGCCCGTGGCTGCGGCCGCAGGGACGTCGAGCACGAGCACTGATCGAAAAGCCAGTTTCCTGCCGGCTATGGAGCTGTTTCAGCCTCTGCTACAGTTCTCCGAAGAGCTGGGATTCCGTATTCCTCTCAGATGGTACACCGCACTACTTCCCTGAAACGAAATGGAAGACGTGTACTTACGGACTGCGACGACAATGTGGAACAATGTGTGATCTTGTCACGGAAAGCCATTGTAAAATTACAATGATGGTAGTTTGCATTACATCTGTTAAATGGGAACCCGAATGAACGGTGTCACTTCACTACCGGTGTGAATAACTCCTTCTGCAGATGACGGCATTCCTTCATCTTGGCGTAGAAATTTCACAGACGCAAAAACAACAGGGCAACCTTGCCATCTGGATTTCTGCTCAACAGCTGCTCATAAGTAGCGGTTGGATATAGGACAGTTAACCGGCCGCGGTGGCCGAGCGGTTCTAGGCGCTTCAGCCCGGAACTTCGCGATTGCTACGTTCGCAGGTACGAATCCTGCTTCGGGCATGGATGTGTGTGATTTAAGCATTGCTAATACTTGGCTTAAAAATCATGAGGCAAGATTGTAAACGTGGAAGAAACCTGGAGTCACACGAAAGTTTCAAATACCTTAGATAATGGTAAGACAGAGATTTCCAAAATAAATGTTGAACTGCAAAACATTTGCGTGGGAACGTGAGGACTCTGACCATAATTCATTGATTATGAGAGCAATGAAGAAACTGCAGAAAACTAGAAAAGTAAGGAGAAGATATCTGGACAAGTCGAAAGAGCCAAAGGTTGAAACTTCCTGGCAGATTAAAACTGTGTGCCGGGCCGAGACTCGAAGTCGGGACCTTTGCCTTTCGCGGGCAAGTGCTCTACCGACTGAGCTACCCAAGCACGACTCACGCCCCGTCCTCACAGCTTCACTTCTGCCAGTACCTCGTCTCCTACCTTCCAAACTTTACAGAAGCTCTCCTGGTGCTGCAGAAGTGAAGCTGTGAGGACGGGGCGTGAGTCGTGCTTGGGTAGCTCAGTTGGTAGAGCACTTGCCCGCGAAAGGCAAAGGTTCCGAGTTCGAGTCTCGGTCCGGCACACAGTTTTAATCTGCCAGGAAGTTTCATATCAGCGCACACTCCGCTGCAGAGTGAAAATCTCATTCTGGAACCAATGGTTGCTGAGCGTTCATTAACTGCAAAAGGGATAACGTACGCAATAGAAGACGAATAGGTAGCCTTGAGAGATGAAGTAGTGAAAGCAGCAGAGGATCAAATAGGCTAAAAGACAAAGCCCAGTAGGAAACTTGGAATAAGCAGGTTTAAGTAGTTCTAAGTTCTAGGGGCTGATGACCTCAAATGCTGTCCCATAGGGCTCAGAGCCATTTGAATCGTACAGGACAGTTAAATTCTCGCACAATACTCTCGACCATATATTAGACGTGCTCAAGAGGACAAAGTCCTGTAACTTCTCTAAAACATCTAGTATCGTCACATCCACTCATCTTTTATTGATCTACTACCATATGATCAACGAATTAATGGAATTAAAATTGTCTTGCTCAATATAGAGACGTTTTGTCAGTGATATTCTATGAATTCTACAGGGAGATGTAACATTAGTATAAAATATCTCTATAACAAAATATACAGTATTATTATAACTAAACTTTTGTTATTTGGGCAAGCGTAGACGGAAAACTATGTACCGTAAGGGTATCCAACTTTCTATGAATGATGTTCAGACGGTGCATTGCAGGATTTATGTTGTTAGTAGCATTAGAGCCATGGACCGCAGTTAGGTGCAGATACTGGTTCGGTGGTATAGGCTTCAAGCACAAGCCTCCGTGTGCATTGTAGTAGCAGACAGTCAACATTGCTCTGGAGAAGTTGAGCAGAGCTTTAACTGTTTAATCAAAACAACAGTAGTAGTGCTGCTGCTCTTCGCAAGTATCGCTGCATTAAAGGAATGTGGAGAGATCCTCTTACCGCACCAGTGTTGAAGAAAGTGGATTTGGAGTTCGAATTAACTGGCGAGTTTGCTGTTGACCCTGGGAGAGGATGACGGTCGGCTGCACCAAAAATTGTTGAATAAACTACTGTTGCCACGTCCAAAGGAAAAGTAACCGTTGTAGTTTCTCCTCGCTCTCAACCGTTCGCAGTAACAGGAGAGCAAGGTCTCAACGGATGATATTACAAGGTGAGATCAGTCAATCGTCCAGACTGTTGCACCTGCAACTACTGAAAACGTTGCTTCCCATTGTCAGGAGCCACATGTCTGCATGTCCTTGCCACAGATACTCGTCCATTGGGGTTGCGACTGCAGTATGGCGATGACGATGGTGTTTGTTTTGTGGGGTGCTCAACTGTGCGGTCGTCAGCACCCCTACAAAGTCCCATTTCTCACACAGTCCAATTCTTGCACCGTCCGGACTAGCCACAGACACGAATGACGATGACGATGAAGTGATGAGGACAACACGAACATCCATTCTGCGGGCAGAGAGAATCCCATACTCGGCCGAGAATCGAACCCGGGACCCCGTGATCCAGCGGCAGCAACGCTAGCCATTAGACCGCCAGCTGCAGAATACAGTACGGCGATATACTAAAGCGTTCTGAAAAGTGATTCCTACGAAATTTTTATTATGTTCTCATTATTGGTTGAAATATTATATGTCAAGCATGTTATTCGGCCGACTTCTCAGCTGACGCAACTGGCAACCCTCTGACTCTAAACGACTCCGAACTGTAGGGTGGTGTAACGCCGGAAATGCATATCCTCCTATTTCCATCTGTTGTACTGTAAGTTTTTTCCTTAATTTGTTACCTGAATATATGACATTTCTGTGCCTTTATATATTGTAATTGTTTTACTATTTGTATATATATATATATATATATATATATATATATATATATATATATATATATATGCATTTATGTCGGTGTATAATTGGTTTGTTTCGTAAATATTATTTGTATTTTTACGCTGGGTCTTGCCTAGGGAAAACTGCTATCGAA
Organism: Schistocerca nitens; assembly: GCF_023898315.1. Taxonomy (NCBI): domain Eukaryota; kingdom Metazoa; phylum Arthropoda; class Insecta; order Orthoptera; family Acrididae; genus Schistocerca; species Schistocerca nitens. Next base: position 349,648,259 of record NC_064619.1, read on the forward strand.
CGATTACATCGATAGGTCGTGTGAAGAATCAAAGTGTGTAGGATCTTTGGTAGTGTTAACTCTGCCGCGTGGAGCGCGGGCAGAGCAGTGGGGGTCTGGCTGGAGTAGCGAGTGGAGCAGGTGTGTTGTGTGACGCTCCCGCGAGTTGCCGCGCTTTCGGGGTTTGGCAGCATGTAATTGCGCTCGACTCGCGATGATAGTTTCTGACACGGTGTCGCGGACGGGAAGCATTAACCGGCGCACATCAAGAGCCCGTTTCGTTTGGTGACCGTGTCGAGAAGAACGCGCGCCAACATCCAGCTTCTGCAACAGCGACGGCCGACAATGAGTGACCGTCGCCACCTCCTCGATCGACGGCTTCAAATCTTCAATCAACTAACAAGGAAGACTAAAAGCACGTAAAGTTTCAGAACTGTATGGCAGACCTCAGCTTTTCAAATTGTTCCATTTGCCTCGCAAAATTACAGCAACTCAGCATGAACCTTTGTTGCTCATTGTCCCAATTGCATTACCAAGCAGGGTCCCTTCCTTTTCCGAAATGAAACCGAGTGTCGTTGAAATTCAGACGCCAGCATTAAAGTACTATCATTGCATTTCATTACTTTAGTTTCCAAGTGCATTTAAAGCATAGCTGGCTACAATAGTTAGATTACACAAGCACAAATTAAGAGTGCGAGTTTTGTTAGCATATTTTAGCTTACCTGTGACTGCAGCTCAGCTTGGTACGTACTAAATTTTATTATTGTTAATTATTCAGAATCATTTAATTCAAGTTCAAAGTTAAATCTCTTGTTTCTAAATTGCGTAGAGTCAAGTTGCTTTTGAAATGATTGTTGAGGTAGTCCAAGACTAACCGTATTCTGCTGGATTTCGATGTGCTTCAGAAAGAAAGCTCACTATTAACTTCAGTCACTAAATTAACTTTCGATTTTCCGGTTTTATTAATTCTTTTGCTAAATTAAGTCAGAGTGTAGCGAAATTTATTACTTCTGACAAACTTTCAGTTTTCACACTACACGTGTCAACCTTCAGTTGCCACGCTTCTAGTGCTAATTATATGTGTAATAACCTTTCTTTTTCAGTTACTATAGTGATTGTCCTTAGGACTGGCGACCGTGATTTCCCCCAAATCTCAAATATCTAATTACCGCTAGTTAATTGTTGACGTAACGGCCGCACATTTACTTTCTTTATTAACTTTACCCCTTTTCAAAATTAATTTCCACCAGTTTCATTTGCATTTTTCCTTTCATTTAGATGTAACCCTTTCCTCCCTCTTTACCGACAGATTAACTTCGGTGACGATTGCTTTCCCAAATTTCCCATTAGGTACACGCGGTTTAATTTTTCACTGTCATTAAGGTCGATAAGTGAGGGGGAGGTTACACGTGGCGACCGTGACAGGATAATCTTCAAAAATGGTTCAAATGGCTCTGAGCACTATGGGACTCAACTGCTGAGGTTATTAGTCCCCTAGAACTTAGAACTAGTTAAACCTAACTAACCTAAGGACATCACAAACATCCATGCCCGAGGCAGGATTCGAACCTGCGACCGTAGCGGTCTTGCGGTTCCAGACTGCAGCGCCTTTAACCGCACGGCCACTTCGGCCGGCGATAATCTTCAAATTTGAGGTTGTTCTGGACACGAATTTTGCATTTTGCAAATCTCGTAACAAAGTACTGGTTACGAAATGGTCGATACGTCAGCGAGAATATTAGCCTGAGGAATCCTAATTAGATTTGAGATTTGTTATTTATATTGAAAATTATTAAAATGAGTGGAGGCAACAATTACCAAAATTTGGTAGACTTGGGTACGGAACAATCGGTCGAACAGTGGGAAACACGCACCGCGGTACCCATTGTTCAGGGGCAGGCGGCTAGCATGAAAGACGCGACCGCCGAGACGCAACAAAGAGCAGAAATGGAATTCCAAACATTAGAAAATGTTTCGGAATCGGAAGTGAAAATCAAATCGGAATCCCTTGATGACGAATACGGGGGGACAATTAAAGAGGAAGCCGCTACGGAAGTAAAACCGGTAGTTTCCGGGAATTTAACTGATTTATTGAATGTTTTGATTAACGAAATCAAGGCTCAGTCTAGCAAGATAGAAACTCAATCGGCAGAAATTAAAGCTCAGTCTGAAAAAATTGACAGGAAGCTAGACAATCAGAACAAAGCTATTAATGTTGTTAACAACAATGTTGGAATTGTTAACACAAAAGTTGATAAAATCAAAGAAGATATTGTTGTGATTAATACCGAAATCGGTAATCTTAAACAGGAAATGATAGGCGTCCAGGCGGAAATTGCGAGCATAAATACGCGTTTTAATTCCGAAATTAGCAGAATCGAGAAAAGTGTAGGAGACGCAGTTGCTCCGATAATCGAGAATAAGGTGACGGAACAAATTCAATTAGTGAGAAAAGACGATCAACAGAAGGTGGAAACTTTAAAGGTTTTAGTATCCGAAGTAGATACCAAAGTGAGGAAGCAGGCTAATACCTGCGAAGAGAAAAAGAGGGAAGTGGAAACGCTTGCGACAACCACTTGCCAAGTGATTACGAGAGTGTCGGAATTAGAAAAGAAACTTGAAGAAAAACAGAGCTATGTGCCAATCTGTGCACATAGTTCGGAATTGTTGACGAAAGAGGAGCGGTTCGACCCCTTGAAAAAAGGCGGTATACACGCGACGGATTTCATTAAAAACTGTGAAAGAGTTTTACCCAGATCATGGACTAATGAGAGAAAAATTAATGCGGTTATTGATGTGTTGGCAGGTGATGCCAAGCGTTGGGGCTTAAACCTCAACATTACGAACCTGACCTTTGACGAGTTTAAAAATTTGTTTCTGGCTGAATACTGGTCAGAGCAAAAACAGCAAAGTGTCTGGCGCGAATTTGTCGTATCGAGGCCTTTCGATGCGAATTCGCGCGGCTCGATGAAGGAGTTTTGTGAGGGCTGGATCCCCAAGTTGGAATATTTGCGTGATCGCCGCACGGAATCCGAAATAGTCTGGGAACTCTACAAGAAGCTTCCAGATGATACAAAACGCTACGTAGGAAGCAATTACAGGACAATCAATGATTTCCTGGAAAGAGTGGAGGACGAGGACAATTGGCGCAATAATCGCGACAGTGGTAGAGGCCGTGGTAACAACAACGGGTACCACAGCAACCACAACAATCATAACTATGGGAATAATGCATACCGCAATCTTGGCAGCAATAACAATAGTGGTTCGGGCCGTAATGACAATCGATACACTGCAAATAATAACAGGAATGACGGAAACCAGTATCATACTAGCGTGATACGGGCTTCGCAGAATAGTAATAACGCCAGAGTGTGTGATCAGCCGCCTCAGCAGCATCCAGGGAGCGTATCTGCTGGGACGAGACAGGGAAACCATTAGCCGCGCCGGTGAGGGGCCGACCGGGCGTGGAGAAATTTTGGCGGCCCAATAACAGTAGAAAACGCAGGTGTCGTCGTTATGAAAATTCCTTGTGGAATAATCAACGGCGGGAGAGTGTGCCAGTGTTAGGAGAAAGGAGTGCGCCCACAGGTAGTAAATCAGCTGTATACACGGCAGTAGGAAGTACATTCACTGTCAGTGAGAACAATTTAAGTAGTGTTCCGGAAATCGATTATAAAGTGGTAGCTGTAATACCCACAGCGGAACTGGAGATTGAGTTTAAGAATGATTCGCAAGTGTTGAGAGAAGATCAGATGTCGGATAAAACGTCCGTCATCGAGCGAGGGGATGCAGAAAGGGATGAGGTCTGGTTAAGGCAGTTCGGTCGCTTATACGACGAACTAAGAGATTATAGGGGTCTGTATGGGAGAAGCGTTTATGGGGAGCGCGGGCAGGATTTGCCGCGTTTCGTCCCACAGGAAGATAGTATTTGTGAAGTGATAGGAAGTTCTGGCCCTAACCGGCAGACTTTACTAGAAATAGTTGATGTTAATGGGGAGCACGAGCAAGATTCGTCGTGTTTCGTCCCGCAGGAGTTGGCTGTTGAAGTAGTAACGGAAAGTTCTGGCCCTAACCGGCAGACTTTACCGAAAGTCGTAGTGGTAGAAGTAGCCGACCCATCCGACGCAAACCTCCAGTTTAAACATTGCGAGAGTATTGAGGAGAAAGATTACGAGAATTTTAGTGATAGCCGGACACGATTGGTAGAAAAGCATGTGGATTACAGCGTGTATGAGGTTAGAGCTGACATTATACGGTCAGACGATGGCAGTGTGGGTTGCGCAGATCCAGAGGAAGTAATTGCAGATACTACTGGGCACATTCCTCCAGGTAGATTGGCAGATGAGATCGATCTGACCAAAGAGGAATCAACGAAGGTGACAATTAGTGAATCGATAGCAGAGCAACACTCACTAGTTGACGAGTTACAGGAAAAGGTTTCGGTATTGGAGGCGAAGCTACAGACTAAGCCTTAGGACAAACGTGTTGAAATTAAAACTGTATGTGAACAGAGGCTGAAGAAGCCGCCAGATAAACCTGATTTAGGATCAAAGCCGGATGGTTTTTTCTGGAATGACCTGGATATAGACGAGGATTTACGGTGGGAAAATAAAGAAACAGTCGAGGACAAGTGTAGGCGGATAGTAGTGTCTGTTAATATGCACGACCTACAACTAAACGTGTTGATTGACACCGGTGCAGAATTGAGTGTTGTATCTGGGAAAATATTTGAGTTACTGAAAGATAGACCTGGCATCGTAGTTATGCCAGTAACAGGAGTGAAAATTATCGGTGCTACTGGGAAGGCCAGTAAACCGGTCACAAAACAGATTTTTGTCCACTTCGAGATATGTGGGGCACGATTTGAACAAGAGTTTGTCGTCGTGCCAGACTTAACTACGGAAGTAATTATCGGGTTAGATTGGCTTTTAAAGTACCGTGCAGTGATTAATTGCGAAAGCAAAACTTTGACATGTACGTCACAAGATAAATCAATAGTAGTTAGTTTTGACGAGGCAGGAGACAGTGTGCAAGGGCAATACCAGCTTATACACATTGTTAACTGGCCGGATGACATTGACGTAGGAATGAATTTGAACTGCCGTTACGTGAGGAATCTCGGCATTGACAAAAGTGTAGAAAGTGAATTGGAAGAGATAATCAAATTCCCTCCACGGATTGACATTAGTATTGGTGTGAAAAAAGATCGTTTGCGAGAAGTAATGAAGCTAAAAGCCGATGCTCGCATACGTCGTCATGACGCTAAAGCGCGTTTTGCTAAGTTTGCAATCGGAGACTTAGTACTTGTAAAAGCTCATGAGAAATCGAGCGAGATAGACAATGAAATCTCTAAATTTAAGTTTGTGTATAATGGACCATATAAAGTCATTGGTATACCTCACACAAATGCTTATTGCTTAGAGTATCCAAGCTCTGGAAAACGAATAGGTATACGGAATATTGTAGACTTGAAATTGTACCAACCTAGGGTTGATTAATACCACAGAATGGGTAATTTGTACAGTATCTGAGTACAGAGTGTAAGATTTAAGGATGTGCCATGTTGCGATGCTTTTGCCTGACCTAGAGGTCATTAAAGAACTTGTAATTAACAAGTAATTAATTTTTGATTAGACGTTTTAACCAATTGAAAAATCCAAGCTGCTAGTTTAAGTTTTCAGCTGAGTCACAGTAGATTAAGGAATGTAAATATGCTTTTGTAACTAGCTGTCAGATTTCATGAATGCATGAATGTGTGTTTTACTAGTCATTGCCGATGTACTTAGACGCGGTTTTAAGTTTCAGGCTAGTACATGCGTGTGATGATGGACAGTGTTGAGTTATCCACTGTGATAGTATTAAGGGACTCCTTGAGATTACTCGGGAGTGAGTTTTCCTAAGGAATTCAGTGAAACGGACGTTCTGGAAATGCCGCTACACAGGCGAGTGAGATCAAGCGTGCCGCACAGGCGGGCGCAACAATACTGGCAAGGTGGAGCCGCTGTCGGCTCTTGGGTCGCTGTCGGCTCTTGTGCCGCTGTCGGCATTCTTTGTACTTGCGAGTACGGAAGGCGGAGTTGTTTTTCTTCCCGGACAGCTGATGTGAAAGAATTCTGCTGTCAATATTTATGTTTTTGTCGATCTACTGTATATTATTTTCTTGTTTAGCGTCAAGTGCACACTCATGACGAGAATATTAATTATGAAAAGTTTATATAAAATACGTATTCTATGTAATTAATTATTAATTTGCGTATTTTGATATACCTGTTTTCTATGACCATGTAATCTGATTAATTTTGTAAATAGTATTCCATTTCTTGATACTGCTAGGAATTTAGATTTTTAGAATAGCTAAACCATTTTCTATGCTTTCTATGAATTTTAATATGTCGTCAACCTGTTTTATTTTGTGCAAGATGACAGAGTGGAATAAGATTAGGACTGTCTCCACTCAGTTTTTATGGTCTAAAAAATTGATTTATGCTTAATTAGACGAATGCTAAATTTTGATGATGTTTTGAGCATATGCATTTCCGCTGTTTATTTTTTGGGACATTTTCTGAGTCTGTTTAGGTTACACGAACATCCTCAGACAATGTGGGGCACGTGTAACGCCGGAAATGCATATCCTCCTATTTCCATCTGTTGTACTGTAAGTTTTTTCCTTAATTTGTTACCTGAATATATGACATTTCTGTGCCTTTATATATTGTAATTATTTTACTATTTGTGTATATATATATATATATATATATATATATATATATATATATATATATATATATATATATATGCATTTATGTCGGTGTATAATTGGTTTGTTTCGTAAATATTATTTGTATTTTTACGCTGGGTTTTGCCTAGGGAAAACTGCTATCGAACGATTACATCGATAGGTCGTGTGAAGAATCAAAGTGTGTAGGATCTTTGGTAGTGTTAACTCTGCCGCGTGGAGCGCGGGCAGAGCAGTGGGGGTCTGGCTGGAGTAGCGAGTGGAGCAGGTGTGTTGTGTGACGCTCCCGCGAGTTGCCGCGCTTTCGGGGTTTGGCAGCATGTAATTACGCTCGACTCGCGATGATAGTTTCTGACACGGTGTCGCGGACGGGAAGCATTAACCGGCGCACATCAAGAGCCCGTTTCGTTTGGTGACCGTGTCGAGAAGAACGCGCGCCAACATCCAGCTTCTGCAACAGCGACGGCCGACAATGAGTGACCGTCGCCACCTCCTCGATCGACGGCTTCAAATCTTCAATCAACTAACAAGGAAGACTAAAAGCACGTAAAGTTTCAGAACTGTATGGCAGACCTCAGCTTTTCAAATTGTTCCATTTGCCTCGCAAAATTACAGCAACTCAGCATGAACCTTTGTTGCTCATTGTCCCAATTGCATTACCAAGCAGGGTCCCTTCCTTTTCCGAAATGAAACCGAGTGTCGTTGAAATTCAGACGCCAGCATTAAAGTACTATCATTGCATTTCATTACTTTAGTTTCCAAGTGCATTTAAAGCATAGCTGGCTACAATAGTTAGATTACACAAGCACAAATTAAGAGTGCGAGTTTTGTTAGCATATTTTAGCTTACCTGTGACTGCAGCTCAGCTTGGTACGTACTAAATTTTATTATTGTTAATTATTCAGAATCATTTAATTCAAGTTCAAAGTTAAATCTCTTGTTTCTAAATTGCGTAGAGTCAAGTTGCTTTTGAAATGATTGTTGAGGTAGTCCAAGACTAACCGTATTCTGCTGGATTTCGATGTGCTTCAGAAAGAAAGCTCACTATTAACTTCAGTCACTAAATTAACTTTCGATTTTCCGGTTTTATTAATTCTTTTGCTAAATTAAGTCAGAGTGTAGCGAAATTTATTACTTCTGACAAACTTTCAGTTTTCACACTACACGTGTCAACCTTCAGTTGCCACGCTTCTAGTGCTAATTATATGTGTAATAACCTTTCTTTTTCAGTTACTATAGTGATTGTCCTTAGGACTGGCGACCGTGATTTCCCCCAAATCTCAAATATCTAATTACCGCTAGTTAATTGTTGACGTAACGGCCGCACATTTACTTTCTTTATTAACTTTACCCCTTTTCAAAATTAATTTCCACCAGTTTCATTTGCATTTTTCCTTTCATTTAGATGTAACCCTTTCCTCCCTCTTTACCGACAGATTAACTTCGGTGACGATTGCTTTCCCAAATTTCCCATTAGGTACACGCGGTTTAATTTTTCACTGTCATTAAGGTCGATAAGTGAGGGGGAGGTTACAGTGGAACATAGCGATGTATAACGTAACTATGTCGCTGGCTGCAACCCTCACAAAAGTGAAAGCACGAATTCGACTGTCAGTACTCATCCTCCATTACAGTCGCCACTTGGCTCCATCCGATATTCATCTGTTTCCAAAACTTAATGAACATCTTTCTAGGATGTCACTTTCATACTGATCAAGCGGTGCAAGTAGAGGTGAAGTTGTAGCTGCGTTGCCAGTGTCAGAAGTTCTAGAGTGATGGTATCAGCAAATGTCTGTCGTTGGGCGAAAAGTTTTCGTTTCCAGGATGACACGTTGAGAAATAAATATGTAGACATGAAGAATAAAGATGTGTGTTATGAAGTCTGATGTATTTAAAAAGGCTTACGAGTTTTCACATAGAAAATTCGCACGCCCTTGCACATCGTTGACACACGCAAGCCACCACACTTCGGCAATGCTTGGGGTTCATGAAGCGGAAGCCAACACGAGGATCACATAAATTGCCGAGCGGGATTAGCCGAGCCGTCTTAGGCGCTGCAGTCATGGACTGTGCGGCTGGTTCCGGCGGAGGTTCGAGTCCTCCCTCGGGCATGGGTGTGTGTGTTTGTCCTTAGGATAATTTAGGTTAAGTAGTGTGTAAACGTAGAGACTGATGACCTTAGCAGTTAAGTCCTATAAGATTTCACACACATTTGAACATTTTTTTCACATGAAAAATTAGGTAGTTTAACAAGTGACAAATATGTGTTGAATCCATACAAAATAGTTTCACACACTGAAGCCAATACAAATTAATTATCTTGTATCATCTCATGACGAAATTCACGTCTGTTTTTGCTCTAACAACAGGCACAAAGAGTCCCAATTTTTGAGGTATGCCTCGTATTTCATTACCGGTAGTGTTTACTGAGAAAAAAATAAGTTAATATTCGCCGCGACATTTATGTATGCTGGCAGCTGTTGGTTTAGCTCGGTTAGTTAACTTTGCTATGAACTTGGAGTGAAACGTGTTTAATATGGTAATCATGTCACATCTGTTCTGACATCAGAGGAATATGAGCGTCAATAGGTTGAAAACAATCTGCATGCCATAGACCAAAGGAATGTGAGTGTTAATTGGTTCAATACTACCTGTATACCAAATTGCAAATTTGTAGAAACGTACATTATGGAAAAGCAATAATTATAATCAGTACAGAAACCGGAAACAATGACAATATTACTAAAGACAAGAGCCACAATTCCACAAAAACACCGTAACAAAATTACCTTGCTGGAAGCCCACATTTTGTAGCATAACAATAAAGATTTTTACGAAAACGACTTAGCAGCTACATAGACTGTACAATGGGTTTGGAGTCGTGCAGCAAATACTGTACATGTGCATCCTGGTAACACGACTTCATTTCAATAAGAAAACTGATTAAATGGGATTCACAGCTACACAAGAAATGGGCATTGCATTAAACAACGATGATAATAAGTGAAAACAAAATATTCTTTTAGGCTTACACAAAAGACATGTGCCTTGTATTAAGGACGAAAGCTGGCCGGGGTAGCCGAGCGGTTCTAGGCGCTACAGTCTGGAACCGCGCGTCCGCTGCGGTCGCAGTTTCGAATCCTGCCTCTGACATGGATGTATGTGATGTCCTTAGGTTAGTTAGGTTTAAGTAGTTCTAAGTTCTAGGGGACTGATGACCTTAGATGTTACGTCACATAGTGCTCAAAGCCATTAAGGACGAAAATAATAACACAAGAGTAAAAGAATGTTCAAAATTTAAAATATAGGTACTGAAATGTTATTTAATATATTAAAGGAAGCAGTGAGATCAGTAACTTCAACAGGAAGCCAGCACTACGCTACAAAAGAACTGCAGTAAGTGACCTAAGATATCTTACATACACATAACGTATTCAGTACCGCTGGATGGAACGTCAACCAAACAATTCACTTTGGCTTCAATAAAACAGGAGATTGCTGCACCTGGGGACTCAAGGACAAGAAACACAGTACAAGATACAAGCACCGCTCGTTTAGTTCAGCAAAAAGACTGCAGTCGCACATAACCACGCGGCCCTATGGCTCCTTCTACCTCTTGCTAAGGCACCGGCCGTGTAGCACCTTCCTCGGGCCGCTGTCCAGGTGGTCCGCTTGCTCTGCAGATCCCAACAAGATTCTACACAGTCACTACCAGTCGTCAGCTCGTGGAAATCTGCGGCGGTAGTTGCGCCGCCATAGATTTTTACAGCGCCCCCTCGTCGGCAGCAAGAAAAATGCCAGCATATTTGTCTCCATTTACTGAGTTGAGATCGACCCTCCTTTACTGTTGCAACTTCCTTTGAAACATCTGCCATTGCAGCTACAAATTTAATAATTTGGTAAAGCCCCCACAACGATGGCAAAAGCTTTCCCAGTCTCACTAAATATACCAAACTTTGTCAGGTGAAACTAATTCCTTGCACTGAGTTTATTAGGGAATCTTAGACCATTGTAATTTTTAGCTTCCTACCTATGAGCTGTCTCAATATCTTTCCTTCCCCTGAATCTCTTCATGCGGTATCATATAAGGTACTACACTGACTCAAGAGCATACATTATTACAGGTGTGAATTCGGCCGAAAAGCGAATATAAGCCTCTTATTGGGCAGCGTTGAAAGCATAAAAAATGGTTCAAATGGCTCTGAGCACTATGAAACTTAACTTCTGAGGTAATCAGTCCCCTAGAACTTAGAACTACTTAAACCTAACTATCCTAAGGACATCACACACATCCATGTCCCAGGCAGGATTCGAACCTATGACCGCAGCGGTCGCGCGGTTCCAGACTGTAGCGCCTAGAACCGCTCGGCCACCCCAGCCGGCTTGAAGGCAAACATCAACCTCTCGAATGATACATCCCAACGAGAATCATCTTCATTGTGGTATATCATTATCACAGCACGAAGGTTCCAATTAACCCTCTCAGTGAAGGAGGGGTTCTGATAATACAGAGGGGTGGTACCGTGTTGTATCTCTAAACTAAACCAAACTACTTGGACCCTTTGGAAGTAAAGGTGGTAGCGTTACCCGATACCAATCTCTGGCATGGACCGAAGGTACCAAACAAGTGTTTCGAACAACTAGTGGCTGCCTGTGTCATAGCTGCATGGGTGGAAAACAGCCAAGATAACGTGGAAAAGCCGTTCACTGAAAGAATGCATACATTTCCCAAAATGAAACTATCTACATCTATATACATACTCTGCAATCCACCATACGGTGCGTGTCAGAGGGTACCTCGTACGACAACTAGCATCTTCTCTCCCTGTTCCACTCCCAAACACAACGAGGGAAAAATGACTGCCTATACGCCTCTGTAACAGCCCTAATCTCTCTTATCTTATCTTTGTGGTCTTTCCGCGAAATACAAGTTGGCGGCAGTAAAATTGTACTGTAGTCAGCCTCAAATGCTGGTTCTCTAAATTTCCTCAGTACAGATTCACGAAGAGAACGCCTCCTTTCCTCCAGAGACTCCCACCCGAGTTCCTGAAGCATTTCTGTAACACTCGCGTGATGATCAAACATACCAGTAACAAATCTAGCACCCTGCCTCTGAATTGCTTCTATGTCCTCCCTCAATCCGACCTGATAGGGATCCCAAACGTTCGAGCAGTACTCAAGAATAGGTCGTATTAGTGTTTTATAAGCGGTCTCCTTTACAGATGAACCACATCTTCCCAAAATTCTACCAATGACCCGAAACTTCTCCGAAAAGTGTCCATATACCTTTGGTTTTCTCTGGTATTTGCGAAACCAACATACCTTACTTGATGTCCTAAGCTGGCCGCCGTGGCCGAGCGGCTCTAGGCTCTTCAGTCCGGAACCGCGCTGCTGCTACGGTCGTACGTTCGAATCCTGCCTCGGGCATCGATGTGTGTGATGTCCTTAGGTTAGTTAGGTTTAAGTAGTTCTATGTTATAGGAGACTGATGACCTAAGAAGTTAAGTCCCATAGTGTTTAGAGCCATTTGAACCATTTGAAGTCCTACAGGGGTTTATTGATATAACAACTTCTGCAAGCTCGTACCAACATCTTTACGTCTTTACGTCAGAATTCATAGCCTTCCCAACAAACTGCTCAAGAATTTTGGCATGAGTTTGGTATACCCCCCCCCCCCCACCCATGCTCAGCTCATTGGTGACAGATGACAGTTGGAAAAAATCACCGGAATAAGTACGGCGGTAACTGAACTCCTAGGGCAGTGATGATTCGGTATTCTACAGTTAAACATCCCATCCTTCAACAAATATGGTTGACCCTCTTCACCTTTTCATTAAGACCACAGTTGCGATGAATTGTTGTAACCATTTAGCGTCACCTGCAGCTGTCTGTTTTCCTTTGTTTATTGTACAACTGTACCAACATTACCAAGTGATTTACAAAAACTCATCGAAGCCACATTATGCACACAGGTATAAAGAACATCACAATCTTAAAAACTACATATATTTCACGTCCCATAGCACTCACCACACAAATAACGTCGATACAATGGAGGCTTCCTTAAGCCTTTCGAAGGAAGCTTGCTGTGACTCCCCTTATACAAAATTGCGCCTCTTTTCTTGGAATTCGCCGGCCGCGGTGGTCTAGCGGTTCTAGGCGCGCAGTCTGGAACCGCGCGACTGCTACGGTCGCAGGTTCGAATCCTGCCTCGGGCATGGATGTGTGTGATGTCCTTAGGTTAGTTCGGTTTAAGTAGTTCTAAGTTCTAGGGGACTGATGACCACAGATGTTAAGTCCCATAGTGCTCAGAACCATTTTCTTGGAATTCGTTCAGGGGCATAGATTGATGAGCAAACCAAGAAATGTTCTAAGAACATTAACCATGCCTTATAACTTGCCCTGGATTCCAAGGCGGATGGCCATTCCCTCATTATCAGAGTTCGAGTCTGGACAACCCCAACTTTCATCGCGGTTGTCATATGCGTCAAAGGCAGTCTCCGAATATGTAAGCTTAACTTTGATAGATTTCGCCATGAAACTCGCTCTCCTTAAATGAGTTCCGTGAAATTCCTGTGATGATGTACATGTTCGTCATAGTTAAGGCTAAAATAAATAGTCATCTATTTAGGGCTATATCAAGCCCAGCAACTGGAACAGAATGGCTGTTCCAGTCACAGGATTCCATTCAGTATCGAATGCAGTAATACACTATCTCAACAAAAGTAACTGGACACGGCTACATAACGCAGAATCGACCACTAGATGTCTGGAGGGGGTGAACCTCCCAGTACAAATGGAGGCGGTGGCTTTTATGTTGTCAATAGAAAATCAGCATCTGTGGGATCGGTCAGAAGACATCAGTGGCTTCAAACGTTGAATAGTCCTCAGATGTCATCTGTCCGTTGAGGACATTTCAACCCTTGCAAAGGTGCCAAAGTCGACTGTTGGTGACGCGATTGTGAACCAGATATGTAAAGGAAGGGCCACAGTTAAACCAACATCAGGCACGGTCTTCATAGACCAATGGACAAGGACCGTCGTGTATTACAGAAGGTAATAGATTGTATTAAATCTGGGGAGAAATCTCTCTTGAGTTACAAAGTGCTACCAAAAGTCCAGTTACTACAATAACTGTCTGTAGGGATTAAAAACAATGTGGTACACTGGTCGAGCTGTTATTTCTGTAGTCAATGCTAAGCGATGCTTCGGGCTGACGTAAAGAGAGACGCCAATAGACAGAGAGTGTCTGGAAAAGACACATGGAAGGGTTTGGGTATGCTGAATGCCTGGAGAATGGTACCTGTCAATGTTTGCAGCGCCAACAACGAAGTACAGAGGAGGTTTTGCTACGGTGAGGGAGTGTTTGTCTTGGTCAGAACGTGGTACTCTTATTGCACTTAAGAAAACGCCAAGAGTTGTCGCCACGTGTCACTGTGGTTGCTATGGGAGATACATTTGACAATAATTGTGGTGTGCTATGTTTTGGTCATGAAGTTTAACCTGCATTTTTTGCTGCATGGAGAGGCGGCATCCCACGGTCACGTTTATATTGCATACCAGTGAACCCCTTTCCCCCTAAAAAGAGGCAGTGAAGCTCCAAGGCGAAACGTCTACGCCAGGAGGAAGTGTCCTGGGATCAGTGAGCTTACGGCTTCGTCGGCCGGCATCAGTGGCTGATGAGATACGATGCTTGACTATCGTTGGCCACTCGACCCGACAATCCCGATGGCCATGTAGGGTGTCCACTGTAGCAATGATGGGGCCAACAGGAAAAGGCCGCCGTGATCGGGCAATCTGGGCAAAATCGTCATGAAGAAAGGCAAAGTGCCCACTGGAGGGCGGTAACTGTGATGAGACCAGGGTCAGCCCAGAGTTTTGCGTCGGAACTTCTATCAGTTCCACAGCAAGTACACAAGGAAAAGGACAGTCGAATGAATATTTGAACGATAGTTGGATAAATGAACTTAGTGAGCACGCAAAGTACAAAAATGTCTAATAGTAACTAGTTCTACTGAATCCTCCCCTCGGTGCGAAGTTTTGCGTCATGGCAGAAAGAGCCACGTTAATTAGCAAGCCCCAGGTAGAATAAATAAAGGAACCTCATTTATAGTAAATAGAATACAATACAACCTTCATTCAGATTTGAATCAACACTTTTGTTTCCAGTCCGGTGGCAGGCACTGATATGACACTAGAAGGCTTTTGGGCGGCCACATCGCGGTAGGACTTGGGGACGGTTAAGAAGAGAGGTCCTGACAAGTTGACAAGGAGGAAGCTCGTAGCAACTAGGAGGTAATGTAGTTGCTATGGATAATGTCGAAGATGTACCTTACAGGATGGGTCGCTGAGGTGGCCTACGTAGTGTGGTAGCGACTGCGAGCCACGGGTATGGCCGATGTCAGGCCCAGAACTCGGACGAAATGCAAAGTGAAGACGCGTGTCGTGGCTCGGAGTAGACATCACCAGGCCAAAAGGAGCACCAATGGAGGTATCAGCGATTGCGCTTGGTACTTGGGCCGGCGGAACTGCCGATGAGAACTGGTACTGGTCGGCCGGGTGGCGTTCATTGTAACCACCCGGCGATAAAACAATCCCTCGGTGGCAGGGGGTAATTGCTGTGACACTTGGGCATCTAGAAGAGGAACCGGGGCCATCGGTTATTATCGTGCCTGCTGGAGATGAGACTGACACTAAATGCGGTGAGCGTGTGGTGTATTCGTATAGTTTACCCTGATCTTCGAGTACTGGTATCGCCAGCAACCTGGCAGGCGGCAGCCCACAGTATGAATTTGGCGTACCGATGATTACAATAAATACATAGTTATTTAACTCGCAATAGTCCGCCACTGGCCACGGTTTGCCAGAGGCCTCCCCAACTAAGGAAGTAGGTACTTATTGGTGTGATTTGGAAGGACAAATTACAATAAGAACAAGACTTTCATACAAAGATTGGATGAATGATAAAAAAGTTTTTTCACGGGAACTGCATCTATGATCTCAGGCTTTTACTGAATGAGATTTGCTCCCTCAGCTTCTCAGTTAACACACTTGCAAATTTACTCCATAAAACTCCCAATCGTTTCGTCTGATTTCACGGCAACTGTACGTTACTATCAACACATTCCTGTACCTATACAGAAGCTCTGTGAATCTCCATGTGTTTACACCAGGAAAAGGTGCGATGTTTAAAACATTCAAATGTCAAATAGTCAGCCTCGCCGTTCAGGCTTAGCCCACAACGTCCAAGCCTAAAATGATCTCAGTAGACAACCCCTGAGCTATTTCTAATTTAATGATCCAAGTAAAGTCACTATTACACATTTTTATTTCACAAAACCCAAAATATCCAATGCTTTGAAATTTCAGACAACCTTGTAGATGGGGCAACTACAGTTATGAGTATTCATCTTGGGTATTAGTAAGCGCTTCATCTGTATTTTGTCCTTTATTACTGTTTCACTACCGGTTTCGTAGCCCTAAAAGCCACATCTTCAGGTGAACATAGATGAACATCTGTGTAACAATAAAACCAGAAAGAATAAAAGACCTGAGACATACACTAGTATGGTAAATTACTTTAAGATTTAAAAAAATTAAAAACTTTTACGTGAAAATATAATAATTTTATTACTCACACGATTAAAACATTAGAGCGGAAAAGCTCTGAATCTTCTTTCCCAACACTCGTTGTCCGTCAAAGCATAACACCGCTAGATGATGGTATGTCATGGATTAAAAACTGCCAGATTCCAACTTAGTGGATGGGTCCATAGCAAATCGTACCATAGTGATCTATTGATTAGAAGAAAATAAATGAGAACTATGAAGACCTAATTTTGAGCCAGAATGCCGGCCGTGGTGGCCGAGCGGTTCTAGGCGCTTCAGTCCGGAACCGCGAGTCTGCTACGGTCGCAGGTTCGAATCCTGCCTCGGGAATGGATGTGTGTCATGTCCTTAGGTTAGTCAGGTTTAAGTAGTTATAAGTTCTAGGGGACTGATGACCTCAGATGTTAAGTCCCATAGTACTCAGTGCCATTTGAACCATTTTTTGGGCCAGAATGAAAAACCAAGAAGTGGTTGCCACACAATGTAGGGATGCTCTACCTAGGCAAATCGTCTAGTAAATAAATTATGGCGGAAAAGCAGAACATGACAAGCGCACTTACCGCTTCTCCGATCTATATAGAACCGCGTACAGGGGACGCGGCCGCATGCTCTGTCATACTGACTGCAATAAAATAAACAGCTTTCCTGCGGACGCCTCGTGCATGCGCTGATGATACGCGAACTCGTCCGAATGATTGATGGGCTATTGGGGATGACACGAATGGTGAATGAGAACAAGGAATATTGGGATAAAAAGTACAAAAGCCTTTTAACGAAAGACAATTTGTAGAGTATCAATACAATAGTGACTGCTGAATTTTTCGATAATAATGCCCCTAAGTTACGCTTAAAGGGTGAAGCGAAATTCACGCACTCGGGCTTTGCAGCTAGACCCCCCCCCCCTCCCCCCTCATATGCCAGCGATAAAAAATGTCTCTCACAGAATTTCGTCCGGCGAGTGAATCCAGCAGAAAAAGGACGTTAAAGAGTGGAAATTTGGCAGCACTGTAACCACATGTGGGTTAACTACCTCTGTCAGCACATATTAGTTGTGTTGTACTGTTGGTGCAGTGGCTATAGTTTTGCCGGAGGTCGATGGTTCCATCCTGGGTTGAGGCATGCTAATCGTCAACAGCGATTGCAGCGGGTCCTCTAGAAAACATTTGCATTTACATACTACAATCGTAGAAAAGGAAGAGTGGTCAGCTTTGAAAGAAGCCGTTTCCACGTCGTGGTCGTCAATTTATTCGCACGACTTCGTCTACTAGATGTGGAACCTGTTTTCTGTGTCCCCTCCTCCAGTGGTCCCATAGATTAGTACCAACTATTCTTCTTGCCTCGTTCAGGTCCATTACATTTCATTAGGGCCTTAAGTTACCAGTAGGACTAGCAACGTGCCTTGTGAACGATGTCCCAACTCGGTCCTATTTGTATGTGTTATCACCATGGTCCCACTAATTATGCCTTTCAACACTGAGTCTGGTATCCTAATGCTGTTTAGTACGTTTCTCAATACATTGTTATTATTATTATTATTATTATTATTCTATCGATGAGACTGTGGAAACATCACCGCTATTACTGTTAGTGAAACAGTGTAATTCGAAACAGAACATTTCACAATTAGCGGCGTCGGGATGAGTCATACAGAACAATATCTGTATGTAACGCGCGTTAAGTGGAACAGCGCGCGGGACTGACGGCATGTTTGTACCTTACACGCTCTCCACCAGAGAGTGGCTAGTTGCGAGCAGAATAACGCGCCCGTGACAGACTCCAATGTACATGCGTACATGTATCGAATTTTCTCATTGTAAACCTCTATACCAATGTGGCACAAGTATGGCACACACAAACGATGGATATGTGTATATGCTTCTGGTCCTTGGTGCATCTTATAACCGGGCTGGCGTTGCCGCTGGTGAATTTGGTGCTAGATTTTCTCGTCAACGCCATCCAGATAAAATTGTGTTTAGTCACCCGGAACTGCGCCTTCGGGAGTCAAAATCTCTCCTTCCACCATCGCGTGACAGAGGTCGTCCACGCCACGGACTTGCCGTGCTCCAGCTACTGAGGAAGCTATTCTGGAGGTCATACTCCAAGAACATCAGCGAAGTACATGTAGCGTAAAAAAACGTGCTGCGAGAGCATGGGCTGCACCCGTATCACAATGCTTTCACGCAACACCTGCACCCTGCTGATCGCCATCAGAAGAATCAATTCTGTAATGCTTCTAACAAGGACAGGAAGACAACGATGACTTCGTGAACACCGTAATATAGTCGGATGAAGCAGCATTCACTCGTGTGGGAGCCTTCAATATGTACAACGCTCGCCATTGGTGTGAGGTTAACACGCACGTCACCTGCGACGATGGATATTAAGTCTGCTGGGCGACAGGCTTTTGGGTCCCAACATGTTGCCTGACCGGTTGACTGCACGAAGATATCACGCGTTCCTCTCAAACAATCTGCCTGATGCGCTGGAAGATGTTGCACTACATGGTAGGCAGAAGTTATGGTTCCTACGTGATGGTGCACCTCCACACTATGGAATTAATGTGCGACAGTATTTTGACAGAACATTTCCAGGGAAATGGCTCGCACGTGGAGGTCCAGTTGTACGGCCACCGCGTTCACGTGACCTAAGTCCCCCTGAATTTCTTCCCACGTGAAGGAGCTCGTGTACTCTACTCTGCCGACGAATCTGGAACAATTGATAGCATGTGTTCATGCTGCTCTTGTTATTGTGGACGCTGTTTCCTGCGAAGGGTCCAGAGTTGTATGATCCGGCGAGTTGAGCAATGTTTGGACATGCAGGGAAGTCACTGTGAGCATCTGTTTTTCTGAGGAAAACGTATACCGTTGTGAAGGTCATGCGGTCATTAATATGAGCATTATTATTGTCACTGGTTGCTAATGTGCGGCATCTGAACGCTCATACTACATGTGGCATAAATGACAAGTAGATGCTGTGTTATTGTAGTCTCTATTATCTCTAGCATCTCGAAATTGATATTGTTTTTATAGTTATTCTATCCTATGACAGGTCATTTGTTTCGACTGTCTGTTTCTTATTTGTTTAACCAAGTGTTTGTTTTGTTCAGCGTTACAAAATGTTGTAAAATAGGGTACATGTGACATAGTAAACGGTGTATATTACACTATGAAATGTCAGAATGAAATAAGCAAATAAAATAAATGCGCCACCACCCAGGATTGAACCATCGACATCCTGCATGCTAACCCAGAACTGTATCGAGTGCACCAACTGTACATCACAACTACTGTTTGCTAGCAGAGGTGGTTACCGTATATGTGGTTATAGTGTTGCCAGATTGCCACTCTTTAACGTCCTTTTTCTGTTGGTTGTACTTTTCGGACGACATTTTGTGAGAGACATTTTTTTATCGCTGGCATGTGAGGAGTCGCGCTGTGAAGCTCGAATGTTTAAACTGTCAAATCTCAGATTCATCACTGAATATTTTTCCCTAGATACATCGTTTTAAGGTATAAATACGTGGCCCTAAATAATAAAGCTAGGAACCCCAAAAGCTGATCATTATGTGCCGATGAATATCAAAAATTTACTAGTGAAAGTCCCAACGTGATTAAAGCAATATTTTGGTCAGAACTCACGTTTATAAGAACATTGAAGGTGCTAGATATTAGACTTAGGAAAGTGAAAATTTCTACGTATCTTCAGTTTCACAGGCCGAACGGTTCTAGGCTCTACAGTCTGGAACCGCGCGACCGCTACGGTCGCAGGTTCGAATCCTGCCTCGGGCATGGATGTGTGTGATGTCCTTAGGTTAGTTAGGTTTAAGTAGTTCTAAGTTATAGGGGACTGATGACCTCAGCAGTTAAGTCCCATAGTGCTCAGAGCCATTTGAACCATTTTTCAGTTTAACATAAAAACATGAAATATGTAACGCCATCGAGCTACATCTAATAGTTTTCGAGTAATTTGCTGAAAACTAAATTTGGAACAAAAAGGTCCTTATTTGTAGTATATTAAATATCTGTTATGTTAAAGTTAGAAAGTTCTGACTGCAGTACATGGTGAAACCTAGTAAAAAATAGATCTATAACAAGTTTCAAGGCCCGAATGTAAATAATAACAAATCTCAGACTTCATGTTCTACAGTCAATTCTGTTCTAAAAATTCTAGACGGCAAAGCCTAAACGCAGGCGAGCTAAAACTTTTTCTGTGACTTTATCAAACTTAACAACATTCATACAAAAATTACGAAGATTCTTTGTTATCCATGACATTGTTATAACATATTATGTGTACGAGAAGGATAACAACAGATGTTCCATTGGCCGTCTGCTGCGCCAGTATATAAATACAGCCTGAGAGGCAAGACTAGTCTTCACTTCGCACTCAGCCATCGTACGATCCAAGTCAGTCAAACGCCGAAGTATGCGATGCCTCGGATGACGTCACAGCCAGAGTGCCATTAAACTCATGTGTTAGGTAAAAATACGAAGTGAAATGGCGAGTACTATACATCGTCCCGGATCGCTTAGATTTCGCAACAGTAGCTGTTAGTTTGCCGCCCATTATGTTAACAAATCTGCGTGGTAAGTGGTGACAATTATTTTCCACTTTTGTGGCGAGCAATTATTTCGATTATCAGAGGTCAGAACGAAAGACGAATTAATTTGGACTTACCGTAGAGGACCCCTCTGAACTGCTCATAGTGCTGTTTAGGATAAGCAGATTTATTATTAGTATTAACAAAATGAATATTACGACGCTGTGTGTGTGTGAAACTGTACCTAATATATTGAAACGTCCCCTTTTAACAATTTTCTACAACTGTGCTTAACCTGACACACAATATTTTTTTTTTAGCGCAACGCAATCTGACTTTCAAAATCTCTAGAAGAGAATGGCCCTGACTAACATTAAACTATCTCTTTCACAAATCACTTACCTCACAAAAATCTTCGCTGCTCAAGCTACTGCAATACAGCGAGCGCCACTACTGCCAGCTAAATAAAAGATTCAAACTATGGAAGGCACTAACTACTGATAGGGATAGTTAGCAAATGAAAGATATTAATAGAGAACAAACAATGTATTTACCTTGATATCATGACAAATTACAAAACTGCGCCATCTCTCTCCCCACATCCACCACTGCTGGCGGCACACCTCCAACTGCGCAACGCTACGCGCTGTTCGCAGCCAGCTGCCTAACACTACAATGGCGAGTATTACAACAATGCAAAGCAGCCACAGACTGCACACGGCACAGCCAGTGACTTTCATACTGAGGTGGCGTTACCAATAAAAAAACCTAAACAGCCTACTTACATAGCCCCCATGCTCCCCACAAAAAATTTTACAAATTTTGTTGGGCACTGGCCAATACATATTTGTTAAAATTTTTTTTTCACAATTACAATAACAAAGAAATCAAATGTACACACTTATTGATACAATGTTGGTCAAAAGCTAAAATTTTCTCACAGTCCATAAAGACAGTCCTGATCATTCATCACATTGCAGTGTTTTTCCCAAAGTCTGAGCAGTAAAAGAAAATGCACACGGAAGTAGTGGATTTCCATGCAGTCTTGAAGAAGTATCGTTGTCCTTCCAACGGAAAGACAGTGCTGACTCTCGACATGCTGACAGGTAATGGGTCACAACAGAGCAAACCCACAGCGGAGTCAGTCGAAGTTTTGAAGACTAGTGGTAGGTAGGTCATCACAGAACAGACCCACTGCAGTCCTAGTAGAGATTACGGTATCGGTGGGCCGCCAGAGGCGCAGACCCACTGCAGTCCTTGTAGAAATAATGGTACTGGTGAGTCAGCAAAGACGCAGACCCACTGTAGTCCTTGTAGAGATGATGGTACTGGTGAGTCAGCAAAGACGCAGACCCACTGTAGTCCTGGTAGAGATTACGGTATTGGTGGGCCACCAGAGGCGCAGACCCAGTGCAGTCCTTGTAGAAATTGTGGTACTGGTGAGTCAGCAAAGGTGTAGACCCACTGTAGAAATAATGGTATTGGTGGGCCATCAAAGATGCAGACCCACTGTAGTCCTTGTAGAGATAATGGTACTGGTGGGCCATCAAAGATGCAGACCCACTGTAGTCCTTGTAGAGATGATGGTACTGGTGAGTCAGCAAAGACGCAGACCCACTGTAGTCCTGGTAGAGATTACGGTATTGGTGGGCCACCAGAGGCGCAGACCCAGTGCAGTCCTTGTAGAAATTGTGGTACTGGTGAGTCAGCAAAGGTGTAGACCCACTGTAGAAATAATGGTATTGGTGGACCATCAAAGATGCAGACCCACTGTAGTCCTTGTAGAGATAATGGTACTGGTGGGCCATCAAAGATGCAGACCCACTGTAGTCCTTGTAGAGATGGCCAGCAACCATCTGTTGTGACTGTGCAGGTGCACAATCACCATCGAAGAGTCTTGCGGATAATGTAGCAAGTCCATAACCACCACTTGTGCACTCACAAAGTTTTTGGAATTGTCCTCAGAACCAGCAATGCTGTTATCCAGTCCCTTGCTGAATCATTAAATCACATGCAAACACTATCACTCCCTACTTCTCACATATTGTCCATATACTATGACCAACAGAAACGTGTGCAGTGAAATGTAACTTACAAGTTACTTAATTTGATGACCTGGTGTCAATTACAATTTTATAACATAAGAATACAATTACAAAGGTACAAAATACATCATTAAAAACATAATAGTAGAGATAACATTCGTAGTAATAGGGGCTTTACAAAAGAATAGAAATAAACATATACATCAGTGTTACAAAAATAATGACATAAGTACATACATAAAGATCAGAATAACTTTTGGAATATCAACTTCCACATGAGCATTAAAACAAAACAGAACAAATACTGTTTAAACATGTTTACAAAGTAAATAACATATTATCAATGCAAATTATATTTGAGGATAACAGTATTCCTCATCATAGTTCATGTAGCTTAGTATTAGAAGAAGAAAAATTCTATGAAACTACACAGAGACAGGAAGAAAAGAAATACACAAGGGTACACAAACACATAGTGGGATAACACAAAAGGAAAGGACAGGGTTTGTTTTCAGTGTATCGTTTGGTACTGCAGTCCAACGCAAAACTTCATTCTGTAGATCTTTCGTCTTATTTCAACCTTTGCTTCCACCAAAAAAATCCTATCCAAGCATGCTTTCTGTATTTATTTCACATATTTCTTACCTCATTATTTATTTCCAAGAAAATCCTACCTATACCTGCTTTCTGTACTTCTTTTGTATAGCCTCTCAGTCCATTTCTCTTATATAGTCTACCCCCTCTTAAGCTAACTTAAATCTACTGAGCTCAGATGCTAAACTAAGGGACGAGGCAATGCAGCAGCACAAAACAATTAATACAAATAGCAATGAAAAAAAATGGAAATTGTCAAAGCAATTGCAATATTACAACTAATATAAGGCACTATGCATGGCAAACAGCAGCAGCAAATGTAAAAAATAAAAAATATAAAACTTATATCTATACATGACAAAGCTCAAGCAGAAAAAATATTACAGTAAAGACAACAATGCAGACAAGGGAAATGTATATTCACATCTTAATGACTATGTAATTAAAGTGGTGCACCACAAAAACTAATTCTACAAAAGATTCCTAAATACTAGAAAAGAAAATTATGTATGCAGTTCCTGTTATTAGTCCCTTCTTATTGTTCTTTCCATTCCAAGAGCTCCTTTTTCAAAGAATGTGGATTACAAAATTATTATTTAATAGATCTGCAGACAGAAAATATTTAAATTAGTACATCTATAAAATTTTATTTTAACCAGTGCTGCAGTGCAGCTAGAAACTAGATATTAAACAAAATGGGCAAAGCAAGGCGTGAAACGTCATTCACTAGCCATATGGCATTTCTCTCAATTAGCACGACAATAGCCGTGAAATGTTTCTCATCGTTTTCATGTGCCGCTGGAAGGCTAATGGCTTTTTTTTTTTTTTTTTTTTTTTTCGGGCGGCTGTCGCCCAGGTGTCTGACACAGCTGTGTGCCCACGACGTATTACGTGCAGGTGGTCACTTAACTTTCGTATGGAAATATTTACGACAGCAGTTTGCTACAATGGCAGTCTTATATAAAAATATTTCACAGGTCAAGAATTAGCGTTGCAAATCTGTAAAAACAAAATCCTATGAATATAACAGTGTCCAAAAAAATTTTCGTCGGCATTGTGATACATTCACGCATTTACACACATTTCATAATTCTAAAAGTACGATTCTCGGTTTCCAACATACGTCTTCACAAGGCAGAGTTCCTAACTGCTACTCATTACTCCTTACCTTATTACACATATACAAATTCGTCGACGCTTCTTCAATACTTCATCATAAGATACATAGCATAATCAAATTCCTCATATAGCATCAGCTTCTTTATTATAAACATACCACAACAGCGTAATACACATCGTCATCATAACATTATAAAACCTCAGCTAAGTCTCAAAATCGTCGTTGCTTCCTGAATATTTTAAAACCTAAAAAAATTCTCTGCTCATTTCAAAAGTGTTATCTACCTCAAACATACCTTAAAAATCATGATCTCACACCAAATACATCATTCAAAGCTCTCATAGTATCACAATGGTTCCGAAAAAACATGAACAGTTTACAAAGTACAGACAAAATACAATTTCATAAGTGTGAAGGTATCCAACTGTGTAATTGCGTAAACATGTGTCACTGATGTAGTAAAAAAAAAAAAAATGTTTATCTCTGTCAAATAATCAGATAGCTGTGTAATTCATGTGTTAGAGAAATATGGTACCGATGTGTAAAGTTGTATAAGCAAATACCATATTAGCTAGGGCTCCTTGTGCTCGCCAAACACATGGTACACAAAGTAAGCGTGTACCCCCCTGAGGATAAATGTAATTATACCCTCAGGTGTTACAGATTACAGCAATAGAATGAAATGTATCTCGGAAAACTTTCTTTGTAATTCAAAAATCTTTAAAAATAAATGTTTTAAGTACAAAATTAATCACTCAAATGCGTGTCCTGTAGCGCTAAACTGTGCGTCTTGTTGTAAGATAATCTCTGTGGAAGTGTCATAGTTATCGTCCTCTGAAAGCTAAGTTCTGCAGAAGTCAATGTACTTACCTGATGATACACAAAAGTGAAATGCTTTGCGTATAGATATCTTAGTTATCACGCTTATTGTTGTGATGAAGAAAGTACTGTGCTGTAACGTATTGTTGTGCTACGGAAAAGGCTGTCTCATTGTTGCTATTCCACAAAAGTTACTACTAAAACCTGTTTTACTTTCCAGAAGAATTCAGAAAACTGTACAGATATAAAACAGATACACCGCAAAAGCAACAAGGTAAATTGTGTCACACATTAGTAGCGTCGTGATATAGTCGTGTAGCTGTCAAATAAACTAACCTCTGTGTCATCTGGTATCTCTCAGAAAGCACTTTAATTTCAGAATGTATTTGCAAGTAAACCAAAATGTTGCATTAAAATCTCAAGTTAAAAAAGCACATTATCTCTCAATAAACGGTTTTACGTGTGAAATGTGGTGTAAACCTTTGCTCTTCATAGTACTCAGAGTTTGAACAATGCAATTAACATGCGGTATACGTCGTTAAAGAATACTGGAATTTTTCTCAAGGTTAGCGTCAATGTTATTTTTCTCGGAGCCAGCCGGCGCAGGTGTCTGCCTGCGGTGCGGGTCATTGTTGGCGCGCGTCGTTAATGGGATTCGGAGACCGAACTTCTACAAATTCGCCTTGCCGAGAGGGCCCTGCCGTGTTTAAATCCCGCCAGTTCTGATGCAATTCAGGTCTGTCGTTACGAATATATCGTCTGTCGTCATGTCGGTAGGTTCCGTAGTTTCTTCCTTGTCCGTCACGTGGTGGAGAATTTCTCCCTGAATCGTAACTGTGCGCCGAACTGTTGCGTCTGAAGTTATTCTGCCTCCCTTGATAATAATTGTTTTGGTTCCCATATTGTCTGTTTCTCTGATTGTCTCTGTGATAGTCATTACTTCGGAAATGCGATCTTTCTCTGTAACTATTACTACTCTGCCAACGGTTGTCATACGGGTGGTGTCTGTTTTGGTCACGATTTGTGTTGTGAGAATAGCCTTGTCGTGTCCAGTTCTTGTTTCTGTCGTCACGGAATTGTGACGTATGTGACCTGTAGTGATTGTTTTCCTGTTTTCGCATCCGGCGACTGTCAGTGTCAATTTCTAATTCTTGTAAGAGTCCCTGAAATGCTTCAATGTCGTCTTTGCAACGTCCTGCCAAAATAATATGTCGCAAATGTTCAGGCAGTTTGATTAAGCAAATGCGGATGAGTTCTGAGGGGCTGTATGGGTTTGACAGGTACTGATTCTTGTGCAACATGTCTTCAAAATATTTCACAGGACTGGAGAATTCAGATTGTTCGAAATGTTTCATCATTATGATGCCATGTTTTACTCGGTCTTGTGTGGCTTGAGACCAATATGCTGAGAGGAAGGCATGGTAAAATTCTCCTTCACTATGACAATCGTGAATGACCGAACGCATTCTTACAGCTGGTTCATTCTCTAAATAGCCACACATAAATTCTAATCTGTGTTCTAATGACCAGTTAGGGGGAAAACAATGAGAGAATTGATGGAGCCACGCTTGTGGATGAATGTCGTTGGCAGAATTTTTAAACGTTTTGAATTTACGTGTAGTAATGAACAGCTTATAGTCAAAATCATCATGTCGGCGCGCATGTCGGTCATTATTACGTCGTTTCGGCGGTTCCATCTCAAAATTCGGTGTGCCTTGCCAATTTCTGTCATAATTTCCGAAGTGTCCTGTGTTATTATTTTGTGGCTGTTCCATATTTCTAAGTCCCTCTTCCCGTATTGGGGCGCGAGTGTCCTCTGAAATACGTAATTCTTGTACTACTTGTGCCAACTGATCTTGCACTTCCCGGATTTCTCTTTTGTACTGTGTATTGATTTGATTTTGATTTTGTTTGAATTTTCTAATTTGTTCATACTCTTCAGTGTCAGTGAAGGCTACAGGTGTTGTGTCATTCAGATCATCATCTACCTTTGTAGATAAGTTAGTGAACTGATCTGAAAGTTCGGCTACTTTATCCGATAGTGTACTTATTTCCTCAGTGTGTTTTTCTGAACCAAGTTTCAGAGTATCTACTGTGTCCTTTAAGTTTTCCTGAGTTTTTGCAAGTTGCGTAACCGAATCGGTAGATGCAACTGAGTCAAATTTAGCTTGAAAGGTCTCATGATTTTCATGAACAGTAATTTGCAGTTCTTTTATGGCTGCTTCGTGATTCTGTAGTACATTTTCATGCCGCGAAAAAATAGGTTGGAAATGCTCACAAATTTGTGTTTTTACGTCGTTACAGACTTTTTGACATTTCGATTCAATGTGATGTAACTCATTAGTTAAATCCTCACGTGTTTGTTCAAGAGTTTGCTCCAATGAGTCTAACTTTTGAAGCTGTTGCTGTGTTTGACTCTGATTTTGTTCCATTTGTTTCTGATTTTGTTCCATTTGTTTCTGATTTTGTTCGATTGTGTCTAATTTTTGAAGATTTTGTCCCATTTGTTTCTGATTTTGTTCGAGCGTTGTGTCTAACTTTTGAAGCTTTTGTTGTGTTTGTCCCATTTGTTGTATTAATTGTAATAACAATGCACTGGTGTCTGGAACATGTTCCTCAGTGCTTTTCGGCAGTGAATTTGCACCGGAAACATTCACATTTTGACAAGCAGAAAATGTGTCTTGACTCATTTGAGAAAACGGTGAGGACCCAAATCCTGAATTCACAGCATTTGCGAGATTGTTTCCTGTCGTTTCGGATTCCTGAGGCGAGCTGTCGCCAACCGATCGATCGATAATGCTTCCCTGTTCTCTAATTGTTTCGCTGTCTACACCATTGTTTGCAGCCCGCTCCATTTCCCTATGCACAGCTACCAAATTATTACTTTGAACATCTGTTAATTCATTACACAGTGGTGCTGGCAAGCTACGCTCGTCGTCACTATTATTTCTCAGTTTGCTTTGGAGCCTAGTGTTACGTTTTTCACACGCCATTATTGTCACAGTATTTTACACGACAACACAGAAAAACACAATTTGAAGAGCAAAAATAAGAAAACACATTAACATAGCACTGAAAATAATATCTAGTTAATTGCAAGCGCAGCTGCGAAATACTTGCTGCAAATCTACATGCATGCCACAACTGTTTTACTGTACAACAATGAAAAAACTACAACTACAATGGAAATTCTCTACAATTACGCGCTAGCAATAAACAAAATCTACACTAATTACACAAACTACAAGAAAAAATCAGAAGATACCAGTGAGGTATCCTCGGCTAAGGGTCGACATATGAAACGTCCCCTTTTAACAATTTTCTACAACTGTGCTTAACCTGACACACAATATTTTTTTTTTTAGCGCAACGCAATCTGACTTTCAAAATCTCTAGAAGAGAATGGCCCTGACTAACATTAAACTATCTCTTTCACAAATCACTTACCTCACAAAAATCTTCGCTGCTCAAGCTACTGCAATACAGCGAGCGCCACTACTGCCAGCTAAATAAAAGATTCAAACTATGGAAGGCACTAACTACTGATAGGGATAGTTAGCAAATGAAAGATATTAATAGAGAACAAACAATGTATTTACCTTGATATCATGACAAATTACAAAACTGCGCCATCTCTCTCCCCACATCCACCACTGCTGGCGGCACACCTCCAACTGCGCAACGCTACGCGCTGTTCGCAGCCAGCTGCCTAACACTACAATGGCGAGTATTACAACAATGCAAAGCAGCCACAGACTGCACACGGCACAGCCAGTGATTTTCATACTGAGGTGGCGTTACCAATAAAAAAACCTAAACAGCCTACTTACAATATCTGTCAATTAGAACTCAAAATCTTCATTTATAATCACAGTCTTGATCCTGCCTAGCAAACAGGGAATAGAAACATTTCTTTCAGTGGGCTGGACAAGAATGAGGACTTGTCGACTGGGAACTATGGTCTGTATGTTCTCCATCGGTTTCTGGCTGACAACAGAAATAGACTCCAGGCTCTCGTAAAAGACGGAGGACAATATTTCCAATTTCCTACTACTTATGACTGATTATTATTATTATTATTATTATTGTTTGTGTTGTTGTTATTGTTGTTGTAAATCCACCGCCCCATACACGGTGCGTATCGTCTGGGAAACTGAACAGAGAACGAGATCAGTGGGAAACAACGAACTCTGTAGGCACTAACAAGATACCGAAGTGAAGTAAACAGAAACCAGTGCGAGAACAGTGCTAAGATTTACTCGCGAGTGTGCTAAATGAACTGAGAGTGTTAGCCACAGTAACTTCGATCGTGACAGAAGGAAGGAAGGAGACGACGCTCGATCGCGGCTGCCACTGGCGCTGAGGCTAGAAGAAGAACTTGCGGCCGGCCGGGGTGGCCAAGAGGTTCTAGGCGCTACAGTCTGGAACCGGGCGGCCGCTTCGGTCGCAGGTTCGAATCCTGCCTCGGGCATGGATGTGTGTGATGTCATTAGGTTAGTTAGGTTTAAGTAGTGCTAAGTTCTACAGGACTGATGACCTCAGAAGTTAAGTCCCATAGTGCTCAAAGCCATTTGAGCCAAGAAGGTGCGTTATCACCGAGCTATGTGGACTTGCGAGACACCTGCTAGCTGCTGCGCGCGCTCATCGTTGTCCAGACGCCTTCTGGAGCTACTGCAGTAGGCAATACTCGCCACCAACCTCACCGCCCCAGTTGCTCCTGCTGCCTGCATTACGTCGCAACGCGTCGAATCACGTTTGCTGGTACACCGCGCCGGCACCATTCGTCGAGGTCAAGCAAATAAGTCAAGAATAATTGAAGTATTTGTTAGTTGCTGTTAACAGGTTCAAATGGCTCTGAGCACTGTGGGACTTAATATCTGAGGTCATCAGTCCCCAAGAACTTGGAACTACTTAAACCTAACTAACCTAAGGACATCACACACATCCATGCCCGAGGCAGGATTCGAACCTGCGACCGTAGCGGGTGCGCGGTTCCAGACTGAAGCGCCTAGATCGGCATGGCCACACCGGCCGGCTGTTAACAGGCCACTGAAAATAATAACTATGTGAATGTTAAGATGGAACCTGTCTCTGACAATGAATCATCAGAATCAGAAACTGAATTTAATGACGATGATTCCGTCGAACCAATGAATCGAAAATCGGAGTGTGATTTGTCAAAAGTAGAATCTGATTTGAATTTTAATGATACTGCAAAGTTAGAACCATTTTATACGAAGACGAAGTAACTGAAGTAGATGTCAAAAAGGATAGGATAGAAGTGACAGAGTTATCAGATTATGAAACTGAGCTCATAATCTCCGAAATTCAGCCAAGTCACGAAATGCTAAAAACTCCTTTAAAATCAGTGTAAATGTCAAATGGCAAAGTAGAGGTTCCAAATTAAATTATTGTTTGTTAAACTTGAATAAATAAAGAACTGAGAGATAGTAATAAAGCGTTAAAGGATGAAATGATCATAAAATTGAAGCAAATCACCATGATCTACAAAACAAAGTATTGCAACAATTAAATATACTGCATAGTACTTTCAAAAGGGAAATTGACATAGTTCGCAAAGATTTGAAAGTCGCAGATGAACTTCTGGAAGGGACATTATTAGAAAGAATAGGCTACGAATCCAAACTTTGTCTGATCGATCTGAAGAAGTAATTAGTAGAGTAAATGCGTGTCAAAAAGATATTAAGAAAGTTAGAGCAGGTTGTTTGCAATTATGTCAGGATGGAGACAAAGCTGGCAATGGTGGCCGAGCGGTTCTAGGCGCTTCAGTCTGGAACCGCGCGACCGCTATGGTCGTAGGTTCGAATCCTGCCTCGGGCATGGATGTGTGTGATGTCTTTAGGTTAGTTAGGTAAGTAGTTCTAATTTCTAGGGGACTGATGACCTCAGATGTTAAGTCTCATAGTGCTCAGAGCCATTTCTGATGGTGACAAAAGATGTTCTGACGCTGTAGAAGCAGTAGAAGTTGAGGTAGAAGAACTAAGTACTAGTACTACTAACACTGAAAATAGAGTAAACTCGGGTAGATCCTGCGATACTACTGTACAGTATATCGCTTCAGTTGACGCCGCTTTCATCGGATGTCGTCAATTTTTACGTTCTGATACAGACAAACAAATTCACCCATTAGAGTTCTGCAATGATTTTGAGAATGTTTTGCATAATGCATGGTCAGAGCGAGAGAAAATTTCCTTCTTAAGAAGTCATTTGTCAGGAGATGCTTTGCGGTGGTCAGCTGACGTAATGATAAGATGTAAAACTCTTTCTGAATTTAAATCTGCATTTCTTAATGAGTACGGGTCACACAACAAACAAAACGATTTCTTGAAAGAGTTTTGGAGGGGTGAAAAGTTTATGAAGTGGGTTTCATGGCTGTCACATCTGACAGAAAAAATGAAACCGGAAATGATTATCATGGGATTAGAAGGCAAGCTGCCTTGGTGCTGGCATCAGAGAATCATTTCCGCACATAGAGATAATGTGGATAGGTTCAGTGAATATTTAGAGCGAGGAGAGAGAGTAGCTGCTGCTGAAGCGCAGATGCAAAGTAATGACAGGTCTTCTAACAGTGACGTAAACAACAGAAATAATGAGAATGGAAACGTGAATGTTTAGAAGTGTGGAGATTCGGAATACAAGGTCTAATTATCGTAATCAAGGCCGTGGTAGGGGAAGAAGGGGTAGACAGTCACCCAGCTTTTGCGACAGTCATTATGACGAAAGCATAAATGTAAATAATGTGCTGTTGAGACAAGACAGAGAGCAAAATGCTACCCTATCTGATTATTTATCAAATGAACATAACAGACAGCGTGTGGAAAATTAAATCCTGTCTATGAGGAAACTGGCTCTCAGAAGGCCAGTAACAAAAATACAGATTACAGTCAGCCAACATCCGCAAACAGAAAATACAGAATATGAAATAGGAACAGACGGTACCAGTGACATTTTAAACCACTCTCATAATATAGTTGACAGCATTTTGGACACTTTAGAAAAATGGGTCAAGGAAGAGAAAAAAGCGCTACAGATAACAGGGAGGAAGAAATTAACGGGTTTGAATCTGATATGGACGAAGATAAGGTAAAGACTTACATCTTCGACAATGATGGCAATCTGAAGGCGAAAGTTGCGGTAGAGGAGGTAGAGTCAATTTTGCAAGGTTTTAAAGAGGAGCAATTGATGGATGAAAGGTGTAGCAATAATAATGAGGTCAAGGAACTTGATAGCTGTAATGACTTGCCACAACTGAAAAAGCTGACGACAGTATCATAGGTAGCTATGTTGCGCAGGGACGCAGTTGCTTACAGGCAGAGAACAGTGCAGCTGATGTGCAGCAAACGGAAGCACAGGATATTGTCGAGTGCTTTGATTTAAAACTGGACAGGTTTGAAAAGGCAGCTAAAAATGTAGAGATTGACGACCCGCGGAATCTAAGTGTGAATGTACTCGCAACTGACCAAAACTGCTTTAGTTGGTAACAAATTCAGAAGTATTTAATGGGAGACGTTCATAATAAAACTGGTCACAGTAAAATAACTCACCCTATTATAAAAACTAACATCTCACGAGTAACAGTAAGTCGTCTCCTTGACAGTGTCAGAGAAGCTAGTGCTATGTCCCAAGCATTTTTTTATTCTATTCCTAACAACAGTGAATTAACGTTCATGAAAGTTTGAAAATAATAGGTGCTAGACCATTACAGCACGATGCCTTGATACCAGTTGACATCGATTTACGTAAAAATAGATCAGATTCCGGATAACCGGGCCGGCCGAAGTGGCCGTGCGGTTAAAGGCGCTGCAGTCTGGAACCGCAAGACCGCTACGGTCGCAGGTTCGAATCCTGCCTCGGGCATGGATATTTGTGATGTCCTTAGGTTAGTTAGGTTTAACTAGTTCTAAGTTCTAGGGGACTAATGACCTCAGCAGTTGAGTCCCATAGTGCTCAGAGCCATTTGAACCATTTGAACCGGATAACCGGAGGGGCAGTAATAATAGAGCATGGGAGCTGCCTATTTCTGTAATGAGGAATGTCGGATATTTGCAGGATGATACTGAATTCGGTAGTAAGGTACCAGATGCTATTGTGGAAGAGAGCTGTATCCTAAAAGAAATAGATGCTAAGGTACGGCCAACAAATCAAATTTCTGACAAAACGATTTTGAACAGAAAAAGAAGGCATGACGCAAAAGCTTCCACCACTAGTTTTACCATAGGTGAACCAGTATTGGTCGAAAGTAAAGAAAAATCTAAGAAAATTTCAGCAGAAGCAAAGAAGTTTATGAATGTTTAACAAGGACCATTCAGGATGATAATGCGTTTTAAAAAGGCCAGCAGCTAGTTACAGTAGAGTCTGCCATCCTTTGGTGGATACACTGGTTTGGCGTACTGTGCAGTCCCAGCAGAGTTAAACTTTATTTCCTTTTCAAGTTTCATTCCCTATTTCTGTTCTATCATACATGTAACGAATATACGTCTTCATATTGAATACATACTATTAGTGCGTAATGACTTCCTAGTGAATAAGAATAATTCCCGAACATGAATATACCCAAATGATGATTTACAGATGAATGTGACAGGGGAGGGGGGGGGGGTTGCGGGAGTAAATTCTAAAGATTAAAATAACAATGAGTAACTATGAAGCACCAAAGGGTAGAAAACTCGTGACTAAAATAAATAAATAATCAACAAGATCCATAAGAAGGGTTAGTAACTACGAAAATAGAGAAACACTTTGCATTAAGAGAAGTAATTGATACTAGAAATTCCTAAAATCTCAGACAGTAAAATCTGCTTTAATTAATAATCTTCATTTGGGAGTAAGGTTGTCCGAGGGTAGAAGAGAGTAGCAATGTGGTGCCATTAGAGGCAAGCCATAGCGTTTTAATATTTATTAAAGGAGATGTGTAGAAGTGGTATGAGGATCACACCAAAATGTTGTTGATGTTCTGGTCTTCAGTCCTGAGACTGACTTGATGCAGCTCTCCATGCTACTCCATCCTGTGCAAGCCTCTTCATCTCCCAGTACCTACTGCAGCCTACATCCTTCTGAATCTGCTTAGTGTATTCATCTCTTGGTCTCCCTCTACGATTTTTACCCTCCACGCTGCCCTCCAGTACTAAATAGGTGATCCCTCGATGCCTCAGAACATGTCCTACCAACCGATCCCTTCTTCTAGTCACGTTGTGCCACAAGCTCCTCTTCTCCCCAATTCTATTCAATACCTCCTCATTAGTTATGTTATCTACCCATCTGATCTTCAGCATTCTTCTGTAGCACCACATTTCTCTTCTTGTCTAAACTATTTATCGTCCATATTTCACTTCCATATATGGCTACACTCCATACAAATACTTTCAGAAACGACTTCCTGACACTTAAATTTATACTCGCTGTTAACAAATTTCTCTTCTTCAGAAACGATTTCCTTGTCATTGCCAGTCTACATTTTATATCCTCTCTACTTCGACCATCATCAGTTATTTTGCTCCCCAAATAGAAAAACTCCTTTACTACTTTAAGTGTCTCGTTTCCTAATCTAATTCCCGCAGCATCACCCGACTTATTTCGACTATATTCTATTATCCTCGTTTTGCTTTTGTTGATGTTCATCGTATACCCTCCTTTCAAGACACCGTCCATTCCGTTCAACTGCTCTTCCAAGTTCTTTGCTGTCTCTGACAGAATTACAACGTCATCGGCGAACCTCAAAGTTTTTATTTCTTCTCCATGGATTTTAATACCTACTCCGATCTTATCTTTCGTTTCCTTCTCTGCTTGCTGAATATACAGATTGAATAGCATCGGGGAGAGGCTACAACCCTGTCTCACTCCCTTCCCAACCACTGCTTCCCTTTCATGACCCTCGACACTTATAACTGCCATCTGCTTTCTGTACAAATTCTAAATAGCCTTTCGCTCCCTGTATTTTACCCCTGCCACCTTTAGAATTTGAAAGAGAGTATTCCAGTCATCATTGTCAAAACCTTTCTCTAAGTCTACAAATGCTAGAAACGTAGGTTTGCCTTTCCTTAATCTTTCTTCTAAGATAAGTCGTAGGGTCAGTATTGCCTCATGTGTTCCAACATTTTTAAGGAATCCAAACTGATCTTCCCCGAGCTCGGCTTCTACCAGTTTTTTCATTCGTCTGTAAAGAATTCGCGTTAGTATTTTGCAGCTGTGACTTATTAAACTGATAGTTCGGTAATTTTCACATCTGTCAACACCTGCTTTCTTTGGGATTGGAATTATTATATTCCTCTTGAAGTCTGAGGATATTTCGCCTGTCTCATACATCTTTCTCACCAGATGGGAGAGTTTTGTTCTGACTGGCTCTCCCAAGGCTGTCTGTAGTTCTAATGGAATGTTATCTACTCCCTGGGCATTGTTTCGACTCAGATCTTTCAGTGCTCTGTCAAACTCTTCACGCAGTATCATATCTCCCATTTCATCTTCATCTACATCCTCTTCCTTTTCCATAATATTGTCCTCAAGAACATCGCCCTTGTATAGACCCTCTAGATACTCTTTCCACCTTTCTGCTTTCCCTTCTTTTTTTAGAACTGGGTTTCCATCTGAGCTCTTGATATTCATGCAAGTGGTTCTCTTTTCTCCAAAGGTCTCTTTAATTTTCCTGTAGGCAGTATCTATCTTACCCCTCATGAGATAAGCCTCTACATCCTTACATTTGTCCTCTAGTCATCCCTGCTTAGTCATTTTGCACTTCCTGTCGATCTCATTTTTGAGACGTTTGCATTCCTTTTTGCGTGCTTCACTTGCTGCATTTTTGTATTTTCTCCTCTCATCAATTAAATTCAGTGTCTTTTCTGTTAACCAAGGATATCTACTAGCCCTCGTCTTTTTACCTACTTGATCCTCTGCTGCCTTCACTATTTCATTCCTCAAAGCTACCCATTCTACTTCTACTGTATTTCTTTCCCCCATTCCTGTCAATTGTTTCCTTATGCTCCCCCTGAAACTCTGTACAACCTCTCGTTCTTTCAGTTTATCCAGGTCCCATTTCCTTAAATTCCCACCTTTTTGCTGTTTCTTCAGTTTTAATTTACAGTTCATAACCAATAGATTGTGGTCAGAGGCCACATCAGCCCCTGGAAATGTCTTACAATTTAAAACCTGGTTCCTAAATCTCTGTCTTATCATTATATAATCTATCTGATACCTTTTAGTATCTCCAGGGTTCTTCCATGTATACAACCTTCTTTCATGATTCTTAAACAAAGTGTTAGCTATGATTAAGTTATGCTCTGTGCAAAATTCCACCAGGCGGCTTCCTCTTTCTTTTCGTAGCCCCAATCCATATTCATCTACTACGTTTCCTTCTCTTCCATTTCCTACTGTCGAATTCCAGTCACCTATGACTATCAAAATTTTCATCTCCCTTCACTACCTGAATAATTTCTTTTATCTCATCATACATTTCCTCAATTTCTTCATCATCTGCAGAGCTAGTTGGCATATAAACTTGTACTACTGTAGTAGGTGTGGGCTTCGTATCTATCTTGGCCACAATAATGCGTTCACTATGCAGTTTGTAGTAGCTTACCCGCACTCCTATTTTTTTTTTATTCATTATTAAACCGACTCCTGCATTACCCATATTTGATTTTGTATTTATAACCCTGTATTCACCTGACCAAAAGTCTTGTTCCTCCTGCCACCGAACTTCACTAATTCCCACTATATCTAACTTTAACCTATCCATTTCCCTTTTTAAATTTTCTAACCTACCTGCCCGATTAAGGGATCTGACATTCCACTTTCCAATCCGTAGAAAGCTAGTTTCCTTTCTCCGGATAACGATGTCCTCTCACCCGGAGATCCGAATGGGGACTATTTTACCTCAGGAATATTTTCCCCAAGATGACGCCATCATCATTTAACCATACAGTAAAGCTGCATGCCCTCGGGAAAAATTACGGCTGTAGTTTCCCCTTGCTTCCAGCCGTTCGCAGTATCAAAACAGCAAGGCCGTTTTGGTTAGTGTTACAGGGCCAGATCAATCATCCAGACTGTTGCCCCTGCAACTACTGAAAAGGCTGCTGCCCCTCTTTAGGAACCACACGTTTGTCTGGCTTCTCAACAGATACGCCTCCGTTTTGGTTGCACCTTATCGTTGAGGCACGCAAGCCTCCCCACCAACGGCAAGGTCCATGGTTCATAGGGGGGCACACCAAAATATAGGTAAATAATGAGGTCAGTAGGCTGACAGAGAGAAAATAGAGAGAGAATCATCGAAATACATGTTTAAATAAAAATAGAGGAAGTTAAATCAACATATAAAGTAACGAAATGAATTGAGAGATAAGTCAAAAAAGTCACTATTTAAAAAATAAATTGACTTTTAGTGCATGAAAGCTGTCTTTTATATGTAACAGAAAAGAGTATAGTAAAGCTTATAATTGAGGCTTAATAATGATGTGAGATGTCACGATTTAATGATGTGACTTATTGCCAATAATTCTATCTGGTAACTTCTCAGTTATCGAAACTATTGAAGGAAAATAGAATATAAAATGTGATTTGTCCTCCCTTACATGTAAGTTGAGAACAGAATGTTAGACTACGTTATCTGTTTCTCAGGGACATGGAGGCATCAGAAAGACACTACAAGCTGCAGTGGAGAAGGAAGCGAGGACGACACTGTCTACAGTCAACCCCCCGCCCCCTTACTTTCTTGTAAAAAAATATTAGGGAGAAGTGAATTCCCACCCTCCACTTCCAATGATTTAGTGAAAATGTAGTACCGACGCTCACATTGGAGCCTACGACCGTGATTAAATATGTGAGTACTGAAAAGGGAGAAATTGTGTGCGTTTCTTCTTCAGGTAAAGACGGAAAAATTAATGCCAAAAATGTTATTTTGTAACTATCGAAAATTTTATTACATGTTTCTATTAACTTACGTACATGATTTGCAAAAATTCATTATCTCATTTTTTTGTAAAAATTAAGAGCTCAGCTGTAATACCTTGGCTTGTTTCTAATATTTAATTTTGTTTAAAAATAAGTTTTTTCGAAAATGTAAATAGGGGGTGATGTGGCGAAAACATCGCTGTATCATTTGAGAGATACAGAGGGGAGAGAGTGTGCCATGACTTACCCCAGTTCTCTGCTAGTAGCGCCACGTCACCACAACGCGTCTGTGCGTTGCACACAAGTATTGCACCATAATTTAAGAGAGGAAGTAAAAGTCAAAGTTGCTTTTCCAAACTTTGTCAGCATGTGCTTTAGTACAGTATTGTTCAAACTGTCAAATCTCAGATTCATCACGTGAATATTTTTCCCTCATACATCGTTTTAAGAAAAAAATATGTGGTGCTAAGTAATAAAGCTAGGAACCCAAGAATTGGCCATAATGTGCCACTGTATGTCAAAATTACCTGGTGCAAGTATCAACGTGATGAAAGCAATATTTTGGTCAGAATCCATGTTTTTAAAAAACATTGAAGGCGATAAATAGTTGCCAGAGAAATGTCAAAATTTGTATGAATCTTCAGTTTTTATGTTAAACACTAAATATGTAACCCAATCGACCTACCTCCAGTACGTTTCGAGTAATTTGCTGAAAACTAAATCTGGAACAAAAACGTCCTTATTTGTTGAAGATTAAATATCTGTTATATTAATATTAGAAAGTTCTTACTGCAAAAAGTGATTAAACCTATTTAAAAATAGAGCTATAACAATTTTCAAATCCCGGACGTAAATAATAACAAATCTCGGAGGTCATGTTCTACTTTCAGTCCTGTTCTTAAAACTCTAGACGGCAAAGCTTAAATACTGGCAGCTAAGACATTTTCTGTGATTTTATCTAACTTAATTACATTTATACAAAAATTATGAAGGTTCTAAATTGATTCACGACGTTGTTATAAAATATTATGTGTATAAGAAGGATAACAGCAGATGTTCCCTTGGCCGTCCGCTGCGCCAGTATATAAACACAGCCCAAGAGACAAGAGACTGCACTCGCAGTCGAGCAGCCGACCCGAGCGGACGCTGCTCTCTACACCTGGCGTAGCTGCCCGTCTGATAGCTCCCCGGAGTGGTCACAAATAAGCTGCAACTGGCGTAGCTGCCGGAGACGCTCTACTGAGCGGACGAACTAGCGCAAGCCGCTTAACGCTTTCGGGCGCTAAGTGGCAAGAGCTTTGGCTCAACTTCCTGCAACTTCGGTTGCAAATCTCCCCAGCGGGACTCTCCCGTTCTTTGGTAGGGTAATCTCAGTGTCAGGGGCCCGTTCACGTCGGATAACCCCGCGCACTGCAGGCCGCTCTCTTCAGCCCGCGCTCTCTTGCGCCGCGCATTGCACTCCGCGCTGATAGGTCGTAGGGACACCCCTCTTCTGTAGGGACACGATACACAGCAGTTTCGCCGGAAAAGCAAATATTGTCGTTTCGTGAAAAGAGCAAAATTGTCGCGCATCCTTCCCTATCCAAATAAAAACTCCCGAAACAGCAAAGATGTCCGATCTTTCCTGTGCTTCCCCACCACTTACCCGCAGCAAAGCTGCAGCACAAGAGGCGGAAGTGCCGGCTACTCCCGATATCATTTCCGTCCCACTGTCCACCTTCCAAGAGCAGGTTGCCTTGAAGGACAAACGGATCGCGGAACAGCAGGAGCTGATCGCAAAGCCGATTGGCAGTGAACACACACAGACAGAAACACCCACACCACACACACGGGCACCTACTGAAAAACCGAAGGACATGCCCCCTATTTCACCTCTGGCGGCCCAGGCACCGACGGAACCGGAGCCAGAACCGATGGAGGACACAACCAACACAGACGAAGACGGGCCGTGGCAGCAGGTCGGCCCAAAACGCAAACAGCCGCCAAATACACAAACAAGTGAGCCCACAAACTCACAAGGCAACGGCCGAGCGCTGTTGCCAACACCATCTACATCGCGAACCAACAACAAAGGCAACACAGGGACCAACACAAACAACCCTGCGACTGCAGCATCCACAAATCTACACTCCTGGAAATGGAAAAAAGAACACATTGACACCGGTGTGTCAGACCCACCATACTTGCTCCGGACACTGCGAGAGGGCTGTACAAGCAATGATCACACGCACGGCACAGCGGACACACCAGGAACCGCGGTGTTGGCCGTCGAATGGCGCTAGCTGCGCAGCATTTGTGCACCGCCGCCGTCAGTGTCAGCCAGTTTGCCGTGGCATACGGAGCTCCATCGCAGTCTTTAACACTGGTAGCATGCCGCGACAGCGTGGACGTGAACCGTATGTGCAGTTGACGGACTTTGAGCGAGGGCGTATAGTGGGCATGCGGGAGGCCGGGTGGACGTACCGCCGAATTGCTCAACACGTGGGGCGTGAGGTCTCCACAGTACATCGATGTTGTCGCCAGTGGTCGGCGGAAGGTGCACGTGCCCGTCGACCTGGGACCGGACCGCAGCGACGCACGGATGCACGCCAAGACCGTAGGATCCTACGCAGTGCCGTAGGGGACCGCACCGCCACTTCCCAGCAAATTAGGGACACTGTTGCTCCTGGGGTATCGGCGAGGACCATTCGCAACCGTCTCCATGAAGCTGGACTACGGTCCCGCACACCGTTAGGCCGTCTTCCGCTCACGCCCCAACATCGTGCAGCCCGCCTCCAGTGGTGTCGCGACAGGCGTGAATGGAGGGACGAATGGAGACGTGTCGTCTTCAGCGATGAGAGTCGCTTCTGCCTTGGTGCCAATGATGGTCGTATGCGTGTTTGGCGCCGTGCAGGTGAGCGCCACAATCAGGACTGCATACGACCGAGGCACACAACGCCAACACCCGGCATCATGGTGTGGGGAGCGATCTCCTACACTGGCCGTACACCACTGGTGATCGTCGAGGGGACACTGAATAGTGCACGGTACATCCAAACCGTCATCGAACCCATCGTTCTACCATTCCTAGACCGGCAAGGGAACTTGCTGTTCCAACAGGACAATGCACGTCCGCATGTATCCCGTGCCACCCAACGTGCTCTAGAAGGTGTAAGTCAACTACCCTGGCCAGCAAGATCTCCGGATCTGTCCCCCATTGAGCATGTTTGGGACTGGATGAAGCGTCGTCTCACGCGGTCTGCACGTCCAGCACGAACGCTGGTCCAACTGAGGCTCCAGGTGGAAATGGCATGGCAAGCCGTTCCACAGGACTACATCCAGCATCTCTACGATCGTCTCCATGGGAGAATAGCAGCCTGCATTGCTGCGAAAGGTGGATATACACTGTACTAGTGCCGACATTGTGCATGCTCTGTTGCCTGTGTCTATGTGCCTGTGGTTCTGTCAGTGTGATCATGTGATGTATCTGACCCCAGGAATGTGTCAATAAAGTTTCCCCTTCCTGGGACAATGAATTCACGGTGTTCTTATTTCAGTTTCCAGGAGTGTACAAGCATTACGTAGAACACAAACAATACCGCGACTGGCTTCCCACCAGTCATCTACACAACTACGGAGACCTAAGTCTCCTAAACAATGAATTTAACAAAAAACACAATCCCACAACATACTACTCTAAGCTCACTGGGGAACACGCTGCACTGTACGTGGCGAACAAGTCAGATTACACAAATCTACTGGACTTTCTTAAAGAAAGGAAGGTAGAGCACTTCACGTACAGGACAGTCCTGGAAAAAACACAGCAGTACGTGATCAAGGGGATAGACTCACGAACCCCGACCGACACAGTACATGAAGAACTTTCTGCTCTCGGGTGGGAGTGCATTCGGGTAAACCGAATGTCAGAGTTCGGCACAGCAAGACCGTCTCATAAGTCCATGGCGGAATTGGCCGACATGGCCAAGTCCCGCGACCTGCTGAAGTTAAAGCTATTTCTTCACATGGTCGTCAATGTAGCGATTTACAACACGCCGCGCACCCCCCAACAATGCCATAACTGCCAGCGCTTTGCGCACGCGGGTATCAGATACGGTCTCGCACCCCGCTGCCGCATTTGCGCTGGCGGTCACACGACCCAACGCTGCAAACTCCCCCATACAGCACCTCGCAAGTGCGCCAACTGTGGTGCTGCCCATCCGGCAAACTACAGATGGTGCATTGCTTACAAAGCAGCTCTGAGGCGCAAAATAGCGAAACATGCCAAACCTACCGCCATCACAGTTCCGAAACCGCCCCCGCGCCCAGTAAGAAGTGGAATATCCTTCGCTGGAGTGGTCGCTGGCAGCCCCAGCAGCGCGGGACGGTCAGAGGAGCCGCAGAGCTCAGGACAAGCTCAGTAAACACCCCCAGCAACAGACACACAACAGACAAACACAACACCTGACGCCACACCCGCACCGGGCACACCACACGAAACCAGCAACAACGACACCCTACCTCCCGAGATCGCGGACTGCAGCCCACCACAGGCTACAGAAAACGCACCTACACAGGGACGACCACAGCGCCAGAGGAGGAGAAGGAGAAACAGCCGCAGCACGAGGAACACGACCACACCACAACAAGTACACAGACAACAGGACGCCAACACTCACGAACACAACCCGGACACCAACTCAACAACCCACATAACACACCCACTCACCACAGAGAATGCACAGGCGCCCACAACTGCCACACGAACAGCCGACACTCAGGCCAGCCCTCACCAGACGCCAACACAGGAACAAGCGGCCGCTAACACGACCAATAACTCGCAGGCCGACATGACCAACATTACGACAACATTCCAGAGAATAATAGAAACATTATTCCCCGGACGCACGACCACCGAAATAGCCACGAAGATTATGGGGTGTGTCTGACAACTCTTCATGCAGTTCATGTCGAGCACGCTCTGGACTAGCTTCCAAGCCACTATCACACCACTTTTTACACTACTACATGGATAATACACCACACCAGCCCCGAAACGCAGACTTAAACACAATCACACAGATCCTGTTTTGGAATGCCAACGGGATCGCAAGCAAATAAGCCGAAATGGCCGCGTTCATCGAGCGAAAGGGTATCCGAATCGCTCTTGTGAACGAGACACTGCTTACGCCTCGCAAACAACTAAACATCCCAGGGTATTGTGTCTACCGTACCGACCGAGCGGATGGCAGGAGGGGAGGCGGCACGGCAATCATCATACACAGAGACATAGAACACACGAACATCGAACTCCCAGCACTTGAAAGACTAGAGGCTACGGCCGTCAGGGTCAAGTTCAACGGAGCCAACACCACACTGATATCGATATACAATCCTCCTAAAAACATAGTAACACGCGATATCAGCACAGTACTCAACACAGCACCGCGGGTAATTGCCGCTGGAGACCTCAACGCAAAACACCCTGATTGGAACTCACGAATACGAACCTCCAACGGCAAGAAACTGTACGAAC
Source organism: Schistocerca nitens (assembly GCF_023898315.1). NCBI lineage: Eukaryota > Metazoa > Arthropoda > Insecta > Orthoptera > Acrididae > Schistocerca > Schistocerca nitens. Next base: position 349,692,116 of record NC_064619.1, read on the forward strand.
ACGCACTAGGCCGAAACTACATTATACTTGGATCGGACGTTCCCACGTTCGTGCCTACACAGACTCGACATAGGCCAGACGTGTTAGACATAGCCCTCATAAAGGGCATCGCATGCACACTCAACCTTACGGTTGAAAACGATCTGGACTCAGACCACATGCCTGTAATACTGCACATCGAAGAGACACTGCAGGACATCGAACCACGCAGGATGCTTAACTACAAACGTGCGAATTGGACACTGTTCAAGGAAACGCTTGATAGTTGCATTCCTGACACCCACGAAATTAACAACACACAGCAAATCGATGAGGCTGTAGAGGCTCTCACAACTGCCGTCCAAGACGCAATGACTGACGCCATTCCATTTACAACACCAAGACAACACTCGACGGCCCTGCCCCAGGAAATCCTGTGCCTTATCTCAATGAGGAACCGCCTCAGGAGATACTGGCAGCGTACCAGGCGCCCGTTCTATAAACTGCATGTCAACAGACTCCAGGGCATAATACGGAATAAAATACAAACATTCAGAAACGAGCAATGGGGACAGAAACTCGCTGGGCTGGATACCACACGTCCTGGCTTGTGGCAGCTGGCCAGACACCTCACCAGGGAAAAACATTACATTCCCACGTTACAAGGACCAGACGGCCCAGCCTACTCCGCGACGGAGAAGGCAGAGCTTATGGCCACAACACTTGCAGCGTCTTTCATGGCGTATCCTGTTCCTTCAGACCCAGCATTCACACTTGAAACGGACCAGGTGGTTACACGACTTGTAGCCCAGCCCTAGCGCAACGAAATAAGACGTACTAGCACAAATGAAATCACATGGGCTATCAAGCACACCAACGCCAGAAAAGCCCCAGGGCCTGATAGCATTCAAAACCGTGTCCTCCCGGAGTTCACGGATAAAGCCGTAGAATACCTCACACACTTAACGAATGCCATCCTGACACACCAACACTTCCTTGACTTTTGGAAGGCGGCCAAGGTCCTGATGTTCAGGAAGCCAGGGAAAGACCACTCCCTCTCACTCAGCAAGATTGTTGAGAAGGTAATACTAAAACGTATCACTAGGCATTGCATCGCCAACGACACCCTAAGACCGGAGCAATTCGGTTTTAGGAATCACCACTCGACAACACAACAACTACTCCGCGTAGTCGAACATATAACATACGGCTACAACATGAACAAAGCCACAGGGGCCGTGTTCCTAGACATCGAAAAGGCTTTCGATCGTCTCTGGCACAACGGACTCATACGCAAACTAAGCGAAGCTGGTTTCCCGGACGGACTCGTACGTCTCATACACTCATATCTCACGAACAGATGTTTCAACACTAACGTGCAGGATAAACAATCAACACAACGCGGTATCCAAGCTGGAGTACCCCAAGGAAGCATCCTAGGGCCCATCTTGTTTAACCTGTACATTAATGACTTCCCAGCGACACAAAACACGACGTTAGCCGTCTACGCGGATGACACAGCCATCCTCGCGCAAGACTGGAAACCGTCGAACATCAATTCACGAATACAGACAGCACTCAGAACAGCTGAGCCTTGGTTGAAGCGATGGCTTATTAAAGTAAACGTAGACAAATGCGAAGCAGTTCTGTTCACACGCAGACCGAAACTACTGCGGAAACACCAACACTGTAGACCAATAACACTACATATACGCCCAATACGTTTCCGAGAGAAAGTCAGGTACCTTGGTGTCTGGCTGGACCGGAAACTTACATGGGGGGACCACATCGAATACGTTGCCAACCGAGCGCACGAGCTCTACCCAATGCTCAACAGGGAAAGCACATTGAATAGGAGGGTGTCGAGGTCCATATACATGACACTGATTAGACCTCTGATGACGTACGCAGCTCCCGTCTGGGGATATGCAGCTCCTACACGACTGCGCCGCCTGCAGGTCATACAAAACCAGGTGCTACGAATCATTAGCAACGCTCCACGCTACAGACGCACCGTAGATCTTCACCATGAATACCGCCTTGATACCCTCAAGGAAGTATTCAAAAAACACGCCACACGACTATACAGGAACTCGAGACACTCGAACAATCCTTTCATCCTCACTCTGGGAAACTACGATCGCAACCACAGGTGGAAGCACAAGCGGCCAAAGACACTGCTAGCTAGGGCATAGCCACCTATGGTAAACTAACATACGCAAACAGCGACAAACGTCGGTAAGCCCCTGCATATCAGCAACACTGACTGGCAACTACCAGCTGCTATTAGAGCCGACCAACAGGCCACAGCAGGGACACCGACGAGCTCGCCCACAGACGCACAAACAATCTGCCAACATTCCCTCACACTGTGCTTCCGGTATATGACCTATCGGACACAAGACCGATAACAAACCTAACTGTTGCAGGTTGCAGGACGCTGAACGAGGACTCTGTACCAGCACCCAGCGCCAGCCGCCGAGCAGCACAAACGCACAACGTCAAGGTATCGACATGCATGATACCCACTACTAACAAAGCCTATCCTTGCACAACCTATCGCAGGCAGCAAGACAACCGCTACTGCTCTTACCACCCGACCTAATTATCGCAGAGGTTTTTTCCCTTGGCTCTTGCCTTGGCACTTTTTTTCCTCTGCCCTTAAAACCGCTATCCTTCGTCAGATTTCGACCAATCTATCTCCAGATGAGCGCGTATTAATGGTTAATCTTAACCAGACGTACGCAAACATCGCAGTACCGACATCCTGCGACACCTCACTTTAGTGAATACTAACGCTTATGCAGAGATGGCAGTAGACATTTTGTGTTGGCCATCATGCCGGTGTGGACGTGGAGGGTCTCCACCTCTAATATAAAACAAGACTAGTCTTTACTTCGCACCCAGCCACTGTATAACCGGCCGGCCGAAGTGGCCGTGCGGTTAAAGGCGCTGCAGTCTGGAACTGCAAGACCGCTACGGTCGCAGGTTCGAATCCTGCCTCGGGCATGGATGTTTGTGATGCCCTTAGGTTAGTTAGGTTTAACTAGTTCTAAGTTCTAGGGGACTAATGACCTCAGCAGTTGAGTCCCATAGTGCTCAGAGCCATTTGAACCATTTGAACCACTGTATAACCCAAGTCAAACACCGGAGTATGCGATGCTTCGGATGACGTCACAGCCAGAGTACAATTAAACTCATGTGTTCGGTACAAATAGGAAATGAAATCGCAAGGGCTGCACATCGTCCCGGATCGCTTAGATTTCTCAGAAGTAATTGTTAGTTTAAGTAGCCTGTTTATGTGTTTGTATGTTGGCAGCGCTATAGGCTATATTAAAATCTCTGGCAGCTCTGAGCTCTCTCTGTAAGAGACTCTGTTGCTGGTCGGACTTGCAGTTGGAAGTTAATAGCCAGAAGTGATGGTAACTGGAAGTGAATAGCAAGCGGTGATGGCAGTTAGGAGTGAATAGCCAGCAGTGATGGAGGTTGGAAGTTAATAGTTAGCAGTGATGACTGTTAGAGGTCAGTAGTGTTAGCGTGAACGGACGGTCTAGACGTGCCCGTCGTGGAGATTTAATATTATTGACGATTATTTAATATTTGAAATTGGATGTCACGGACGATTACGTAATATTTGAACTGGCTGCCACATGATTAAGGTAAAATCTGATAAATACATCTGATTTGGGTATAACCCACGTAATTTGTCTGATTCTGCATACCCCAGAATATAACATCCTTCATTTGGAATCCTCATTATTCTGTAACGTCATGTGTAGATCATCTGCCATTTTCGATTTACTTTCTATAACGCAGAAGCTTTCAGGTGCGCCTTTAACAACATGAAATCTTCTTCTCTGTATTGTCTGTCACATCGTCGTTTTATGAGATTAGCCTGCTGACTCAATGCCAACAGTGGCTCTTCCATTTTATCTCCGTGACTTTCTACTCTGGGTAGATGAGGTAGGGGTTCAAGCCATTCGTTTTTCTGAGTACGATCAAACATCAACTCCTCTGGTGTAAAACCAGTGGCATCATGTGGCAAGTTGTTGTATATTTGTTCAAAAATTCTGAGGTATTCGCTCCATTTCGTATGCTTAATTGCAGTATATGTACTCATGAATGTATTAAATTTACGAAAAATTCTTTTCACAGGACTGTTGTGTGGATTAAAGCGCGATATCAAAAAGTGCTTGGTCTCCTCATTACTTAAGAAATCTTTCTATTTCGTACTCTTAAAATACAAAGCATTATCCCATAAGGTAGTCATAGGCTTGTTCACTTGTGGAATAAATTCTGTTACTATATGCTTAATAATAGGGATAGAGTTTGTACGTTTTAAGACATATACGAGGACTGTTCAGTAAGGAATGATCATAATTTTTATGGTCATAATTTCCTGCTCTAAAATTTAATCGTATGATATTCTGTTAGCTTACTGTGCAACAAACACGCCGTAGTACTGTCATCGTTGGGACTCCTGTTTCCGGCGTGTGAGAGGCAGGAAAGGTCAGACACGTTCAGTATCGCCTACCACTACAATGGAGGTACACGCGAGGCACAATAAGCGGCTCTGAAATTCTGCTTTCGTCTCAAAAAATCTTCAGCTGAGGCCTATTCAATGTTACACGAGAGTCTGCTCTTCCCTGCAGCAGAGCCCGAAGGTGATTTAAAATGTTTAAAGAGGGGAGACAATCAATTTCGAAGGAAGGTGGATCTAGTGCTCCAGTTACCGCTCTTACGGAATAAAACATCAAGACTGCTGCTGTCATCCTGAGAGAGGATAGACGAATTACCTTAAGATCACTTTCTGAAATACTGAACATTTCATTGGGTGCCACCCAAACGTTGGTGACAGAAAAGTTACACATGACACGTGTTTTGTGCGATGGATTCTAAGACTGTTGATTCCTGAACAAAAGGACATTCACGCGCAGGTCTGCATGCAGTTAAAGTTGATGTTAGAGGAAGATCCATAGTTCCTTTCAAATGTAATCACTCCTGATGAAATTTGGCTAAATTATTTTGAGCCTGAGAGCAAACAGCAGAACTCAGTGTGGGAATCTCCTTCACCACCAACCCCCAAAAAACCAGAAGTGGTTGCTTCTGCTGGGAAAGTTATGGTCATCTCATTATTTGATATTCATGGAATGGTTTATCAGCATGTTGTACCTGCATACACATCAGTAACTGGACAATACTATAAAAATGTCATGAAAACAGTGCAAGTCCATATCAGTTTCAAAAGACCACATTTCCGTGAAGCTTGCTGGATGCTACACCACGATAATGAGCGGTCGCATATTGCCAATGTTGTTGCTGAATATTTTGCATCCCTCACCCTCACTATAGTCCGGATTTAGCCCAATGTGACTTTTTTCTTTTCCCAAACATGAAGAAATGCCATCGTGGGAGTCATTAGCCATCATCAGAAGCATTGGTGAAGGCTGCGGAGGCGATTTTGAAGGACCTGTCAAAAAATGTTTTCCTGCACATATCTGAAGACTGCCAAAACGCAAGGAAAAGTGGATCGCATTCATGGGAGACTGCTTTGAGAACGGCCATAAAAATTTTGAGCGTGAGTAAAGGTATGATGTTAAAAAATAATTATGATCATTCTTTATTGAACAGCCCTCGTAATTTCATATACTTCGTAAAGAAGTCATGTATTACTAAGACATACTTTTCACCTCCGCGAGCAATGGGTAGAGGTGCCGCGACATCAAATGATACAAGGCTTAGCGGTCTATTCGGTATGGTAGGGTGTAATTCCCCTTTTGTACTTTTATTCGTGGTCTTGACTTTTGACATATGGTAGAGGTGCGTATTAACTTCTGTACATGTGTCTGTAGGTTCGGATAGTAGCAATACGTAGCAATTTTTCTTGTACACTTTTTTATACCAAAGTTTCCACAGCAATGGTGTGTATACCAGATAAAATTTTCTATACTTCCTTCTGAAATACAAACAAGCCATTGTTCACAAGCAGATTTCCTTCGGTACAGCCGGCCGGAGTGGCCGAGCGGTTCTAGGCGCTTCAGTTTGGAACCGCGCGATCGCTACGGTCGCAGGTTCGAATCCTGCCTCGGGCATGGATGTGTGTGATGTCCTTAGGTTAGTTAGGTTTAAGTAGTTCCAAGTTCAAGGGGACTGATGACCTCAGATGTTCAGTCCCATAGTGCTCAGAGCCATTTGAACCATTTGACCCTTCGGTACAACAAAACATTGTCCTCGATTTTATAATGTCTTTGTAATTCACTATCCTCCCTCCTGTTAAGCATTTCTCGCACTTTTCGCCATAGTGGATCTGCCTCTTGCAGATTCGCTATGTTCTTACACATGGACAAATATTTTTGCCATCGAGTTCCCTCCATTAACAGCAGTACTTTACATTCGGATGATTGTTTCACTAGTTCAGCGAACCCGCCTAAGCCCTGTGGTAGCCTCAATAATGCATTGGCCACCACATTCTGACTTCCTTTCACATGTCTTATCTGAAATAAATGTTCCTGTAATGACAAAATCCACCGAACTAACCTAGCCTTTAGCGACTTACACGACAGTATGAAACTAAGTGCTTAGTGACCACAAAACACTAATATTTTCTTTCCGTACACATAATAGTGATATTTACTGAAAGACCAGACTACTGCCAGAGCTTCTAGCTCCGTGGCTGGGTATGCTTGTTCACATGGTGCCAGAACGTGACTAGCAAAACCAATACTCTTTATTTCAGTAGCCTCTGAAGTGTCGTCCACGTGAAATAAACACTCCCCTCCTCCCAGGCCTGTAGTAGAAGCATCCGTCTCAATACAAAAATCCATCGACATAGCTGGATGGTGAAGTACCATGGAATTTAATAAGGCTTCTCTAATTTTGATGAAAGTCGTGCTTGCGTTGGTTAGTAAACACACACTGAATATTTCTTCTCGATAAGGGGAGTAAGACTGGACTTTTCATCAGCTGTGCTGGTATGAACCATCTAAACAAGGAAGCTAAACCCAGACATGCCTTCAGTTGCTTACGGTTTGTAGGGTACAGAACACTCTTCATTGCTTCTAATTTTCCTGATTCTGGAGAAATACCCATCAGTGATATTATATGCCCCTGGTACTTTAACTGGTGCCAACCAAATTTTGATTTCTTTAAATTAATTGTAACGCCAGCCTGTGAGAATTTATCCAAAACGCGCTTCATTAGAGTCAAATGTTCCTCCCAGGTATTTGTGGCCATCAACAGATCGTCCACATAGAGTGTTAATAGATCGAACAACTCGGGGCCTAGGACGGTGTCTAATTCTGAGATAAATACACCCGCACTAACATTCAAGCCTAATGAAAGCACACGAAATTGGTACGTCCTTCCACCAAAAATAAATGCAGTATATTTCCGGCACTGTTCCGTTAAGGGAACCTACCAATATGACCATCGCAAATCGATGCTTGAGAGAAATTTCTTGCTGTGAAATCTTTGTGTTTGTTCATCAAGGTTTTCTTTTCTTGTTCTTATCGCTATTATAATTTTATTGATATTTCTATCATCAAGTATCTATCTGATATTACCGTCAGATTTACCACAGCTAGTAATGCACTACTGTAGGGACAAAGGGGAGGTTCAATTGTTCCCGTATACAGCATTTTCTTTATTTCCTTCAACACACCCTCACGTTTACTCCAAGACACGGAATAGGAAGCATGAGAGAACCTGCGTATCATACACATATCCTAGAATTATTCGGGGTTTTTCCGAAAATGTGCCTGCATACTTAGTCAATAATCGAGAAAGCTCATGCTTCTGTTCACTAGTTAAGTATTCTGACTCCCTGACTTTCAATTGAATCTCTTGTTATACTTTAACGATTTCGTCATCATGCCGTTCTTTTGTTTTAGGATATGCCCTCAATGGTACATCACCCTGCATATTAAGTACAAAGGGTCCCACTTCTACATGCTCGAACCACCGACAGTACTACCTATTGCGCTTCGCCATTATTTAGATCAATGGTAATTGCAAATTCTTGGTAGACGTTTGTAGATAGCAAAAGTCCTGATGGATGTCGATCGTAGCACTTGCTTCCCTCAGTATGTCCCATCCCAGGATGCAAGTCGCAGTTAAATTCTTAATAATGAGGGATGTACATAATATCATATTATTTTCTATTTCTGTTCCTGTCTGCACCTGACCTTTGACATTTTGCGACTTTCTGTTTATTGCCCCCATAATTTTATAATTTTCAACCGGCAGCGTAGGCAGTCTTATTTTCGTTAATGACATTAAAGAAATTCTCAGACATCACCAACACAGCCGCTCCTCTGTCAATTAAAACAGCTGCGACGACACCATTTATTTTTACTGCAGCCTGTACGATCTCGGTTTGTTGGTCAGAACATTTACGCGGTTCTGTGACTAATCCTCCCACAAATCCTGGCCGTCATTATAAAGCAGCATAGCAATCTGATTAATATTGTTTTCTAGTTTGCCTTCGCTTCCATTCCCAGTAGCCGAATGACGAAGGCTTACATCGACCCCCTGTAGTTTGTTGGCTGCTTGTCATCTCTAACTTCTACTATTTGCACATTGTGCTGTCTATTTGTATTATTTTGTGTAGTAGCCGTCTTATTAACCCATACCGACGTAGAAGTATTTGCCGGCATCGGAATGGCTTCGACATTATGGATCGAGACTTTCTGTTCCTGTTTATTTGACGGTGCCGACCAGTTAGCAGCCATATTCTGCCGCCACTGGCCACTTCCCTGTTTCATACTTTCAGGCTGAAAATTACTTCCGTAATTCTCCTCCTCCCCCTTTTTCCGATCCATCATATCACTTCTATTCTTGTTGGGAGAGCAGTTACCGCTTGACATACCGTTTTCTCTATTCCCATTCTCTCCTTTTAGCCCGTTTGATCTCTCATAGCTATTACCAACACATTCCTATCCCCAGTTATTATTCCGTTGTTGGTTTCAATAATCGCTATTCCTATGTTTGTGGTCATTTATTGTCCCTTCATCGTATTATTTTGTTGTTGTGCATCCTCTTGTATCGAATCGAAGGAATCCACGACCGACATGAGCGTCTCTAAATCATTGTCAGGTACTTGCATGAACTCTCTTCGTATTGAGATAAGCAACTTGGATTTCAATACCCTAAGCACGTTGCGTGTGGCGATCGGCTCTGACCAGTACCTCGTTTTGTTTATATACCTCTCAAAATATTTTCCGAGCGTTCCTAGCTTGAAATTGTACATTTCAGGATTATACAGCTGTTTCGGTAGCCTTTCTTGTATACTAACTGACCAAAACTTGGCCAAGAAATGTTGCTCGAACACGCTAAAAGAATGACAGTGTAGGGAAGCAGCCTACTCACGCCTTATAAAATTCACATCAGTCTTTCCACCGTGTGCCAGCCAGTCCGCTGTAACTATCTCTGACGTCATAAATGTTGCGCAATACTTTAAAAATTAAGTAAACAACCTGAAACGTTTCTAGCATGTCAGGAGTAATACTAAACCAATACGTGTTGAATATCAGTTCAATAACTTTAACCATTTTCGAAATTTGGACGTTTTTCTGTAAAAATCATTGGCGCAACAGAAAAAGAGCTAGAAACTTAAAAATTTATATTTAGATTCCTTTTTCATAATAATTTAGTAGAAACAGTATTCTGGATCTCACAAATTAAAATTTTAGTTGAAATTCATGATTTTCTGGTTTTTATCTTAGAAATTAAGGAAGCAAGATGGATTAAGTACGCGAATAAATAAAGCTAGGATGTTTAAACTTAAGTAGAAGGGAGATCCGCTATAATCATAAAAATGTGAGAAGTTTCAACAGAATAACTATAAAACTATAGCTATAGCGTATCTCCAAAGAACAAGTTCAGAGCTCGTCTATTGCGTGTAGTGTAATTAAATTAATTCTCTCTCCCAAAATATTTGACTTAGCCACGTCAGACTTCTATTATGATTACTTAGCTGTGTGCTGATTGCATATTTAAATTGAGAGCTTCATCGGCCATCAGCAAAGGAAGCAATGATTTATTCAATAACTTAAAGTGGTGCATTACTAGCCCAGCGGCTAGTCGGGAGAGCAGATTTGATCAGTCATTCCCTTAGCCGTCCCCACCGCGGCTTTATAAGTAAGAACGCTGCGCGAGAAAAGGAAGGCCCCAGTTCTCTCTAGACGCTGATTAGCGCACCACCTGTGCTGGGAGTCGCGTCGCGTAGCGTCGGTATCATTGCTATAAACAGCCTCGGATGCCGTAATAAGTTACTCGGAATACGCGTAACCATGAAATCGTTTACGAGTGAAGTGTTAATTCTGGGATGACTTTAATGATCTATCTTCAGTTTGCGCATGTCGTATTTTCACGTGCCACCGCAGGACAGACATTCTACTATTATTTAGCGTGGCGTTTGATGAACATTATCATCAAATTATGACGAGCATTCACTTAAACATTTAATTTGAACAGTTATGCATCAGCGCATTAGACTCTGAACTGCACTGGTAGTTGGATTGTGTGGATTCCTTTTGGTCTGTGACTTTCAGAATATAGTGAAAATTTTAGAGTGAATGGTTTTTGTTTATGAATCCCAGACAATCTCCTGTCTGTGACTTTCAGAATATAGTGAACATTTTAGAGTGAATGGTTTTTGATTATGAATCCCAGACAATCTCCTAATTCCTCAGAGCTATAAGCTGTAGCTACACATGAATTTCTCAGATGAAGTGGACACTAGGAATTCTAATTACAGGCTTCACCTTTTGCTAATCACTTTCTGGTTGCCAATATTGTAGTTAGAGAGCCAGTGTTGAGAATGGAAAACAACAGCATTAAATAAATAATAGGAACATTAACAATTATTCCACCAGCCGCCCCACATATGTTGCTAATCGGCCGGGAAAGAAACTGATTAAAAGTGAAAGCGATTTTTAAATATTCGGATTCGGGAGTGAAATGCGACACGCAACTGAGTAATAGAACAGTGATAGTGTTACGTGTGCATGTGGACGACGCAATTGGATTAACAACGCATCTGGATTGAAGGAGCTGGCACTGAGTCTAGCGGCGCTGCCGGCATCGCGAGAAGCCAGTTTCGCCTCACCACAGTCATCCGTCGGAGCAGCCGGAGCCGCGTCTGCTGTTACGGGCTATGCCCACAACACAGCAGTTGTCGAGGTGCCGTCTGCAGTTCAACGCGCCGCGTCACATCAGTAATCCTGGTACGCCGCGCCGGTAACGCCATACGTCGTGCAGAAGGAACTACGTTAAGTGAAAAACTGTTAAAATTTTTACTAACCTGCACTAAAAGACTGTCAGCAATGGAACCGCCAGAAGAAACTGAGGTTAAACATAAATCAGGACCTATGTCTTTTGAGGGAACTGTAAATCCAGACAATGGTTCAAGTGTAAATATGCATGAAAATAGTAATGTTAAAGTGAAGTCCGAACTAGTGTCTCCTGACAGTAGTGTGAAAAAGGGCAACGATTCAATAGTAGAGACCCCTGTAGTAAAGCAGAAATCAGAAAGTGTTAAGTTATTGGATGATAGTTTCTCTGATGAATTAAAAATGAAACAGTCATCAGAGATGGTAGAGTTTAAGAAGGAGAAGTTAGATATGACTGATCAATCAGAAGTTTCATTTAGTTTTGATGATTCTGGTGTTTGAGCTAGTTTTTCGTCACCTGAGTGTGATAAAAAGCCAGCTAGTGAGCAACGCAAAGATACTGGGGCTGTTGATTTAAATGTAATATTACAAGCAATAGCTGCCAGTAATGCAAAAATGTCAGCCAGTAATGCTAGAATGACAGCTGAGTTAAAATCTGATATAATTGAGGTAAATAACAGGATTGTGGCCAGCCAACCCAATTTTAATAAATGGTTTGAGGCAGTGGACAATAAATTAGAATCCAATAAAGCTGAATTAGAAACTTCCTTCACGACTGGCTGCAATAAGTTGAAAGAGGATCTGGACAGTTTAAATTATAAAATTGATTACAACCATGAGGATATTAAGAAAAAGGTTGTTCAAAATTTATCTGAGATGTATAAAACAGTAAAATCCGAAGTTGCTGAGGTTCGCAAAGACTTCCAAATGGAAGATGCGAAGCTGGAGCACAAGTTAACAGAAAAGATCGAGGCGGAATCTGAACTGTGCTCAGATAGGTTTAAAGATGTTAATATAAAAGTAAACATATGTGAAGCAGAAGTAGACGCAATCAAAACTGATACTACTCATATTGTGCAAAGAGTAGATAATGTTGAAATGAGAGTAGAAAATATTAGTACTAACATTGCTAACATTGAGAGTAAAGTAGCTTCAGTAACTTCTGGTAATGGTAGTATGCAACAAGTTGTAGCTGCAAACGCCGCTTTTATCGGGTGTCGGCAGTTCTTGCGGTTCGATCCACATAAAAATATCCACCCGCTAGATTTCTGGAACGAATTTGGAGATGTGATTCCACCAACTTGGTCTGAACGAGAGAAAATCTCATTTATTAGAAGCCATTTAGCAGGTGACGCCATGCGTTGGTCAGCTGATGTTATGTTGAAGTGTAAAACATTAGCGGAATTTAAAACAGCTTTCATTAATGAGTATTGGTCTAGTAATAAGCAGAATGAAGTGTTGAGAGAATTTTGGAGTGGAAAACGCTTCAATGCAGGCAAGGTTTCTATTAAAGAGTTTGCCAGGTCATGGATCTCACGTTTGTCATATTTGGCCGAAAAGCTAAAACCTGAAATGATAATACTAGGTCTTGAAGCCAAACTGCCATGGTATTGGCAAACTAGAATTATATCTGCCCCTAGAAACAATCTGGATCGTTTCATTGAATATTTGGAACGTGTAGAGCGTGTGGCTGCCAATGAGGAGCAAGCACGTAATAACAGAAATGCCAATAACAGTAGTAGTAACTTTAAGAACGAGCAGAATGGCAATGTTAACATCAGAACAGTACGTGTTCCCCATCCTAAGAAAGGTAGGAATTGGAGAAATAATTACCAGAACCAACAATGGCATCCAAGTGATAGTAATTTTGTTCCTAACAAAAATGTGCAAGTAAACAACAGTGTTGAAAGCAATGCTGTGCCTGTTAACTATAATGCAAATAAAGGTAACAGTAGTAGGCAGAGGCTGGAAAACTAGTTCCCGTCTATGAGGATACTGGCGCTCACCAGGCGGTTGCTTTTCCTAAGCCAGTAATTACAGTAATTAGTATGAAAATCAGTATACTCAAACTGAGGATTCGTATGATGGGTCGGTAGCATCCAATGATACTACAGAAATATAAAACCACTCACAGTATTTGACAGATACCGTGTTAGAGACGCTTTCTAAGTGGCAAGAGAAAGAGAAGTCACAGCAGTGTAACAGTAGGGAAGAGCTACAAAATACTGAATTGTCAGGTGAAGGAGCAGAAGAAATTCATGCTTATATTTACGATGAGGATGATGTGCTCTTATCTATAGTGCCTGTGCAGGATTTTGATACTGTACTAATAGATTTACGACGGGAGGTAAATGAGAATGTAGAGGTTAGCCTGTTACGTGTCGATGAACCCAGTAGCTGTGACCAGTTGTCACTGGAGAAGGAACCCGACGATAATAGTGAAAGTGATTTAGCTGTAACTAGTGTTATGCCCGGTCTGGAGGCGCAGAATCGCTCAGACTACAGTAATTTGGGTCATGTTCAGCAAACTAAATATAATGAAGTCGTGCGGTGTTTCGATTTGAAATTAATAGACCGACTGGAAAAGGCAGCTCAGAATGTAGTTCAGGAAACCCCTACACACTTTGACCTAAATGTAATGAAGACAGATGTCGATCACTTTAGTTGGAGACGAATCCAAAATGAACTATTGGATGAGTTCGAGGAACCACCTGTACAACCTAGAATAAGCCACCCTATAATATTAGTGAATATGTTGGGTATCAATGTACGTTGTTTCTCAGACAGTGGAAGTGAGGTGAGTGCGATATCTCAGTCCTTCTTTGATGCATTACCTGGTAAAGACAAGCTTACAGTAATGAGGGTATCAGGAATAAGAATAATTGGTGCTACTGGCAAGGTGTCAAAAACGGTGAAGCAAGAAGCTTTACTGCCCTTTAACATTAATGGTAATTTAATTGATCATCCATGCTTAATTGTAAACAATCTCAGTATTGAGGTTTTAATTGGCATAGATTTCTTGTCGAAATATCAGAGTGTTGTTGACTTTGAAAGAAGCCAGTTAAAATTGGTCTTGCCAATAACCGGAGTAATTACGGTACCTTTTATTGATAAACGTGTAGTAACTAATGATGAAACTTGGGAGCTGCCTATACGAATTCTGAAAAATAGGAGATACTGGGACGAAGGTGTTAATCTTAGTAAAAGTAAGCTAAACACAGAAGAAGAAGAAGCAATTATTTTGGGCAAAATAGAAGCTAAATTGCAGGAAATACACCAAAATTTCGGCTCTTACTCTCAAATACTAAAATCTTCCGGTATGACTATCAAGCCAGCATTAAGCTAATGAATTCTGTAGGGAGGAGGTTGTTCCGTAACCTCTACACAGTGTGGCAGCTGTGCAGCCCCAGCTGTGTGAGATCTCCTTTCCCATTTCAGATTGAATTCTCTCTTCATCTTTTCTATCCACCTAAAATTTCGACCTCTTCTTTCCAACATATTAAATTTTCCGTAATGGTCATCAAGCCAATAATAAACTAATGAATTCTGTAGGGAGGAGGTTGTTGTGTAACCTCTACACAGTGTGGCAGCTGTGCAGTCCCGGCTGTGTGAGATCTTCTTTCCTTTTCAGGTCTCACTCATTCTTCATCTTTCCTCTCCACCAAAATTTCGGCTCTTACTCTCAAATACTAAAATCTTCCGGTATGACCATCAAGCCAGCATTAAGCTAGTGAATTCTGTAGGGAGGAGGTTGTTCTGTAACCTCTGCACAGTGTGGCAGCTGTGCAGTCCCAGCTGGGTGAAATCTTCTTTCCCATTTGAGAACTCACTCTATCTTCATCTTTCCTATCCACCAAAGTTTCGACTCCTTCTTTGCAATACAAAAATTTTCCGTCATGGCTATCAAGCCATGAGTTCTGTAACCATTCTAACCACCGATTAGTGAAGAAAATACTTAATGTGACAAACCTAACAGTGACATAAAGAACAGAGATGTATGATGTAATTAAGATACAAAGGTATTTGAGTAACAGGTATGTATAGAACCCTGGTAATATTATAAGTACAAAGTTGTTGTTTTATTGGAAATGGTCCACCAACAGTAATTTAAAAAGATATACAAATTCGTATACAACAGGATCTGAAGTGGCAGTGAAACCTATTGTATGCTGTAGAGCTAACTAATTAATAGTAAAAGAGATTGCTTAGTGTTATGAAAAATATGCAGATAAGTTGTAAGAATGAACTCACCTTGTGTAGCAAGGAATGGCAGTGTAATAGAATTGAACAGTGTTTGTGATTGAGACGTGAAGGACACGTCCTTGAAATATTTATACGGTAGGAACTGGCCGTTATTTGGTGCAGTGTGTGGTGCAGGACACACCTACACGTTGGAGGCGACCATAGGTACCCTTCTGTAAGATGAGACAGAGCAGCTCATGGTGTCCTATGGGTTTAAGGAATTTAGCATTACAGTCGTCCATAATTACTTAATGCACTTTAGTGGTAGGTCGAGAGAGACTACCTGTGGTTTCAGCGTCCGATCGAGTGGAAATGGATTGCCACGTGAGCAGACTGATCAGCTGCAATACACTATAGATATTAAATAAATGTGCTACCCTATGCTTTAAATTTTAATGGAGTGAGTATTACTTAAGTTCATACACCAGCAAAGTAAGTAAGTACATAATTGCAGATGTGGAACTGACACAGCAGCAGAAGACCAATAAGTGGATATAGTAGTCAACTAAACGTAGTGTGTTTTGAACACTCAGAACTGTACTATTACCACAAGTTACTCACATGTACACAGAGGCTGAGAAGACAACTGCTAATCAAATAAACTCATACTATCTCTAAGAATAAGGTAATCGAAGATGAGTCAGTCAAGTAAATAAAATACAGATTTGTCAGGAAT
Organism: Schistocerca nitens; assembly: GCF_023898315.1. Taxonomy (NCBI): domain Eukaryota; kingdom Metazoa; phylum Arthropoda; class Insecta; order Orthoptera; family Acrididae; genus Schistocerca; species Schistocerca nitens. The sequence goes on from NC_064619.1 coordinate 349,708,184, forward strand.
GAGCTACCGAGCAGATGGTAGAGCACTTACCCGCGAAAGGCTAAGGTCCCGAGTTCGAGTCTCGGTCGGGCACACAGTTTTAATCTGCCAGGAAGTTTCATATCAGCGCACACTCCGCTGCAGAGTGAAAATCTCATCCTGGATCTATCTTTAGTTTGCGCATGTCGTATTTTCACGTGCTGCCGCAGGATTTGGATTATTTTTGGTCTGTGACTTTCAGAATATAGTGAACATTTTAGAGAGAATGGTTTTTGATTATGAATCCCAGACAATCTCCTAATTCCTCAGAGCTATAAGCTGTAGCTATAAATGTATTTCTCAGATGAAGAGGGCACTAGGAATTCTAATTACAGGCTTCACGTTTTGCTAATCACTTTCTGGTTGCCAATACTGTAGTTAGAGAGCCAGTGTTGAGAACGCCAAACAACAGCATTAAATAAATAATAGGAACATTAAGAATTATTCCACCCGCCGCCCCACAACAGGTCTTTGCCACTTCTGACGCCCATAATGCGGCATCTCCGGTAATATATGAGATAAGCAACTGTATATTTTGCTTTTCCTGTCAAGATGCAGATAACACATTCTTAAAAGTCTTTATGAATATTACCGGATGAATAGATTTATTTCCTTCGGAAAACGCCTGAAATTTTCTTTCTTTCAACAATGACTCTTCATGTTTCAGTGTAGCAAGAGTGGGTACATTATTGCGCACATATAACGGATTATTTCTACATATCTTCACTTCATATGGACTAACAGTCACATTATTTGCTGGTGAGTTTCCATACTATTCCGATTTGACACATTATTTCCACCCTGCCGTACATTAACTGAACTTCAGCTTGGACTAGGTGCGGCACAATTCATGATCCTATTATCACAATCACCCAATGGTTTTCCGATAATCTCGTGTATTAAAGGTTCGTCGTTTATGCTTGTACCTTCATGACTCTTATGTCCTACATGGTCATTACTAACTTCACTTCAGCTTCCTTCTTTCGTTCTATGTTTAAAGAATTCTCCTGGATCCCCATGTTTAGCTGTTTAACTTTGGCGTTGAGAGATTCCTGTACCTCTTTGATCTCGGATATTTCTCCGGCCAAATTATTTACTTTGTCTGGTAAATTATGTAAACTTTTCTTAACATCAGATGCATATGATTCTGTTGTTGTTGTTGTGGTCTTCAGTCCTGAGACTGGTTTGATGCAGCTCTCCATGCTACTCTATCCTGTGCAAGCTTCTTCATCTCCCAGTACCTACTGCAACCAACATCCTTCTGAATCTGCTTAGTGTATTCATCTCTTGGTCTCCCTATACGATTTTTACCCTCCACGCTGCCCTCCAATGCTAAATTTGTGATCCCTTGATGCCTCAAAACATGTCCTACCAACCGATCCCATCTTCTAGTCAAGTTGTGCCACAAACTTCTCTTCTCCCCAATCCTATTCAATACCGCCTCATTAGTTACGTGATCTACCCATCTTATCTTCAGCATTCTTCTGTAGCACCACATTTCGAAAGCTTCTATTCTCTTCTTGTCCAAACTAGTTATCGTCCATGTTTCACTTCCATACATGGCTATACTCCATACAAATACTTTCAGAAATGACTTCCTGACACTTAAATCTATACTTGATGTTAACAAATTTCTCTTCTTGAGAAACGCTTTCCTTGCCATTGCCAGTCTACATTTTATATCCTCTCTACTTCGACCATCATTAGTTATTTTACTCCCTAAATAGCAAAACTCCTTTACTACTTTAAGTGTCTCATTTCCTAGTTTAATCCCCTCAGCATCACCCGATTTAATTTGACTACATTCCATTATCCCCGTTTTGCTTTTGTTGATGTTCATCTTATATCCCCCTTTCAAGACACTGTCCATTCCGTTCAACTGCTCTTCCAAGTCCTTTACTGTCTCTGACAGAATTACAATGTCATCGGCGAACCTCAAAGTTTTTACTTCTTCTCCATGAATTTTAATACCTACTCCGAATTTTTCTTTTGTTTCCTTTACTGCTTGCTCAATATACAGATTGAATAACATCGGGGAGAGGCTACAGCCCTGTCTCACTTCTTTCCCAACCACTGCTTCCCTTTCATGCCCCTCGACTCTTATAACTGCCATCTGGTTTCTGTACAAATTGTAAATAGCCTTTCGCTCCCTGTATTTTACCCCTGCCACCTTCAGAATTTGAAAGAGAGTATTCCAGTTAACGTTGTCAAAAGCTTTCTCTAAGTCTACAAATGCTAGAAACGTAGGTTTGCCTTTTCTTAATCTTTCTTCTAAGATACGTCGTAAGGTTAGTATTGCCTCACGTGTTCCAACATTTTTACGGAATCCAAACTGATCTTCCCCGAGGTCCGCATCTACCAGTTTTTCCATTCGTCTGTAAAGAATTCGCGTTAGTATTTTGCAGCTGTGACTTATTAAACTGATAGTTCGGTAATTTTCACATCTGTCAACACCTGCTTTCTTTGGTATTGGAATTATTATATTCTTCTTGAAGTCTGTGGGTATTTCGCCTGTCTCATACATCTTGCTCACCAGATGGTAGAGTTTTGTCATGACTGGCTCTCCCAAGGCCATCAGTAGTTCTAATGGAATGTTGTCTACTCCCGGGGCCTTGTTTCGAATCATGTCTTTCAGTGCTCTGTCAAACTCTTCACGCAGTATCTTATCTCCCATTTCATCTTCATCTACATCCTCTTCCATTTCCATAATATTGTCCTGAAGTACATCGCCCTTGTATAAACCCTGTATATACTCCTTCCACCTTTCTGCCTTCCCTTCTTTGCTTAGAACTGGGTTGCCATCTGAGCTCTTGATATTCATACAAGTGGTTCTCTTCTCTCCAAAGGTCTCTTTAATTTTCCTGTAGGCAGTATCTATCTTACCCATAGTGAGACAAGCCTCTACATCCTTACATTTGTCCTCTAGCCATCCCTGCTTAGCCATTTTGCACTTCCTGTCGATCTCATTTTTGAGACGTTTGTATTCCTTTTTGCCTGCTTCATTTACTGCATTTTTATATTTTCTCCTTTCATCAATTAAATTCAATATTTCTTCTGTTACCCAAGGATTTCTATTAGCCCTCGTCTTTTTACCTACTTGATCCTCTGCCGCCTTCACTACTTCATCCCTCAGAGCTACCCATTCTTCTTCTACTGTATTTCTTTCCCCCATTCCTGTCAATTGTTCCCTTATGCTCTCCCTGAAACTCTCTACAACCTCTGGTTCTTTCAGTTTATCCAGGTCCCATCTCCTTAAATTCCCACCTTTTTGCAGTTTCTTCAGTTTCAATCTGCAGTTCATAACCAATAGATTGTGGTCAGAATCCACATCTGCCCCTGGAAATGTCTTACAATTTAAAACCTGGTTCCTAAATCTCTGTCTTACCATTATACACTCCTGGAAATTGAAATAAGAACACCGTGAATTCATTGTCCCAGGAAGGGGAAACTTTATTGACACATTCCTGGGGTCAGATACATCACATGATCACACTGACAGAACCACAGGCACATAGACACAGGCAACAGAGCATGCACAATGTCGGCACTAGTACAGTGTATATCCACCTTTCGCAGCAATGCAGGCTGCTATTCTCCCATGGAGACGATCGTAGAGATGCTGGATGTAGTCCTGTGGAACGGCTTGCCATGCCATTTCCACCTGGCGCCTCAGTTGGACCAGCGTTTGTGCTCGACGTGCAGACCGCGTGAGACGACGCTTCATCCAGTCCCAAACATGCTCAATGGGGGACAGATCCGGAGATCTTGCTGGCCAGGGTAGTTGACTTACACCTTCTAGAGCACGTTGGGTGGCACGGGATACATGCGGACGTGCATTGACCTGTTGGAACAGCAAGTTCCCGTGCCGGTCTAGGAATGGTAGAACGATGGGTTCGATGACGGTTTGGATGTACCGTGCACTATTCAGTGTCCCCTCGACAACCACCAGTGGTGTACGACCAGTGTAGGAGATCGCTCCCCACACCATGATGCCCTGTGTGCCTCGGTCGTATGCAGTCCTGATTGTGGCGCTCACCTGCACGGCGCCAAACGCGCATACGACCATCATTGGCACCAAGGCAGAAGCGACTCTCATCGCTGAAGACGACACGTCTCCATTCGTCCCTCCATTCACGCCTGTCGCGACACCACTGGAGGCGGGCTGCACGATGTTGGGGCGTGAGCGGAAGACGGCCTAACGGTGTGCGGGACAGTAGCCCAGCTTCATGGAGACGGTTGCGAATGGTCCTCGCCGATACCCCAGGAGCAACAGTGTCCCTAATTTGCTGGGAAGTGGCGGTGCGGTCCCCTACGGCACTGCGTAGGATCCTACGGTCTTGGCGTGCATCCGTGCGTCGCTGCGGTCCGGTCCCAGGTCGACGGGCACGTGCACCTTCCGCCGACCACTGGCGACAACATCGATGTACTGTGGAGACCTCACGCCCCACGTGTTGAGCAATTCGGCGGTACGTCCACCCGGCCTCCCGCATGCCCACTATACGCCCTCGCTCAAAGTCCGTCAACTGCACATTCGGTTCACGTCCACGCTGTCGCGGCATGCTACCAGTGTTAAAGACTGCGATGGAGCTCCGTATGCCACGGCAAACTGGCTGACACTGACGGCGGCGGTGCACAAATGCTGCGCAGCTAGCGCCATTCGACGGCCAACACCGCGGTTCCTGGTGTGTCCGCTGTGCCGTGCGTGTGATCATTGCTTGTACAGCCCTCTCGCAGTGTCCGGAGCAAGTATGGTGGGTCTGACACACCGGTGTCAATGTGTTCTTTTTTCCATTTCCAGGAGTGTATAATCTATCTGATACCTATTAGTATCTCCAGGATTCTTCCAGGTATACAACCTTCTTTTATGATTCTTGAACCAAGTGTTAGCTATGATTAAGTTGTGCTCTGTGCAAAATTCTACTAGGCAGCTTCCTCTTTCATTTCTTCCCCCCAATCCATATTCACCTACTATGTTTCCTTCTCTCCCTTTTCCTACTGACGAATTCCAGTCACCCATCACTATTAAATTTTCGTCTCCCTTCACTACCTGAATAATTTCTTTTATCTCGTCATAAATTTCATTAATTTCTTCATCATCTGCAGAGCTAGTTGGCATATAAACTTGTACTACTGTAGTAGGCATGGGCTTCGTGTCTATCTTGGCCACAATAATGCGTTCACTATGCAGTTTGTAGTAGCTAACCCGCACTCCTATTTTTTTATTCATTATTAAACCTACTCCCGCATTACCCCTATTTGATTTTGTATTTATAACCCTGTAATCACCTGACCAAAAGTCTTGTTCCTCCTGCCACCGAACTTCACTAATTCCCACTATATCTAACTTTAACCTATCCATTTCCCTTTTTAAATTTTCTAACCTTCCTGCCCGATTAAGGGATCTGACATTCCACGCTCCGATCCGTAGAATGCCAGTTTTCTTTCTCCTGATAAGATGATTCTACGTTTTCTAATTCGCTATTAACGTTTTCTAATATACATTGATCCCTGTCATCTTGTGCATGATTGAGCTTCTGGACTAACGTTTGTTCACGTTTGACTAACATATCGTCCACTTTAGTGATTATATTAGTCTCAAGCTTTTCAAAACACTCTTTTTGCCATTGGGTATCTTCCTCGTGATCTCTTTTTCCTGCTGTTCCATTATTTCCAATTTCTGGAACAGCAACGCAAGCATATCGCTTGGATTTCCTAGCTCTGCCTGCGTATGTTCACTTTCGGTTGCTCTCTCGCAGCTGTTTTTGAGCCGTGGGTCCAACATTCTGTCGCCCCCCCCCCCCCCCAGCGATTTTAAATTCTATTGACAAATATCCGCCGGCGATTCCACACTGTCAGGTGAAATCGCAGTTCGTTTAGTTTCACTAACTACTGTCCCTCCTGCCAACGATCCAGCAATATTCTCCACCTGGTCGTCGGTATCATAATTTTCGAGTTCCGAACGGTTACGTCTTGTACTCGGTCTAACCATGGTGCTAACTGATGTAAATAGCGCCACACGCAACAATCAGACAATAAATAGACAACATTTTCTACACCAATAGTTACAATCGAAATGGCAGAAGGCAACTACGTGGAAAGTTTGTTATTAATTGCATACGCCCAGGTACTACAGAATAGCTTCGTTTAGAAACCTGGTCGTGTGCATTCGATTCCTTACCTCACAGTTTACATTGGACGTAAGGAACAGCATGGGTCTGCGATCACTCATCCACGTTCTCAGTCAGCTTTCCGTCGTTCCCGAGCGTATAATACATGTAACGGAAACGTTTTATTCATTAATTACCATTCACTATACGCTTTTAAAAATAAATTTAATTAATGACAACAATGAAACTAGGTCTCAGGATTCTAGTATCGATTTCAGCCCCACGAATTAGTGTTCAGTGCAATCAGCTGTTGGTGTATATGAACTGAGCCGTTTAAATGCGAAACATAAACAATGTTCGTTTCGACGAAAACAAACTCTGTTTGATAAGGATTATCTTTGAAAATGCAGTTACACACACTGCAAAAGTTAATTTATATATGCATTGGTAGCTTTTAATAAAGTGACGTCAAAACATAAGATCAATAGCTCAAATAATACTACGTAATTTAATTCAGCTCGACGCTAATCAGCTATCAGCAAACTAGCTCAGTACTCAGGGTGTTTACGGGATTATAAATAATTAATTGTCTCTCTCTTAAATTATAACAGATATTCCTTAATATATACATAAAAATATAGTTAAAACTCATGTGCTTATAGCACCAGATAATATTTCCTAGGTCAGTTTAGTGTGAAGTAATAAAACCCGTAACTCCAGGTCGTGGTTTCGTCTCGAATGCCAATATAAAATAACAAGCATAATCTTTTACAGATGAAATCCTTCTGCTTGGGATTTTATCTCACAACCTTGAGAAAATCTGAAAGTGAAATATATTAAATTATTCGTATCGGCCGCATAGCTCGTGGGATCTGAAAGGAAGTTTAGTGTCCTAACCGGCGGCACGTCTCGAAGATGAGCTGAAAGAAAATTACTAATTATTTTCTAGTATGTCGCCTAACAATGGTCAATGTTCCGTTAAGACCACGTTCACTCAGGACAAGGAAGGCTTAGATTTACAAATAATTATGTACCTTACACAAGTTTGAAGTCATGAACAACTATATTTTAATTTCGTTTACAACTTACATGGGCTATTACAGCAAGACGAACCTCAGTCAATCTTTCTTTCCTCTTTGAGACCAAGAACAGAAGAAGACCAAAGAATAGAAAGTTAAGACATGGAATGTCCATGGAATATATTGCCACACAATGCATTTGTTTATTCTTTGGCATACATCGCCAGCTATTCACACAATAACTATCACTACATGGAATTTACAAACTTCAAATTCATGACCACCCCAGGAGATACAGTACAGTAATCAGCGTAGTTAGCCACTCAGGTGGGTACCAGCTATCACCTGTGACACATTTCCAGGGCAGAAAAGTTACGCATTTAGCTTTTCCTATGTTTTCGTAGCAGCATGTACAGGGTGACAGACATTGAATTATCTGAAGTAAAATCGTCTTAACTTCTGAACGGTTTGCGTTAAGACGTTCAAACTGCACGGCTGGTAGTGGAGCATCATGGGAATCAGTATGTGCTGTGTGGTTTGGTTTGGCGGTGAAGCCAACTTTCATTTGGATGGGCTCGCTAATAAGAAAAACTGGCGCATTTAGGAGACTGAGAATCCGCATTTCGCGATCGAGAATTCTCTTCACCCTCTAACGGTTGTGTGTGTGGTGTGCAACGTCCAGTCACACAATAATCGTTGCCATATTCCTAGATGGCATGCTGACTACCGAACGGTATGTGAAAGCTTTGGAAGATGATTTCATCTTCATTATCTAAAGTGACACTGATTTCGACTAGATGTGGTCCATCCAAGTTGGAGCACTTTGGGGATCGCATTCTGGCTCTGGGGCACCCAGAGACCTCAAAATGGTTCAAATGGCTCTGAGCACTATGGGACTCAACTGCTGAGGTCATTAGTCCCCTAGAACTTAGAACTACTTAAACCTAACTAACCTAAGGACATCACAAACATCCATGCCCGAGGCAGGATTCGAACCTGCGACCGTAGTGGTCTTGCGGTTCCAGACTGCAGCGCCTTTAACCGCACGGCCACTTCGGCCGGCCCAGAGACCTCGACTGGCCGTCATATTCTCCGGATCTTAACACATGGGACTGCTTTTTGTGAGGCTGTACTAAAGAAAAGGTGTACAGCAATAATCTCAAAACCATTGCTGAGCTGAAAACAGCTATTCAGGTGGTCGTGGACAGCTTCGAAGTTCTGACACTTCAACGGGTCATGCAGAATTTCGCTATTCGTCTGCGCCACTTCATCGCCAATGATTGCAGTCATATCGAACACGTCATGGCCTAAATTCGAAAATCTGTAGTGACATTTACATGCTGAGTAAAGTGTGTACACTCCGTGGTTTGCTGCTAATTTACGTTTTTTTCATGTAGTTGAATAATTGTCACCCTGCATGGCTTGCGGGTTTTAGAATTTACGAAGATTAGTAAAACAATTAAAATATACAAAGATACAGAAATGTTATATATTCAGGTAACAAAATAAGGAAAAATTTTATAGTACAATAGATGGAAATAGGAGGATATGCATTTCCGGCGTTACACAGTTCCGCATTGCCTGGGTTATTCTATCGTTGTGTTGGTTACCAGACGTTAGGTAGATTTGGCAAGAGTGTTGGTTTGCGTTTAAAATGTCACTAGTTTCAGTTGCCATCCGGTTAAGTGAATACAACTCTTGGCTCCCTGTCTCGTCGGTTACGGAGTTGAGCGAATTTTCGTAGGCCGATCCTTGGAGCACTGTCTGAGGCCCTCTTCTCTCTTGGTTTGATCACATTGTGATGATTGTGGTTTCTTTAAATATTTTGGTGTCTCTTGGCGAAGTTTAACTGTTCCCTTCAGCAATTACATTTTTTGTTTTTGAGTTATTACTATTTGGGCCTTCAGCCGACAAATAATTGGAATCTCTGGCCTATAAAGCCTTCGGCCGTGAATGTAATTCGTCTAAACAATTTTTTTAGTTAGCTATTGTCTCTTAATAGTGAACTTTTGATGAGTGTGTTTTTACTTTTTTAAAAAAATACTTCACTGTCTCTTGGAGAATTTTGATGACCGTGTTTCTTTAAAAAGTAATTTAGTATCTCTTGGAGAAGTTTAACTCTTCTTAAGAATTTTCTATCCAGGCCTTCAGCCGCCAAACACTTTGAATTTCTGGTCATTGAGGCCTTCAGCCTTTAGTGCAACTTGTTTAAGAATTTTTTTATTAGACGTTGTGTCTTAATAGTCAAATATGATAATTGTTCCTTATTGTCAACTTCATTTGCAATTGGTTTCAAATGAAGTGAACGTGATTTAAAAAAAGAAAGTGGGTAATCAACGGTAACTGAGTAAGGCCCCGTCCACACCGAATCCTGCCTTACCCTAAGACCGACATTCCCAAGACATTCATTTCGAAGGACAGTGCTGAGAAAGATAGCCGAACCAGCAGTTGGAGCTAACTGCAGAACGATCTTGCTGCGTAGGGACCACGAAGATAAGAAGCGAGAAATCAGGACTTACACGGAGGCGAATCTTCGAGTGGAACAGACAAGGAAACGATTAGTTGTGGTACAGGGCACCCTCCACCACGCACCATACGATTGCTTGAGGAGTATGTATGTAGATGCAGATGTAGATCTCTAGTTGTCTGAGGTGGAAAAACACCTCGAGCCATCACAGCACATGTCTAAAGTACGTTGGCTTTGCTCTACTTCCCACGTGTCTGTGACTTTCCCTCTAACAACATAACGCAAGGTCGCATATTTCCAATAAAGTCGTGGACGAACTCTGTACATAATGTGTTGAAATGTGTTCAGCTGTTGTCGTGACATCATGTTCTCTAGATTTCTCACTCAAGGTAAACATATAGCCATTGACTGCTGAGAGACTAGCTCGTCACCACCCATCAAACATTACGCTTCATGACGTCTCGCACAGAGTTCGACTCTAAGCGCAGCTGGATTAGGGCGATTTTTGTAACGAAATTTTACGAATCGTCTACTAAGTATCACATCATCTGTACCCCAAAGTCAACTTCTATTTTCTTCATTTTTCAACAGTCTATTCAGCGGTTTTATCTCTGCCTTTCTTATAGCTTTTACCTCTACAGCTCCCTGTAGTACCATGGAGGATATTCCCTTAAGTCTTATCAGATATCATGTCTCTTCCCTTGACAGTGTTTTTCTTATGTTACTTTCTCTTGCCGACTCTTCGGAAAATCTCCTCACTCCTTACCTTGTCATTACTCTTAATTTTCAACCCTCTTCTGTAGCACTTCATCTCAAAACCTTTGATTCTCCTCTCTTCCGATTTTCCCAATGTCCATGATTCACTACCATACAGTGTTGTGCTCCAAACGCATATTCGCAGATATTTCTTCGTCAGACTGATAACAGTAGATTTCTTTTTTCCAGGAGTGCCCTCTTTGCCTGTACTAGTCTACCTTCACTTCGTCTACTTAAGTTTCTCGCTTCTCTCATTTCTGCTACCTCTCGTTACTTTACTCTTTCTTCGGTCGATATTCTATACGATATCTATACTTATTAGACTGTTCATTCTGTTCAACAGATACCGCAGTTGTTATCCGCTTTCACGATGTATAGCAATTTCACCAGCGAATCTTATCATTTACATCGCTTCCTTAATTGATATCGTTTCTCCCCAAAATTAAATCTCTCTCTGAGCCTTTTAGTACCGTAATTGCTTCTTCGATATGTAGATGAAACACCAAGGGCGGAAGACTCCATCCCTGGCTTACTCCTTTCCAATCCGAGCAGTTCGTTCTTGGTCTTCCAATATTACTGTTCTCTCTCATTGGTTGTATATTTGTCCGTAAGCTATACTAGTGAACACAGTAATGGTTCAAAATTGTTAAATACGTATATGTGGGAATTGGATACACGTTCCAACCACGTTCTCCTCTTCACACTTCTCTTCGCCCAGTTCCTACTCCTATTATCTCTCTGTCAGTCAACTCTCCCATCACTACCTTCTAATTCCCCCTCTCAAGATTCGTTTTCCTATCTGTCCATCTCTTGCTCTCCTCTCCCTCTGACGTTGAGCATTGTTTTTCGCTATAGCAAATGAAATCATTATTGGAAAATCAGGTCGCTTAACATGAATGGGTAAATCTGTTAAGATCATTGCTGTACTGTGCATGAGAGAGACCTCTCCGTTTGGTGGACCTGTGAGGATATTAGCTTCAGTGGCAGTGTTTCGTGCAGTTTGATCGATGAACGGATAGGATCACAAAGTATTGGACGATTCAAATTCCTTAGTTGTACTGTGATCATAAGCCTAGACTCCTTTCCTGTTTTCTGTTATAACCGACTACAAGCACATTGTCTCACATACAAATTTTGTTTAAAGTCCTATACATCGGTTTTCCAGGAGGAATGGTCAATATTCAGCGATATGACAAGAATGATCATTCGAAACAAAAAAAAAAGTCAAGTAAACCTGACCTCTGAAACGCGTATCTTAAGAGCTATGAGCACTTCCTGTTCTTCGATAATGTGAAACAAAATTCTTCCACTCGAAGGTTTTGCATTCCGTATTTTGAGGTGCGGTACTATGGAAAATTGTCAAGTAAACAAGGGCTCTAAAATGCATAACTTAAGAGATATTAGCACTTGTTCATCTTTGCTACTTTAGAATACAACTCTTTTAAAGAACAGGTGCTCGCAAAATATGGAAAGGAAAGACCTTGCAGTAGGAGAGGTTTGTTTCACAATGTCGAAGATCAAGAACTGCTTATAGCTCTTAAGGTATGTGTTTTAAACCATGTTTAATTGATTTTGGTTTCGAACGATCATTCTTGTCATATCCAAGAGTATTGACCATTCCTTCTGGGACACCCTGCGTAAGTAGAAACAGTCCCTATCTATATGAGAAGCCATTTCCTAAATGGTTTAAAGGCGCTGCTTTTTTTGCTTTTTTTTTTTAGGTTGCTCGTCAGTCTTATGACTGGTCTGATACGACCTGCCACGTGTTTCTTTCCCATGCCAATTTCTTCAGCTCAAAGTACCACTTGCAAACTACGTCCTCAATTATTTGCTGGATGTATTCCAACCTCTGTCTTCCTCTACAGTTTTTGCCCTCTTACAGCTTCCTCTAGTACCATGGGAGTCATGCCCTGATGTCTTAACATATGTCATATCATCCTGTTCCTTCTTGTCAGTGCTTCCACATATTCCTTTCTTCTCAGATTCTGCGCAGAACCTCCCCATTCCTCACCTTATTAGTCCGCCTAATTTTAAACAGTTGCCTGTATTACCCCACCTCAAATCTTCGATTCTTTTCTGTTACGGTTTCCCGACAGTCCATGTTTCACTACCATACAATGCTACGTTCGTTCTCAGAAATTTCTTCCTCACCATAAAGCCCATGTTTGATACTAGTACCCTTCGCGACCATCTACCCTGATGCCAAGTTTCTCGCTGTTCTGATTTCTGCGACTTCTCACTACATTCGTCTTTCTTAGATTCATTGGCACTCCACATTCTGTACTCATTACACTGTTCATTCTATTCAGCATATCATGTAATTCTCCTTGACTTTCACTGAGTAGAGCAATTTTATCATCGAATAGCATCGTAGATATCCTTGCACCTTGAATTTTAATTCCAGTCCAGAACCTTTCTTTTACTTCCATCATTGCTTCTCCGATATGCGGAATTTAACGATGTGGGGGGGGGGGGAGGGGAAGACTTCATCCCTGTCTTATTACACCCTTTCTAATCCGAGCGCTTCGTTCTCGGTCGTCCACTCTTATTACTGCCTCTTGGCTCTTGTACATGATGTATATTATCCGTCCCTCCCTGTAGCTTATCCTTATCTTTCTCAGAATTTCGAACATCTTACACCGTTTTACAACGCTTTTCCCAGATCGACAAATCCTATGAATCCTTTGGCATTGCTTCTTTTATCAACCACAACGTCAAAACCTCTCTGTTGCCTTTACCTTTTCTAAAGCCAAAGTGATCATCATCTAGCGCATCCTCAATTTCCTTTTCCACTCTTTTGTATATTATTACTGTCAGCAACTTGTTAAGTTGATTTGCGATAATTCTCGATCTTGTCAAGTCTCGCAGTCTTCGGAAGTGTGCGGATGATATTCTTTTGAAAGTCAGTTGGGATGTCGCCAGACTCATACATTCTTAACATCAGCGTGAATAGTCGTTTTGTTGCCACTTCCCCCAATTAATTTAGAAATTATGATGGAATGTTGTCTGTCCTCTCTGCCTTATTTGATCTTAAGCACTCCAAAGGTCTCTTAAAGTCTGATTCTAATACCGGATCCCCTACGTCTTCTAAATCGACTCCTGTTTTTTCTTCTATCACATTAGGTAAATTTTCCCGCTCATAGAGGCCTCAGATGCTCTCTTTCAACCTATCTGCTATCTCCTCTGCCTTTAGCAGTGAAATTTCTGTTGCAGTATTAATGTTACATCCCTTGCTTTTTATGTCACCGAAAGTTGTTTTGAACTTCTGTATGCTGGGTTAGTCCTTCCGACTATCATTTCTTTTTCGATTTCTTCACATTTTTCATGCAGCCATTTCGTCTTTGCTTCCAAACACGTCCTATTTATTTCATTCCGCAGTCACATCTATTTCCGTATTCCTGAATGTCCCTGAATATTTTGTACTTCCTTCTTTCATCGATCGACAGTAGTATTTCTTCTGTTAACCATGATTACCTTCTTTGTACCTATGTTTATTTTCCCAACTTCTGCGTTTGTCCTTTTCAGAAATGTCAATTCCTCTTCAACTGTACTGCTTAGTGCACTATTCTGTATTGCTGTACCTACAGCCTTAGAGAACTTCAACCGTACCTCGTCATTCCATAGTACTACCTTATCCCGCTTTTTTGCATATTGATTCTTCCTGACTAATCTCTTAGACTTCAACCTACTTTTCATCACTACTGCATTGTGATCTGACTCTATATCTGCTCTTAGGTGCACCTTGCAATCCAGAATCTGATTTCGGAATCTCTGTTTGACCATGGTATAATCTATCTGAAATCTTCCCGTATCGCCAGGTCTTTCCCAAGTATACTTTCTCCTCTTGTGATTCTTGAAAAGAGTATTTGCTATTAATAACTGAAATTTATTACATAACTAGATTAATCTTTCTCCTCTCTCATTCCTTGTCCCAAGCCAATATTCTCCTTTAACCTTCTCTTCTATTCCTTCCCCTAGAACTGCATTCCAGTCCCCATGACTGTTAGATTTTCGTCTCCCTTTATGTACCGTATTAACCTTTCAATATTCTCATGCATTGCTCTGCCTCTTCATCTTCAGCTTGCGACGTCGGCTAATTATCGGGAATTATCGTTGTCGGTGTTGGTTTACTGTCGATTCTGACAATAACAACCCTATCACTGAACTGTTCACTATAACAGACTCTGTGCCCCACCTTTCTATTCATAACGAATCCTTCACCCATTGTACAGTTTTCCGCCACTGTTGATATTACCCTACACTCATCTGACCAGAAATCCTTGTCTTCTATCCATTTCACTTTACTGACACCTACTATATCTAGATTGAGCTTTGCATGTCCCGTTTCAGATTTTCTAGTTTCCCTATTACATTGAAATTTCTGATATTCCACGCCCCGTCTCATTGAACGCTATCTTTTCGTTACTATTCAATCTTCTTCTCACAGTCACCTCCCCATTGGCAGTCCTCTCCCAGAGATACAAATGGGGGACTATTTCGGAATTGTTTTCCAATGGGGAGATGGTAATGTCACAACATATCCTGTGAATACACGTTACGTGTCTTTAATGCAATGTTATCCATTCATTGCCTTCGGCATCTTCATTCCGTTGATCATTAGTGATTCTTCTGGCCTTTGGAGTAGTTTCCCGTCCTAAGGACAAGAGAGTGCGTTGAACCTCTGTCACTTCCTCTGCCCTCTTTCACAAAGCCGTTGGCACAGTTTTGGTGACTTCTTATGCCATAAGTCTTCGACTGCCAATACCGATTATTAATCAACATTCAAGCGGTGGTACCTTTCGAACCCGGAACCAAGGACGTTTTGATTACTAATCACAGACGCTACCCCCCGGACCATTCTTTCTATTATCAGAATGACTTGGTACTATCATGCTACTTCAGTAGACCATAATCAAATCATCATGTTATATAAGGTGCAAATGAGACAAAAAATTAATTATTTTAACAGAATAATAAATAAAAGGGGAAAGGATAAAAACGAGAAACATGGCGGACAAGCCACCACAAATCTTTCAGGATATGTAAGAACAATTGTTTTTATAGAGTTTTCTAATATTTTGGTAATTTTTTTAAATGTTTTATTTTATATTTTTATGTATACATATATATTTAGTTTTATGTAGAATCTAAAAGCAGAAGGACAACGAAATCAGGTTATATTCTAAACAGCAAACTAAGAAGTATCCTAATTTGATAACAAAACTTGTATACCCTAATGTGTATATATACTTCATCTATACAGTAGAACTGGAGCGATGGTGAGTCGAAACACAACACAAAAGGATCAGGTAAACTAGGAGAGAAGAAGCCGAAGCTAATCGGATGGGAACATACGTAACAAAGAATAACACCTATCATCAGAAAAATGAAATTAACCAATGCCTTGCCGACGGAAAACAAGATTCAACATGTTGGCAAAGAGGTCTCGATATCCCAAGCATTTCCAATAGGCCGTGATCACGTACTGCATGAAGTTCATGTGATCTTCCCCTTCGCCTTCAACAACATAATGAACCAGATGTCCCAGGAATCACATAACGGTGTGCATTTTCCTTTTGGAAAGAAGGAAGAATTTGGGCCCAATAAGACGTTCGTAGTGAATACAGACACATAAGATCCAGTAAGGAAGGCCAATTGTGACCCAATCCAACACCAATTTGCCATATGACCTCCATAAATAAAGCGATGTCGTATCGTATCTCTAGACGTACAACGTGTAGTGTCGGCAGACTTGCCAACACTACGCACACTAATTGAAAGAGGCGGCCAAGATGCACGCGCTAACTCATGAAGGATGGAGTGAGGTCTGAAACAGGAGACTTAATGAATGCTATAAAGAAAAGTACGTAGCTTCTGGACTACTTAACTTTTAATTCATCCTTTGTATACATCGTTCTTGATGAGACATCTGGAGATTGTGGCGATACAAGTGAGACTCTTTAGATACAAGCTATCTAAGGCTAATGGCGCCTTGCTAGGTCGTAGCCATGGACTTAGCTGAAGGCTATTCTAACTGTCTCTCGGCAAATGAGAGAAAGGCTTCGTCAGTGTAGTCGCTAGCAAAGTCGTCGTACAACTGGGGCAAGTGCTAGTCAGTCTCTCGAGACCTGCCGTGTGGTGGCGCTCGGTCTGCGATCACTGCCAGTGGCGACACGCGGGTCCGACATGTACTAATGGACCGCGGCCGATTTAAGCTACCACCTAGCAAGTGTGGTGTCTGGCGGTGACACCACACAACGACTACATAATTTCGTGTCGCTAAGCCCAATACGGAAAAGTTGCTCGTTCGTTGGAATCAACTTGTTTACTACCTTGTACCACGAGGAAGCTACGGGCATCGGTAGAATCATAACACTATTTAACCAAACTGTCGTCCAGGTCGTTCACGGCGATTCTCTTCCAACGAGGTTCGGGCAAGGGACTGCTTCATAGTGAGTCTTTAGGGATTTCATGGTGAGGACGGATCTCCATAAAATGTCAGCCCCTACAAAGCTCACCCTCAGGTTAGAAGTCACGAATGTGTTTCAACTTATAATTTATGCGACCAACATCAATAGGGGTTCAAGACTAGAAGGACGGACACAGAGAAATAAACGACACGTGAATGTGTGAGTTTCTTGAGTCATCGTCAAACCAGTACGACGCACATATAGCATCTGGATCTTCCTTCGTGTATCAGTCGAACCCAATCCTCAAAGGGACGAGGGTTCGTTATAACCTCATACCGTAAGCGAAATACATGTCTTTTCCAAAAGAAATTACCAGACAATTGTTTCTTCAAGATTTATAAGCAGCCGTGCGGGGTAGCCATGCGGTCTCGCCCGCCTTGCCACGGTTCCCGCGGCTGGCCCCGTCGATGGTTCGAGTCCTCCCTCGAGCATGGTTGTGTATGTTGTCCTTATCGTAAGTTATTTTAAGTTAGATTAAGTAGTGTGTAAGTCTAGGGACCGACGACCTTAACAGTTTAATCCCATAGGAACTTACCACAAATTTCGAAAATTTACACAATAAGCTTTGCTTATGTATCCAATATTCGGACCTTCTGGAGCAGAGTAAGAGAATGCTGTCGATGCTCTTGTATCGCTCCCTGAATTTTTTCCGCAACAGACTTCCAGTACAGTGGACAACTATGATACCGAGAGACGTATGGCGATCCACTGCAGTAGCCCATGGAACAATTGAGTCATCAAAACCTAGCAAGGGAAGAAGCCTGCATTTATCTTGTTTAAGTAGTGCACCTGAACTCCGACAAAAACCATCGATAACAGCCTTCAGTCGACGTATCTTCTCAGGACTGCGAAGTGGAAACTTCACGTCATCCACCTATGCACGAACAGCTATAGTCCCGCTGGAAAGCGTCTAACCTGTCAGCTGCGATGTTAGCATCAGAAGTAGGGGCTCTAGAGACGACACAAAGACACTGACAGCCGGTTTCCTTAAGGCACTCCCCTACGGGTATTTATCGGGGGCGTCAGTTGGCCATTAACAACCACCGAAGCCGAAATACCCGTACACAGATTTGAAAGCACTCGCCATGTGTCAAGCGTAAAAGAAAATGCCTCCAGAATACGGAGCAAAAAGCCGTGATTAGCGCGATCTATTGCCTTATCGAAGTCTAGAATAGCAAGGGCACAAGGGACTGACGTTACAGCAGCAACCGAAACCATGTCACGACACTCGACTATACGGGTTAGAATGGTACCACCAGGTAAGCAGCTTTGATGTTTTGCAACAACCGTCTCCAACAGAGCCGACATCCTACTATTAACTGTCCTCACCACAGTCATGTTAACAAAGTTTCAAAGTAATTGGGAAGAAGCTATTAGGGGCAGCCGATCCAGGGCATTTCGGGATTAAAAAAAAATTTTCCTTTCTTTGAAAGAGGTCGGCACTACTCTAGCTTTTTACGCTTCATTCGAAAAGGGACTTGAAGACAGCACCAAACAACAGTCAAAATCGCACGGAAAATTCCTTGGGAATGCCATACTGACCCAAGAACTTTTGAGAAGGCAATCCCACAATAAGTTTGTAAACTTCCTCAGGCTGAAAGGCAGCTAGGAGTGTTGCATTATTTCAGGTGTAATTGAAGTATCCAAGATGCTGACTCGTGGGTCGTGAAAGGTTTCACTGGACTCATCGATGTCGTAGATGTCTACACAGCACTGGTGTAAGATACACACTATGTCAGCTTGCGCCATTACGATACGTTCATCATTTGTCGTGAGATAAAGAATATAAGCGCGTCGGTGACGGGTCTGATGCAGAAGCAAATGATACAAGGAAGTCAGTTCTTCCGTCACCAATGAACGCGGCTTGGATCGGATTTTCAAACCTTCCATTTGTAATATCTTCAAGGTCAACAATTTTGCCTTTCACGCCTAACATCTGAAATTCGCAGAGGGGCGTGATCCGAAGCAGCATAATATTTACGCAGGATTGAATAATAATATTCATACATTCTCCGAAAGTTTCGCACTTTGGCAGCACAGAAAATTATCAAAGCTTGCCTGAGCCTCGGTTTTGCCAGCTGTGTCCACTAGTCAAGGGTGGAAGAGTATTTTCCAGTGGACCATAGAGTACGCTCCCACACGGGGCGCATCACGTCATCTAGAGAGGGGTCAGCTAGGTGAGAGACATTTAACATCCACAGGGGGCGAAACAGTTTGATTGGTTGCTTTTCAAGATTGAAGAGTTGTTGTCATAGCACTGTGATCAGTAAAGGAAGATGGGATGACTTCAACATTACGAACACTATCGCTCAGACAGTCTTATGAGTAAAACCTATCAAATCTGCTAGTAGAAGTCGCAGTAAAGCGGGTAAATTTAACTAACATAAGGTATTTACATACCCAGACGTCTTTTAGACGTAAGGAGCGGACCAATTCATGTAATTAACTAGATAAATTAAAATTTGGAGATTTGTCTGCAGGTCGCAACATACAGTTAAAATCACCACCCAACAGAATACCCGGAGGTCTCTTACGCAACAGATATACAATATCCCCTTTATAAAAGCGCAAACGATCTACTGTGTGACCAGTGCCAAAAGGGGCATAAAAAATTGTAAGATTATAAAATCGACAAACTATGCCCCTGCCAGGATGCAACATTTCCACCTCAGTAATAGGAATGCCTTCGCGATATCTTGCGAACCATGGATGAAGGGTATCAGACGGAGACGCTATATTCCTTGACTTCTGGAAAGCGTTTGACTCGGTGCCCCACTGCAGACTCCTAACTAAGGTACGAACATACGGGATTGGTTCCCAAGTATGTGAGTGGCTCGAAGACTTCTTAAGTAATAGAACCCAGTACGTTGTCCTCGATGGTGAGTGTTCATCGGCGGTGAGGGTATCATCTGGAGTCCCCCAGGGAAGTGTGGTAGGTCCGCTGTTGTTTTCTGTATACATACATGATCTTTTGGATAGGGTGGATAGCAATGTGCGACTGTTTTCTGATGATGCTGTGGTGTACGGGAAGGTATCGTCATTGAGTGACTCTAGGAGGATACAAGATGACTTGGACAGGATTTGTGATTGGTGTAAAGAATGACTGCTAACTCTAAATATCGATAAATGTAAATTAATGCAGATGAATAGGAAAAAGAATCCTGTAATGTTTGAATACTGCATTAGTAGTGTAGCGCTTGACACAGTCACATCGATTAACTATTTGGGCGTAACATGGCAGAGTGATATGAAGTGGGACAATCATGTAATGACAGTTGTGCGGAAGGCGGATAGTCGTCTTCGGTTCATTGGTAGAATTTTGGCAAGATGTGGTTCATCTGTAAAGGAGACCGCTTATAAAACACTAATACGACCTATTCTTGAGTACTGCTCGAGCGTTTGGGATCCCTATCAGGTCGGATTGAGGGAGGACATAGAAGCACTTCAGAGGCGAGCTGCTAGATTTGTTACTGGTAGGTTTAATCATCACGCGAGTGTTACGGAAATGCTTCAGGAACTCGGGTGGGAGTCTCTAGAGGATAGGAGGCGTTCTTTTCGTGAATCACTACTGAGAAAATCTAGAGAACCAGCATTTTAGGCTGACTGCAGTGCAATTTTACTGCCGCCAACTTACATTTCGCGGAAAGACCACAAAGATAACATAAGAGAGATTAGGGCTCGTACAGAGGCATATAGGCAGTCATTTTTCCCTCGTTCTGTTTGGGAGTGGAACAGGGAGAGAATATGGTAGTTTTGGTACGAGGTACCCTCCGCCACGCACCGTATGGTGGATTGCGGAGTATGTATGTAGATGTAGATGTAGATGTAGAAATAGTAAGGCGGTCCCCGTAGAATATTCGTGTGCGACATTAAAGATCATACGAAAACCAGGTAAAGAGATATTTGAAAATGACACCTCCTGTAAGAACTCTATCCATGCTTGAATCATAAATGAAATGACGTAGCCAATCACAAATCTCATTCCACACGATTAAAATTTAAGGAAAGGAACGTGTAGGTTTGGGTCATTGATCACAGCTACACACGGATGCACGGAACGTATCGAGCTGGGTTAGGGAGACAGCTGAGTGTCAAGGCCCACTGCGGAGTCCACAGATGAATCAGACATCGGGGGACCAGAATCCCCGTCATTGCAACCTTTTTTCTTAGATTTATTACGTGCCACTACACGGTTAGGTTGTGTATTCTGTTTCTTTCGGTGGAGGTGTGGGAGGCGTCATAGGCACATATTTCTGCCCTTCAGAACAAGGGACGTGTAGTGCTCGTCCAGTCACTTAGGCGGAAGCATTCTGTAGAACTACCAATGCAACAGGTGATACTTGTCGCAAATTTTATTCTCTTCGGGAGTTGCCGTAAGCGCCAAATTCGGTAAACCGTCGGCGGCTGGAGATGAAGGAGCAGGAGGATATTGCATTGCCTCAGACTGTAACGGTGGAAACAAAGTCGAAGGGGAAGGGGGAAGGGGGGACTCCGCTCCCTCTCCACACACCGGCAGCTCAGAAGGAGCCACTTAGCGAGCAGGAGGTGTGCTGGAGATAACTTTCTTCGTCACTCACAGTACCACGGACGGGAGGTATCGTAGCATCGATAGGAGCAGGGGACACAATGGACGCGGAGAATATTGGGGGCCGGCCGGTGTGGCCGAGCGGTTCTAGGCGCTTCAGTCCGGAACCACGCGGCTGCTACGGTCACTGGTTCGAATCCTGCCTCGGGCATGGTTGTGTGTGATGTTCTTAGGTTTAAATAGTACTAAAGTCTAGGGGACTGATGACCTCAGATGTTAAGTCCCACAGAGCTTAGAGCCATTTGAACCATTTGAAGGCTGGGGCAGAAGGCACAGCCTAATCCTCACTCTCATGATCTTGAGTGCGACGTCTCTTGTTTGTCACTGTTACAGGTTCTACCCAGTGGGCAATAGGATTCTGAACGTGCCACGGAGTTAAAGATGGAAACTCATTTGCACGATTAATAGAACTGTCATTTTGTTCATTATGATCTGAAGCAGAAGTAGGTTTCACGTCGGAAGTTGAAGGTACATTTCAGCAACCGTCAATTTACGACGCTGCATTAATGACGGCTGTAACACAAAAACCCCCCGCGGGCAATTAGACCACACTTGTCCACTTTCATTACATAGGAAGTATATGTGACACGAACGCGATAACCACACACTTGGATGTGATGGAATTTTGCCATTGACTTGCACTTCCACAGAACGAATTCCACTATAACCCTGAGTTGAGTAGACCAACGTTGACGACGGACGTTTTTCATGTTACCATATGGGATCACTATGTCCTTTAGAAAGCTGTCATCAATCTCCGGCGGAAGGTTGAACACTCGAACATTGGTATAGTTGATTTTTAGAATCTGGGAGTGACACCATACAAACGGAACTATCGCGTTGCTTGATCGGGACTTGAGAACCATGTTGCGAGAGTAGTCTTTCAACGCGAAGGGGAACCATTAATTTCACGTAAAGCACGCACTCGTCTGCGTCAAAATAAGCGGTGTGGACCTGATCATAGTTCAAATAAATTGCATCGACAAACCAATCGTGGATTTCTAGAGACCCGGGCTTCAGGTGTCGCGTTGTTTTACGGAAAGTGAAGCTCACAGTACCTTTTCGTGGAGTACATGTGGAAACAATGATAGCCATAGCGGAGCGGCCGACAGGAAACCTATACTTTGTTGAATTTCTAGATCATCTATATATCAAACAAAAGATATAACCAATGTACATAAATTTTTTATTAGTACATCGTATAAAATTTTTTGTAAATCGATTTAGAACTGTTCGTGATTTTTGATAGCAACGTTAAACAATGTCTTTTTTTTTTATTTACTAGTACTGATTAACCGTCTTTCCCTGTGGCTTATCCCAGTTACTCTCAGAATTTCGAACTTCTTACACCATTTTACATTATCGAACGCTCTTCCCCAGGCGACAAATCGAGCGAATGTGTCTTGATTTTCTTCTAGCATTGCATCCACTATGTAAGCGCAATGTCAGAACTGCTTCTTTGGTTGCTCTAACTTTGCGAACGCCAAACTTATCGTCATGTAAGAGACACACAATTTTCTTTTCATTCTTCTGTCTACTGTTCTTGTCGGTAACTTGCTTGCACGAACTTTTAAGCTCATGGTGAGATAGTTCTCGCACTTACCTGCTCTTTTTCCATTCGCAATTGTGCAGATCGTGTTTTTAAGAAAGGCTGATGGTATGTCGCTAGTCTCATTCTACCCCTTCTTATTTGTTCTCAAGTCTTTGAAAGCTTTTTTATATTGTGAATCTACCATTGGATCCCCTGTCTCTTCCATATTGACTCACGCTTCTTTTTTCTATCAGGTCATCAGACAATTCATTCCCCTCATAGAGGCCTGCAACATACTCTTTTCGCCTATCTATTTTCTGCACTGCTTTACTGATGGAATTGGTATCCCACTCGTAAAGTTTCCGCCATTGCTTTTAATTTCACCGAACGTTGTTTTTATTTTTCTAGTGCTAAACAAAACCTAACGACGATCTTTCTTTTTTTTATCTTTTGAAATTTTTTCTGGAGCCATTTCGCCTTATATACTTCCTATATATTTCGTATATATTTCATTCCCTATATATTTTTATGTATTCCTGTCTTTCTATGAATACTTTTCTACTTCATTCTTTCGACAATCAGCTAAAGTACTTCTTCTGTTACCCAAGGTTCCACTGTCGTCACCTTCCTTGTATCTACGTTTTTGTCCTTCATCTGTAATTGTTCTCTTTCGAGATATCCACTAGTCTTCAACTGAACTGTCAAGTGTGGCATTCCGTAACGCAGTATTCTTATTATTAGGCCTCAATCGCGTCTCATCATTCCTCAGCACTACACTATCCCACTTTCTTCCACAATGATTCCTTAGGTCGTCTCTCTTATACTTCAGTCTGGTCTTCATCGCAAATATATTGTGATCTGAATCTATATCTCCTCCCGTGTACAATTTACAGCGCTATATCTGTTTTCTTTGACCGTGATGTAATCCATCAGGAATTTTCCTGTGTTTCTAGGCCTTTGCCAAGTATACCTCTTCCTCCTGTTATTCTTGAAGGGGGAGTATCCACTATTACAAACTGAATTTTAGTGGAGAAATCCTTCCCCTACAATAGAATTCAAATCCTCTACCCTTATTCGATTTTCATTTCCATTCGCATGCAATATCCACACATATTTACTCTTTCACTTCATCTTATGCTTGCGACATTGGCATGAACTGTTGTTATTGGAACTGATTTGCTGCCTAATCTGACGTATTTAGTTCCATCACTGAACTGTTCGCAGTAACTTACTCTCCACCATAAGATCCTATTCATAATGAATCCTATTCCTGTTATATCATTTCCTGTTGCTGTTGATATCACTCTGTATTTGTCTTTATCTTATTTCCTTTTCATTTCACTGGCGACCACTGTATCTGGTTTGAACTTCTGCATTTAGCTTTACACATTTTCCAGCTTCTCTACCACGTTCAAACCTGTAACACTCCACACACCGTGTTGTAGATTGTTACCCTTTCGTCATTTATTCCATCTTTTTCTCATGGTCACCTCCTCTTTAGCACTCTCCTCCTGCAGATTCTAATGGGGTCGAGTCCGGAATCCTGTGCTAATGGATAGATCATCATAATGCTTTGACAATTACATGTGACATGTACTGTGGATACTCATTATTCAGTGTTTTCCATTGCCTTCTCCATCCTCATGTCAATCGTAGCTGATTGTTCGCCTTTCAGGGGCAGTTTCCCAGCCCAAGGAAAACATATTCCACTGTACCTCTCTACACTCCTTCACCTACTTTGATGAGCCCATTAGCACAACGAGGGTAACTTGGTATACAGAAAGTCTGGAGCCATTATTGCTGATTATTTTCGTTCAGAGTGTAATTAGTGACTGCTTTCGAACACAAGACGTTTTGAAAACCAGCAAAGACGCTATCTCTAGACCATGGGTCGTAACAGCGTGAAATTTGACTTATAAATTTTTCCTGCCATACTCTGTTGGCGCAAGTGAAACTCAGTTATTTTGCTATACATTTTGGTGCTGAAATATCAGTGCACAATCACTTCAGGTTGCACAGCACACTGTAGATTTGGTTGATTTACGTGGTTCGGTATAGTAATGTTTGAGTTACAATTGGGCAATTACTGGTTAGTTATAACAGTATCAATTACTCTTGTGCACCAATTCCAGTAATTTAATTTCTGTTAATTATTTTCATTAATTAAAACATCAATGAATGCACGAAGATGATGGAGGTCCTCTCTACTGCCTGTACTAAATTAATTATGTGTAAATTTCGTAATTAGGGGAAAAATATACTGAAAGTGCTACGCTCTTCGTAAAAACTAATCTCTGTACATTGATTAAGTAATTTCATAAATGATATGAAAGCTAGAGGGCGGTAAGCGGACGATTGACTTTTGCTGTTGAGAAAATGCGATAGGTTGCACACACTTGCTCTCATATATCATATCTATGAAAGAGCATTTTACTAGAGCATACTTACTTAACATCATAACAAAAACTGTATGTATACTTATATTGTTCTATACAGTGACACATCCTGGGTAAAAGCTGTTACACTGTTGCTTCCCACAGAAGGATGAACTTTGTGAGCGGAACTGCACGCCTTTCGTGTTCACAGTCTTCAGCTGGATGGCTGGAGGCAACTGAGTAGTAGCATCAACTCGAGGGGCCGGTATCGACTCTCGAACGTGCGTCGACAGCTCCGCCACTGGAGAACAATTGGCAGCTCGTGTGGAGGGACGGGTCTTCATCAGGCGGCGCCTCCCCCGACGGCTCGAGGCGGCCACCAATCACCCTCCACCCACCCCTGCTCACGTTCACTGCGCCGCACAGACAACACCGGCCGCTGTCGTGGCGCCGTCCTCGGCTGGTCGCCCCACAATGTCTGAACGCCTGCGGACAAGCGTCACGCGCCACTGGCATTGTTTCTCCATCTTTTGCGTCAGACTGCAGCCACTGTGGGGATCGACGTATAGTTCCACGGCACGTGTCACGTGCAACTACTGGCTGTAGCATAATGCTCGTACCTTTCCTCTACTCACACTCTGTAAGTGAAAAGCAGGATTTTTCGAGGAATGCTGTCATGGAGGATCCACCTACGTAAATGTATCGAATTATGGGTGTATATGATCCGAAATATTGCTTGTTATTTGTGTAAGTATTGTTATTCAACAAGCTCCGCCTTTATAAATAAATTCTCAGTGCGATCAGTATAGCTGTTTGATATATTCCAGAAGCAGCACACATATGACTATATTCGTATTTTACTTTTAGGATATTCTAAGCGCTATGTACACAAATGGGTTTGGTGTATAAAAAGTTGTCATAAAGTTACCGTTCGGAGACCGAGAAGTCCAGGACCGGTATGCCAATCAAGTAAAATTGCCATGAGCGTTGAGGAAATCATCCCACTGATGCACTAGGTTGAAGATACTCATTTGGTAAACCACTGTGTCCTGCTGTGTGATGAAGTTCGCAATTGCCTGCTGCACATCCCTGACCGACAACAATGTTCGATTCTTCAGTGCCTTTCTTAATGGATCAAAGACGTGATAATCGCATGGAGAGAGATCTGCTGAATGGATTGGACAGTATAATGAGTAGAGAATATTGACAGAGTAAATCGAAAAAAAAGCGAAAGTAATGACAAGTCGCAGAAATCAGAGCCGCGAGAAACTTAACATCAGGATTGATGGTCAAGAGAGATCGGATGCTCGTGCCCACTCGAGCTGGTCCGTAATGGATACCTTTTTTTTTTGTGTCAACAGTCTTACGACTGGTTTAATGCGCCCCGCCACGAATTTCTCTCCTGCGTCAACCTCTTCATCACGGAGTAGCATTTGCAACCTAAGTCCTCAATTATGTTCTGGATGTATTCCTATCTATGTCTTCCTCTACAGCTTATGCCCTCTACAGCTCACTCTAGTACCACTGAAGTCATGCGCAGAACCTCCCTATTCTTTACCATGTCAGTCCACCTAATTTTCAACATTCGTTTGTGGCACCACATCTCTAACACTTCGAGTCTCCTCTGTTCCGGTTTTTCTAAGTCCATATTTCACTACCATAAAATGCTGTGCTCCAACCTTACATACGCAGAAATTTCTTTCACAAATTATGCCCTATGTTTAATACTACTTGCTCTATCCGTCATTGGTTATTTTGGTACCTAGGTAGCAGAATTCCTTAACCTCATCTACTTCATGACCATCAATCCTGATGTTAAGTTTCTCGCGGCTCTGATTTCTGCGACTTGTCATTACTTTCGCTTTTTTTTCGATTTACTCTGTCCATATTCTCTACTCATTATACTGTCCAATCCATTCAGCAGATCATGTAATTCTCCTTCACTTTCACTCAGGACCTTGAATGTTAATTCCACTCCTGAACCTTTCTTTTATTCCCGTCATTGCTTCTTCGATGTACAGATTGAACAGTAGGGGCGAAAGACTACATCCCTGTCTTACACCCTTTTTAATACGGGTACATCGGTCTTAGCCGTCTTCTCTTATTATTCCCTCTGGGTTCTTGTATCAATTGTATATTACCCGTCTATCCCTATAGCTTACCCCTATTTTTCTACGAATTTCGAACATCTTGCGCCATTTTACAATATCCAACGTTTTTTCTTGGTCGACAAATCCTATGAACGTATCTTGATTTTTCTTTAGTTTTGTTTCCATCATCAACCACAACGTCAGAATTGCCTCTCTGGTGCCTTCACCTGTCCTAAATTCGAACTGATCGTCATCTAACACACCCGCAATATTCTTTGCCAACCAATCGTATATCATTCTTGTCAGCACCTTGCATGCAGGAGGTCTTAAGCTGTTTATGCGAGAATTCACGCACTTGTCAGCTCTTGCAGTCTTCGGATTAGTGTGGATTATATTTTTCCGAAAGCCAGGCGGTATATTGCCAGACTCAGACATTCTACAGACCACTCTGTATAGTGAATTTGTTGCCACCTCCCCTGATGATTTTAGAAATTCTGATGGAATGTTAGCGATCCCTTTTGCATTATTTAATTTAAGTACTCCAAAGCTCTTCTGATGCTAATACTACATCCCCTATCTCTTCTAAATCGACTCCTGTTTCTTCTTCTATCACATAAGACAAACTTCACCCTCATAGAGACCTTCAATATACTCTTTCCACCTACCCGCTCTCTCCTCTGCATTTAACAATGGAATTTCGATTCCACTCTTAACGTGACCACCCTTTCTTTCAATTTCATCTAAGGTTGTATTGACTTTCCTATATGCTGAGTCAGTCCTTCCAACTATCATTTCTTTTCGATTTCTTCACATTTTTCATACAGCCATTTCATCTTAGCTTCCCTGCACTTCCTGTTTATTTAAATCCTCAGTGACCTATATTTCCGTATTTCTGAATTTCATTGAACGTTTCTGTACTTCCTTCTTTGATAGATCAGCTGAAGTATTTCTTCTGTTACCCATGGTTTCTTAGCGTTACCTTCTTTGTACCTTTGTTTTCATTTCCAGTTTCTGTGATTGTCCTTTTTAGAAATGCCCATTCCTCTCGAACTGTACTGCCTTCTGGACTACTCTTTATTGCTGTATCTACAGCCTTAGAAATCTTGAAATGTCTTTCATTATTCCATCATTCCTTAGTACTTCCATATCCCACTTCTTTGCATATTGATTCTTCCTGACTAGTCTCTTAAACTTCAGCCTATTCTTCATTAATACATTGCGATCTGAGTCTGTGTCTGCTCCTGGGTACGCCTTACAATCCATTATCTGATTTCGGAATCCCTGTCTGACCATGACGTAATCTAACCTAAATCTTTCCAAGTGTACCTCCTCTTCTTGTAATTCTTCACAAGACTATCCGCTATTACTAGCTGAAATTTACTACAGAACTGAATTAGCCTTTCTCCTCTCCTACCTTGCCCCAAGCCCATATTCTCCTGTAACCTTTTCTTCTGCTCCTTTCCCTACAGCTGCATTCCAGTCGCCCACGACTATAAGATTTTCATCTCCCTTCGCGTATTGTATTACTCTTTCCATATCGTCATATACCTTCTCTGACTCTTTATCTTCAGCTTGAAACGTCCGCATGTATACCTGAACTATTGTTGTCGGTGTTGGTTTCCGCCGAGCGGCTCTAGGCGCTTCAGTCTGGAACTGTGCTACTGCTACGGTCGCAGGTTCGAATCCTGCCTCGGCCATGGATGCATGTCATGTCCCTAGGTTAGTTAGGTTTAAGTAATTCTAAGTGTAGTGTATTGATGACCTCAGATGTTAAGTCCCATAGTGATTGGAGCCATTTTTTTGTTGGTTTGCTGTCGATTCTGATAAGAATAACCCTATTACTGAACTGATCACAGTAACACACTCTCTGCCTTGCCTTCCTTTGAATTTCCATTTCATATTTTCTAGTTTCCTTACCACATTCAAGTTTCTGACATTCCAAGTCCGCCTTGTTGAACGTTATCCTTTCGTTACTATTCATTCTTTTCTGCATGGTCACCTCCCCCTTGACAGTCATCTCCCAGAGATCTGAAAGGTGGACTATTCCGGAATCTTTTTCCAATGGAGAGATCATCATGTCACTTTTCCGATTACAGGCCACATATCCTGTGGATACACTTTATGTGTCTTTAATGCAGTGGTATCCATTGCCTCATACATCCTCATACCGTTGATCATTGCTGATTCTTCCGCTTTTAGGGGAGTCTCCTACCACAAGGGCAGAGAGTTCCCTGAACCTCTGTTCGCTCCTCCACCCTTTGTTGACAAGGCCGTTGGCAGAATCAGGTTGACTTCTTATGCCGGAAGTCTTAGGCCGCCAATGCTGATTATTTATGTGCATTTTTAACGGAAGAGATTGGTATAAGTGGCTTCTATTGCTAGACAATAAATAAGTTGTAATAATACTTAGGACATGTACACATATATTTTTTGTGCAAACATGCGCGTTTTTAAATGGGAGAATGCCTATTGACTCTAACAGATGATGGTAAATTAAAATGTCAGTCGTGTTTGTAACGGGATTCTAGTGTGACTCGTATTCTGAAAAGTATCCACACCAACGCCTGTTTGTACCAGTCAACCTGCGTAGTTACTAGTTACGATGGTGTTATGATTGCTTACAGTATGCCTGTGTGTTCCTTGAGTGCACTGCGAATTGCTTGTCAGTTAGCGTCTGATGGCCATGCAGTAGGTCGTGAGTGGACGACGGAATTTACCAATGCAGAAAAAGGTGAGACGCTCGTGGTGTATGGAGAGTGTAGGATCATACAGTTCGTTATTGTACAGTGTGTGGAGCAAGATATCCCAATAGACGTCTACCATATCGGAAATTAGTTATCAACCTCTTCAACCAGTTATGCGTTAGGGATGGTGTAACAACTAGACAAGGTAAAAGAAGGAAAAAAGTGATGGCAGAAGAAGGTAAATTAATGTTGTTGCTGCTGTTGCAGTTGATTTGCACGTTAGCTGTGGCAGAATTTGACAAGGAAGTGGCATAAGTCGAGCAAGTGTCCTACACATTCTCCATCGATTAGGTACCAACCCTATCACATATGTCCCCATGTCTAGCTTGCGTAGAAAGTATTACACGAGGGCAGTTCAATAAGTAATGCAACACATTTTTTTTCTGAAACAGGGGTTGTTTTATTCAGCATTGAAATACACCAGGTTATTCCCCGATCTTTTAGCTACACAACACTATTTTTCAACGTAATCTCCATTCAATGCTACGGCCTTACACCACCTTGAAATGAGGGCCTGTATGCCTGCACGGTACCATTCCACTGTCGATGTCGGAGCCAACGTCGTACTGCATCAATAACTTCTTCATCATCCGCGTAGTGCCTCCCACGGATTGCGTCCTTCATTGGGCCAAACATATGGAAATCCGACGGTGCGAGATCGGGGCTGTAGGGTGCATGAGGAAGAACAGTCCACTGAAGTTTTGTGAGCTCCTCTCGGGTGCGAAGACTTGTGTGAGGTCTTGCGTTGTCATGAAGAAGGAGAAGTTCGTTCAGATTTTTGTGCCTACGAACACGCTAAAGTCGTTTCTTCAATTTCTGAAGAGTAGCACAATACACTTCAGAGTTGATCGTTTGACCATGGGGAAGGACATCGAACAGAATAACCCCTTCAGCGTCCCAGAAGACTGTAACCATGACTTTACCGGCTGAGGGTATGGCTTTAAACTTTTTCTTGGTAGGGGAGTGGGTGTGGTGCCACTCCATTGATTGCCGTTTTGTTTCAGGTTCGAAGTGATGAACCCATGTTTCATCGCCTGTAACAATCTTTGACAAGAAATTGTCACCCTCAGCCACATGACGAGCAAGCAATTCCGCACGGATGGTTCTCCTTCGCTGTTTATGGTGTTCGGTTAGACAACGAGGGACCCAGCGGGAACAAACCTTTGAATATCCCAACTGGTGAACAATTGTGACAGCACTACCAACAGAGATGTCAAGTTGAGCACTGAGTTGTTTGATGGTGATCCGTCGATCATCTCGAACGAGTGTGTTCGCACGCTCCGCCATTGCAGGAGTCACAGCTGTGCACGGCCGGCCCGCACGCGGGAGATCAGACAGTCTTGCTTGACCTTGTGGCGATGATGACACACGCTTTGCCCAACGACTCACCGTGCTTTTGTCCACTGCCAGATCACCGTAGACATTCTGCAAGCGCCTATGAGTATCTGAGATGCCCTGGTTTTCCGCCAAAAGAAACTCGATCACTGCCCGTTGTTTGCAACGCACATCCGTTACAGACGCCATTTTAACAGCTCCGTACAGCGCTGCCACCTATCGGAAGTCAATGAAACTATACGAGACGAAGCGGGAATGTTTGAAAATATTCCACAAGAAATTTCCGGCTTTTTCAACCGAAATTGGCCGAGAAAAAAAATGTGTTGCATTACTTATTGAACTGCCCTCGTAAGAATCGTCCACTCTTGTACATGGGAATTAAAACAGGAATGTCCAAATGTATCATGTATCTTGTTTAGTGACGAAAACACATTTCCCAGTTGTGGCCAGGGAAACCGCCGAAACATGCGTTATGGGTCTATTGGCAATCCTCGTTTGCTGTGTCAGGTAAAACGTCAGTGATCATGGAGTGTAAACGGGTGGTGGGGGATACTGAAGCAGCAGCTCATAGTCCCATGTTACATCGACAGAACTCTGGACGTGCACAAGTATCGCTACCACCTTACAAATCATCTTGCATGGATGCTAGAAGACGTTCCTCTGCAGATTAGGATTAACCTGTGCACGAAGAACTACAGCATGTATTTACAAATTATTTCCAAATCGTTGGACTGGAGGACCTGTAGCTTGGCTGGCCCATTCACCAGATTTGACTCTTGCAGACTTTTTTTCAGTGGGTAAAGCTGAATGACGCTTTCTACAAGGACATACCAACCTCACCTTATGATATGCAACAACATATTACTTAGGCCTGTTCCTACATCTCCGCTGAAATGCTTGTATATGTGCAGCAGTCGTTCCATATCAGATTCAAAGTGTGTATTGTAGCTGCCGTTGGCCGTTTTAACACAACCTGTGGTGGGCCATTATCCCGTTACTGGTCAGAAACGACATAATTGGCCGTGCGGTTCTAGGCGCTGCAGTCTGGAACCACGAGACCGCTACGGTCGCTGGTTCGAATCCTGCCTCGGGTATGGGTGTGTGTGATGTCCTTAGGTTAGTTAGGTTTAACTAGTTCTAAGTTCTAGGGGACAAATGACCTCAGAAGTTGAGTCCCATAGTGCTCAGAGCCATTTGAACCATTTGAAACGACATAATTAGTGTATGAACTTGTGTTGCTTTATAGTGTGTGCTAACGCAGATATTTTGTAAACGTCGGTGTGGGAATTTTTCAGAATACGATAGTTCGTAAGTGACTCGCATTAGAATCCTGTAACAAACACCACTGACATTCTAATTTATCCTATTTGCAGCTTGTTAATGTTAATGTGCTTCCTCTCATTTAAAAGCGTCTATGTTTACACAAAAAATGCACTTTCTAAATATTATTACACTATGTTGATTGGCTAACAATACGAGCCCATGCCTATCAATCTACTTTGTGAAAACCACACAACAATATCACTTTCCATTTCCGCAATATTTGCAGTGCCAGTTTAATATGATTCACCCTGTATATCCTCATCGGAATCTCGTTACGATGCATATACGCTGAAGGAACGACCTCAGACGGAAATTTTCTCATGGCCCCTTATGCTTTATACAGGGTGGAGAAAAATTGTGTCACGAAATTTTAACCTTCGATACGTCACGCAAGTAGAAACAAAAATTACTAATGTTGTGTAGGTCGACAACGCACAATTTTTAAACTACGGAAACTTGGCGCCACGCGCTTCGGTTTGTCATGGGATTGCCCTGTTGCGGATCGTCGGTTGACGGGCAGAGCCATGGTTGTCGGTTCTCACATACAAACGTCCCTCGCCCCACACTGCCCCAACGTGATATGCCCACGTGTCGAATAGGTCTTGCTGTTTATCTCCACCTCTACCGCACGTAAGCTTCGCTTCGGAGCACACACACGTCACCTGCAATTTACTCATACAGTAATCATGGCGGCACAGTATTCGTTTGAAGAGCAACGAGATATGATTTTCAATTCAATAAACTTTACCAACAGCCGCATGCTTTTGTTTATTTTATTTTATTTCAAACGCAACCAGTTTTGGCAATTCATTTGGCCACCATTATGCGTTCGAAATAAAATAAAATCACCTAAAATATACTGCTGGTGATAAAGTTTATTGATTTATGAAGTACGTGCCAGCCGACGTTCCCTGGCCATGATGGACCGACGGAGACAGATAAGATTTTTGTTTATAGAGTAGCCGACGGTAAAGGGCATGAAGCTCGACGCTTGTATGAGGAACGGTACCCAGCAAGATGCCACCCACACCCGCAAACGTTTACAGTAATTCACCGGCTACTTGGCGAAACAGGCTCGTTAGCGGGATATCACGGTGATGCTGGAAGACCTCGAACTCGACGACGGCATGCTGCATTTGAAGAGACTGTTCTCGAGCGCTTCGAGGAAGCACCAGCGACAAGTACTGGAGCTGGTGGTGGACTCGACATGGGGGTCACTCATCGGTTAGTCTGGGAGGTTTTGAGGGATGATGGCAAGCATCCATTTAGTTTCCACTATGTCCAAGATTTAAATCCTTTGGCGGACTCTGAACACAGGCTAGGGTTTTGCCGGTGGTTTCTGCAAAATGTTACACGAAATCCCGACTTAGCCGCCTTTGTGTTGTTTACCGACGAGCAAACTTTCCACCTGGATGGCTTTTATAACACTCGAAACGTTAATTACTGGTCAGGAGAAATCCTCACGTCACGTACGTCCACGGACACCAGGAACGACTTTCGCTCAACTTTTGGGCAGGCATTGTGGGTGAATGGGCCGATCCGTCTACCTCCTCGACTTACCGGGGAAAATTACCTTCACTTTTTGCAAGAAACTCTACCCGGCCTGGACATACGACTTCCCATGTGATTGCAGCATGGTGAGGCGCGCGCACACCTCGTAACAATCCTGCTGTGCGCGGATATTTAAAAGAACTCTTCGACGGCCGGGTAATTGCCAGAGGTGATCGTAGGACATTGCCCCCGCGATCATCAGACCTCACGCCTCCGGACTTTTTCATGTGGGGATTCTTCAAGACTCTGGTTCATCCACCTGGATGCGAAGCACCTACAAACGAAGAGGAATTAATGGAACGCATTCAACATGCAGCCAATCACATCAGAGCAACGCCAGAAATCTTTGAAACAGTTCGGTAAAACACCCTTCGGCGTTACCAAGCTAGTGTCGCGTCAGAGGGTCGCCAGTCCGAGCATCTACTTTAAGTAAACGATGTCCTAGCTACAAAAAAGGCCCTTTTCAGGGTTGTTGATGGGTTTGTTCCCGTTACTTCTTATCATGAAACTACAATGGATGTGTCGGGACGCCGGCGTATTCGCCCCCAGGCCCACAGACTGGAAAGCTGGCGCGCTACCAACGAGCGTGCGGGTCGCCTTGGATACATCGCGATCTCCGGCAGGCAAGCCGTTCGCGGTCATGCGTTGTCCAGAGCACCCGGCAAGAGGGCAATCCCGCGGCCAATCGGAGCGCGTGGTGCCAAACTTCCGTAGTTTAAAAATTGTACGTTGTCGACCTACACAACATTGGTAATTTTGGTTCCTACTGGCATCATCTGTCTAGGGTTAAAATTTCGTGACACAATTTTTCTCCAACCTGTATAAGCCACGTATTCGTGCAGTGATCGGTAACTATGATCCAAAGTTTACAACAAAGTGTAAAGACAGGTGTACTGATAAATATTTCCTCTGGAAATACACTCCTGGAAATTGAAATAAGAACACCGTGAATTCATTGTCCCAGGAAGGGGAAACTTTATTGACACATTCCTGGGGTCAGATACATCACATGATCACACTGACAGAACCACAGGCACATAGACACAGGCAACAGAGCATGCACAATGTCGGCACTAGTACAGTGTATATCCACCTTTCGCAGCAATGCAGGCTGCTATTCTCCCATGGAGACGATCGTAGAGATGCTGGATGTAGTCCTGTGGAACGGCTTGCCATGCCATTTCCACCTGGCGCCTCAGTTGGACCAGCGTTCGTGCTGGACATGCAGACCGCGTGAGACGACGCTTCATCCAGTCCCAAACATGCTCAATGGGGGACAGATCCGGAGATCTTGCTGGCCAGGGTAGTTGACTTACACCTTCTAGAGCACGTTGGGTGGCACGGGATACATGCGGACGTGCATTGTCCTGTTGGAACAGCAAGTTCCCTTGCCGGTCTAGGAATGGTAGAACGATGGGTTCGATGACGGTTTGGATGTACCGTGCACTATTCAGTGTCCCCTCGACGATCACCAGTGGTGTACGGCCAGTGTAGGAGATCGCTCCCCACACCATGATGCCGGGTGTTGGCCCTGTGTGCCTCGGTCGTATTCAGTCCTGATTGTGGCGCTCACCTGCACGGCGCCAAAAACGCATACGACCATCATTGGCACCAAGGCAGAAGCGACTCTCATCGCTGAAGACGACACGTCTCCATTCGTCCCTCCATTCACGCCTGTCGCGACACCACTGGAGGCGGGCTGCACGATGTTGGGGCGTGAGCGGAAGACGGCCTAACGGTGTGTGGGACCGTAGCCCAGCTTCATGGAGACGGTTGCGAATGGTCCTCGCCGATACCCCAGGAGCAACAGTGTCCCTAATTTGCTGGGAAGTGGCGGTGCGGTCCCCTACGGCACTGCGTAGGATCCTACGGTCTTGGCGTGCATCCGTGCGTCGCTGCGGTCCGGTCCCAGGTCGACGGGTACGTGCACCTTCCGCCGACCACTGGCGACAACATCGATGTACTGTGGAGACCTCATGCCCCACGTGTTGAGCAATTCGGCGGTACGTCCACCCGGCCTCCCGCATGCCCACTATACGCCCTCGCTCAAAGTCCGTCAACTGCACATACGGTTCACGTCCACGCTGTCGCGGCATGCTACCAGTGTTAAAGACTGCGATGGAGCTCCGTATGCCACGGCAAACTGGCTGACACCGACGGCGGCGGTGCACAAATGCTGCGCAGCTAGCGCCATTCGACGGCCAACACCGCGGTTCCTGGTGTGTCCGCTGTGCCGTGCGTGTGATCATTGCTTGTACAGCCCTCTCGCAGTGTCCGGAGCAAGTATGGTGGGTCTGACACACCGGTGTCAATGTGTTCTTTTTTCCATTTCCAGGAGTGTAGTCACTGATGAACTAAATAATTAAGAACACGCTTATCGCGCGACTGAATGCCGCCGGAAGGCGTTGTGTGAACGTGACGACGTAAGTATGTAAGTGGAACAGTGTCGAATGGGGATGAAGAGAGCGTTATAGTTAAACTTTCGGTACTTGAGCCAGTTTAGATGGAAAATTATATGTCGTATGGGGACCCATAGGAATGATGTTCAGAATGTGCGCTGCAGGATTCGCGTTGTTATAAGAGTTAGTGGCGTGACTGTTTAGCCATATGGTGTTTAAATGTTCTCATTTTGCAATTTTTTAAAGACTGTCACACTATGTCACAACATATTCATTGCTGTGTAAGATATTTTGCTACGAGGAAATCCACCACCTCTGGAAATATTTGAACTAGTACACACAAATTATACTTCATAATGAATGTGGTATAATAGTATAAGCAGAGAACATCTTGCAGACGGCGAACCAGCTCAATCGACAAATTAATCGAAAGTGTTAAAAACGGTAACACCATTAAGAATGACAATGTGCAGTAGCATGAGACTTGGTGTACCTTCTAATCGGTCTGGGGAGGAAAATTTATTTTTAACGCCCCGGTCGTGCTCATTCGAACTACCCCGTCATTTGCCTTAATCGATTTAGGGAACCTTAAATCTGTATGACTGGACAGTGAGCTGAACCGTAGCCTTTCAGATTGCGAATTGAATGTACAGTGAACCATCTCGCTCAGTCGCTCTGGAAGGCGTACCCTTATATACAAATATGTAATGTTCTCTCAACTAAAGACACGGATCGGAGTTAGAATTCTAGATCAGGATAATATGGTCACGCCCATATATTACAGAAATGTGTGTGTGTGTCAATGTTCCATACCTCCTCCTAAACCACTGGACCGATTTTAACCAAACCTGGCACACAAATCCTTTGCCGTCAGACAACAATCGCTGCTGGGGCAACAATAATCTAATGATGATAGTTGAGGAGATATGGCGTCGTAAACAATGAGATGCGTGAAAAATTGCTGCATCATGTATGACGTTCTAATTTATTGCTATTAACTCTATTCGCGACACATTTCGCAGACAGCCTCCACATATGCCGCTTAATGCAGTTACAAAATTATGACAGGCTGCGCTGGAGAAGAACAAGATGATTATCGTGACGTTCACTATTGGAAGACGGTCACCAACAAATCACCAGCACGTATCGACCCGAATAAATCGACGGAGCCATTTCTGTTTTTTGCTAGCTTAGAAAGCGGTGGTGTTCTATCAACTAAAGTAGGTCATGAGAAGCATTGATTATTGCTTGACGTTGCAGAAAAATATGTCCCATTAGTTGCGTATGAAAACATTAAGCCTTACCTAAACTGGGTAAGATAATGAGGGAAACGCGTAACACTTACGTAAACATGCCACTCTTACCTAATCTTCATTTAGTTTGCTGGATCTCGGCTGTACGTACATCTGCAATAGTGTGCTAAAGAAATATTCGGAGGTTCTCAGACGAGATAATTATACTGGTGAATTTTAACATGTAAGGTTGATCAGAAGTACTGCCCATGTGCGACAAAGTCGTACGTATTTAGATGAATTTCGTGAGAGGTACTCATAAGAAGACTATACACCAATCGTATTTTTGTAATTTTTTATATTTGTGGTGCGTGAACTTCAGTGAATTGCTGATTTTTGTTCATTTCGAATAACTTTACCTTTTAAATGTAATATTCACCAGACATTTCCTAATTAACACATAATATGTCATTTTATGAAAAATGCACATCTTATTTCTAATTACACACCACCCACAAACAGCTAGTTTTTATTGCGAATATAAATTCTTAATTATTTAGCGTTTATAAAAAAATTAGTAAAATTGTTTCGATTTAGAAATCACATCTTGCACTTCGCAGAGACGCTCATAGTACATGAACATTTGTTTAAAATTTTTCAAAAGCTAGGATTCAAACCTGGAATTCCCAAACTACAAGCAAGTATCATACCACAGAGCCACTCCACTCACCGAAACAGGAAGTTTCATTTAGGTTTTTACAGACACTAGGGATACACAGAAAACTTTCAAGTCGATTTTCTCGAAAATATTTTAGAGCTGCGTCGTTTTGCTTTGGGAGATTTATATTTGAGTTCTGAAATTCATGTACCAGAAATAGAAAAAAAATTACAAAAATGCGACTGGGGTGCGGTCTCGTTGCAACATAGAACTCCTGTCGTCTACTAACTTATAATTCATTTAAATAATGTTAGTAAGCGAGCTGCACGAATTTTAATAAGTAGTATCTGATTATTATAAGATTTACCTAAAGCCGCCTTGTCTCTCTATTCGTATTTTTGGATACACCAATCTCCAGAACACCAGGCGAATTTTCATGGGGTTACCACTGATAACTTCAGGCTAGCTTAGGCAACATATCGGGTTTATTTCATCAAAATCGGAACAGAGAGAAACGTTATCGTAATTTAAAATTTTATCTAAAATCTTATGCTCAGCTTAGTAATTCGTATGTTTAATAATCAAGAGTACTACACCAAAGAACCAATAGACGTCGCTGTTCGTTTCGTAGTTCACCAAACAATCAATGTTAGCTGTTTCATCTCAGTAACAGATGTGTTTTGGGCAGTTTATGTCACTGCCAGAATTAAGCGCCACATTCTTATCTTTACGAATACAAACTAACAGCGAATTTACTTGGCTAGAATATAGAGATTTACTGCATTGGCTTTATGCTTTAAAACTTAGCAACATTTCTTTGCTTCTTCCGATGGCTTTTGTTTATATTATTTGGTAGAAAAAATTAATTTATCTAGATTCCTTTATGCCTCTGCTGCGTACTCACTTCATTTTTTTATTTTTTTTTATTTTTTTATTTTTTATTTTTGTTGTGAATATACCAGAGCAGCTAAAACACTGATAAGTGTGTAGTCTCAACACTCTGATGAAAATCTTGAGACTTACCGCAGCTGGAGAACATCAGGCCTTAACTCGCTCTTTGGAAACTGCTTCCGAAACTGCGATAGAGAGCGTCATTCATAATCGCATTATCTCGCTCCTCCCAGAGCCCTTCACTCACGGAGGTTAAAGCTACTTCCCTCCAGCGTAACACCATGGAAACGGAAATAATGATGGGAAGTGGAGCAAGGGAGTGAGCTTCTATGCTTCAAAATCCCACCTATTGCTAACAGATTACCATTCCACGTTAAACTTTTACACATTCCCGGTGAGCTTACGTCATGGCATGACCATAAAAAAGCACAAAACCAGACATTGTGTGTTGGGGATATGGACCTTAGAGTCAGTTCCTTTTGGCATGGGCAACCTCTCCCGTGTTAGTGAAATAAACAAGCCATTCGTTCATGTCCCCAATGATACTACTTCAAACATTACATGTAAAAAAGCTTTCTAAGTCAAATATTTAATTCTACATATACAAAGTTTCAGACACAGCTCTACATAAATATCAGGACAACGCATCTGTTTCTGCGACAGTATTATAATATTATAATAAAACATCCTCTGCCTTCCTAAACTGGAAGTAATAAAAGCAGCTTCTTCATTTCTAAAATCGTGTTGTACATGTGGTGGTACTTTTTATTACATTTTGGTGTAGTTTATTATAGATTTATTGGAGGACTATACTGGAAATTGTAGCAGAATTTTCAGTCATTGCTTGCGATGAATTTTCTTTGCTCCACTCCTAAATTGGTGATACTAAACTTTATGTGATGATAGTACACATAATCAGATTCAGTACACTTTACCGATTCCAAAACTGTTGTAAAGTAAATATTTTATGTTCTTGCATTTCAGGTGCGTTTTTTCGGATATTTTAGAATATTGTGACATTTGGCACGCATCGTAAATGAAGTAAAATAGTAACATAACCTCAACTAGGTCTCAATTATTTGCAATAATTTTCGTCGATTATACTTTTGTAGTGATACATTACCTTCGCACCTCTCCCCTGGCACTTAATTATATTTCACATTCATGTTTAAACACTCCAATGTGGCCGAAATATGTATCTCGAAAACGACACTGTGATATATGCGTAAATATTGCACGTTTTTGATGTTGCTGATATAATTTGCAGACATTTCAGAATACTGCGAGATTTATGAAGAACTATAAATATGGAATGTTATTTATTTAAGCCTCTATTGTGCCTTACACCAAGTTTGATCCATAAATAGAACCCTGAACGCTTTTACCAGCGCAGGTGTCTGTCGCTGACAGCAGCTGCGGCGTACATCAGCAGTTGTTCTTATTTAGCATTTTTAGGGTTTGCAGAATACTTTTGAAAGCGAAACGCATTATCAGCAATTATGAATTATTAATTTATCAATTACATTGGATACTCGTATTTCGATTTTTAACTATTTCTGAACAGCATGTTATATACTAGTTCCCATATTCCATAGCTGATTGTATTCAGCTTTTGATGATATTTGTCAGTGCAGATGTTGAGCCAGTGCATAAAAGATTTTTTTAAGTCGGCAATGGACACCATTTCCATCATTTTATGTGACATAGATACATTTTCATGTGTGTGATTATACTTTTGAAGAATATTTCGGATCGTTTTTGGTACTTTCGAGAGAAGCCCAGGTTGGCTACATTGTACTTGACTCTCTCAGTTTAACAGCTTGCATAATGCTGGGCTGTGACTGGAGGAAATGGGACGGAGGTAGGACATCATGCTGTGTGTAAACATCACTGAAATAATGCGACATGGAGCCATTCCTACATACCATTTTGATATTACGCCAGAAAGGTGTCTGTGTATACACACATTTTGGCTTTCGGAGAAATAATGTAACCTAACACCATTTCATGCATAATAATAATAATAGTAATAATAATGTTAATATAATGCTCCTTAATTACAGAGTATGCAAATGCTTCGATACAATGAATATCTTTCACTTTTGTGATTATAACGCGTACCTTTGACTTTCAAGACGAGGCAACTTAACTTTTTACTGCAGATATGGCGCAGTTTCAACGCTTCATATTCATTGCCTATAGAGTTGTGGAGGCTGGTGAGGAAGGAGGTATAAACCACAATTCAGATACGTAAGGTAATTCTGATGTATTACTCATCTCAGTTGCACATTTATAATTAGATAACAACTTTCGATCACTCTTGATAATCCTGAAATCTAAAACGAAGTAAATTTGGCTATGTACCACTTAATATCTTGCAGTAAGTAGAAAATAAAAGAATTGTACGTAAATGTAGGATTTACCTAAGTAGTTGCATCAGCATCCGGTCTTGTCTGTTCAGGACCACATATAAGGGTACCATGTTCTACAAGTGCAGTCAGTGATTAAAAAAGGCGTATGTTTAAGTTAGGGGATAGGGAGGAAGTGGAAATGGAGTGAGGCTAATTGGGCGGGAGGGGAACCGAGGCAGGGAGGCTGTGGTGGAGATGACTTGCTAAAATTATAGAATTTGTAATTATGTGAAGGTTTCTCGTTGACACTACTGTAGAATAGTGATGATGTAAAATGTACACGGCATAAAATAGTGACATTAATAATGGAGCGCGTGAATCTGGGAGTGAGAATAGAACAGAAAAGAGAAGGGAGCGAGGGATATTGGCAGGGATGCTATGAGTTTCTACATCTACATCCATACTCCGCAAGCCACCTGACGGTGTGTGGCGGAGGGTACCTTGAGTACCTCTATCGGTTCTCCCTTCTATTCCAGTCTCGTATTGTTCGTGGAAATGATTGTCGGTATGCCTCTGTGTAGGTTCTAATCTCTCTGATTTTATCCTCATGGTCTCTTCGCGAGATATACGTAGGAGGGAGCAATTTACTGGTTGACTCCTTGGTGAAGGTATGTTCTCGAAACTTCAACAAAAGCCTGTACCGAGCTACTGAGCGTCTCTCCTGCAGAGTCTTCCACTGGAGTTATCATCTCCGTAACACTTTGGCGATTATTAATGATCCTGTAACGAAGCGCGCTGCTCTCCGTTGGATATTTCCTATCTCTTCTATCAACCCTATCTGGTACGGATCCCACACTGCTGAGCAGTTCAAATGGCTCTGAGCACTATGGGACTCAACTGCTGAGGTCATTAGTCCCCTAGAACTTAGAACTAGTTAAACCTAACTAACCTAAGGACATCACACACGTCCATGCCCGAGGCAGGATTCGAACCTGCGACCGTAGCGGTCTCGCGGTTCCAGACTGCAGCGCCAGAACCGCGCGGCCACTTCGGCCGGCTGCTGAGCAGTATTCAAGCAGTGGGCGGACAAGCGTACTGTAACCTACTTCCTTTGTTTTCGGACTGCATTTCCTTAGGATTCTTCCAATGAATCTCACTCTGGCATCTGCTCTACCGACGATCAACTTTATATGACCATTCCATTTTAAATCACTCCTAATACGTACTCCCAGATAATTTATGGAATTAACTGCTTCCAGTTGCTGACCTGCTATATTGTAGCTAAATGATATGGGATCTTTCTATATGTATTCGCAGCACATTACACTTGTCTACATTTAGATTCAATTGCCATTCCCTGCACCATGCGTCAATTCGCTGCAGATCCTCCTGCATTTCAGTACAATTTTCGATTGTTACAACCTCTCGATATATTACAGCATCATCCGCAAAAAGCCTCAGTGAGCTTCCGATGTCATCCACAGGTCATTTATGTATATAGTGAATAGCAACGGTCCTACGACACTCCCCTGCGGCACACCTGAAATCACTCTTACTTCGGAATACTTCTCTCCATTGAGAATGACATGCTGCGTTCTGTTATCTAGGAACGCTTCGATCCTATCACACAATTGGTCTGATAGTCCATATGCTCTTACGTTGTTCATTAAACGACTGTGGGGAACTGTATCGAACACCTTGAGGAAGTCAAGAAACACGGCATCTACCTGGGAACCAGTGTCTATAGCCGTCTGAGTCTCGTGGACGAATAGCGCGAGCTGTGTTTCACATGATCGTCTTTTTCGAAACCCATGATGATTCCTACAGAGTAGATTTCTAGTCTCCAGAAAAGTCATTATACTCAAACATAATACGTGTTCCAAAATTCTACAACTGATTGACGTTAGAGATATAGGTCTATAGCTCTGCACATCTGTTCGACGTCCTTTCTTGAAAACGGGGATGACCTGTGCCCTTTTCCAATCCCTTAGAACGCTACGCTCTTCTAGAGACCTACAGTACACCGCTGCAAGAAGGGGGGCGAGTTCCTTCGCGTACTCTGTGTAAAATCGAACTGGTATCCCATCATGTCCAGCGGCCTTTCCTCTTTTGAGCGATTTTAATTGTATCTCTATCCCTCTGTCGTCTATTACGATATCTACCATTTAGTCATCTGTGCTACACTAGAGAAGTAACTACAGTGCCGTCCTCCTCTGTGAAACA
Source organism: Schistocerca nitens (assembly GCF_023898315.1). Classification (NCBI taxonomy): domain Eukaryota; kingdom Metazoa; phylum Arthropoda; class Insecta; order Orthoptera; family Acrididae; genus Schistocerca; species Schistocerca nitens. The sequence goes on from NC_064619.1 coordinate 349,752,309, forward strand.
GCTTTGGAAAAAGACACTTAGTATTTCAGCCTTTAGTCTGTCATCCTCTATTTCTGTACCATTTTGGTCACAGAGTGTCTGGACATTTTGTTTTGATCCACCTACGGCTTTGACATGAGACCAAAATTTCTTAGGATTTTCTGCCAAGTCAGTACACAGAACTTGACTTTCGAATTCATTGAACGCCTCTCGCATAGCCCTCCTCACACTACATTTCGCTTCGCGTAATTTTTGTTTGTCTGCAAGGCTTTGGCTATGTTTATGTTTGCTGTCAAGTTCCCTTTGCTTCCGCAGCAGTTTTCTAACTCTGTTGTTGTACCACGGTGGCTCTTTTCCATCTCTTACGATCTTGCTTGGCACAAACTCATGTAACACAAATTGTACGAGGGTTTTGAAATTTGTCCACTGATCCTCAACACTATCTGTACTTGAGACAAAACTTTTGTGTTGAGCCACCAAGTACTCTGAAATCTGCTTTTTGTCACTTTTGCCAAACAGAAAAATCTTCCTACCTTTTTTAATATTTCTATTTATGGCTGAAATCATCGATGCAGTAACCGCTTTATGATCGCTGATTCCCTGTTCTGCCTTAACTGCTTCAAATAATTCGGGTCTGTTAGTCACCAGAAGGTCTAATATGTTATTGCGAGTCGGTTCTCTGTTTAACTGCTCAAGGTAGTTTTCAGATAAAGCACTTAAAAAAATTTCACTGGATTCTTTGTCCCTGCCACCTGTTATGAACGTTTGAGTCTCCCAGTCTATATCCGGCAAATTAAAATCTCCACCCAGAACTATAACATGGTGGGGAAATCTACTCGAAATATTTTCCAAATTTTCCTTCAGGTGCTCAGCCACAACAGCTGCTGAGCCAGGGGCCTATAGAGACGTCCAATTACCATATCTGAGTCTGCTTTAACTCTGACCCTCACACAAATTATTTCACATTTCGGATCTCCGTCAATTTCCTTCGATGCTATTGCACTTCTTATCGCTATAAACACGCCACCCCCTTCACTGTCCAGCCTGTCTCTGCAGTATACATTCCAATCTCAGTTTAGAATTTCATTACTGTTTACATCTGGTTTCAGCCAACTTTCTCTCCCTAGTACTATGTGGGCATTTTGACCGTTTATTAGTGAGAGCAGTTCTGGGACCTTTCTATAGTCGCTCCTGCAGTTTACTATTAGCAGATTAATATTGTTGTTCCCTGTTGCATTTTGCCTACTCCTACCTTGCCGCGTCTCAGGAGGCGTCTTGTAGGGCCTAGGGAGGGAATTCTCTAACCTAAAAAACCCACATTTGCACTCCACATGGACACCGCTACCCTTGTAGCCGCTTCCTGCGTGTCGTGCACGCCTGACCTATTCAGGGGGACCCTACATTTCTCCACCCGATAACGGATGTCGAGAAATTTGCACCCCAGATCTCCGCAGAATCGTCTGAGCCTCTGGTTTAAGCCTTCCACTAGGGTCCAATCCAGAGGACCGCGATCGGTTCTGGGAACGACACTACAAATAGTTAGCTCAGATTCCACCACGCGAGCGTAAGGCCTTATAACTATATTTTCAAAGTTCCCCACTTTCAGTATCTTAAGATACTAGTCCAGGTTCCACTACTTGATTTACACTCTTATAATCGACTACTTTACCACACCCATAGCATCACTGCCACCATCCCTCCCCTGTCTCCCACTTACCTTCTTTACCCACTCCCAGTCTCCCCCGATCCTGTTTACAAAATTTCATTATTCTGTGCCATTTTACATACCCATTGTTCTAAAATGTTAGTATTTAATCGAGAGACTTGTACATGATTATAACCAGCATATACACTCCTGGAAATTGAAATAAGAACACCGTGAATTCATTGTCCCAGGAAGGGGAAACTTTATTGACACATTCCTGGGGTCAGATACATCACATGATCACACTGACAGAACCACAGGCACATAGACACAGGCAACAGAGCATGCACAATGTCGGCACTAGTACAGTGTATATCCACCTTTCGCAGCAATGCAGGCTGCTATTCTCCCATGGAGACGATCGTAGAGATGCTGGATGTAGTCCTGTGGAACGGCTTGCCATGCCATTTCCACCTGGAGCCTCAGTTGGACCAGCGTTCGTGCTGGACGTGCAGACCGCGTGAGACGACGCTTCATCCAGTCCCAAACATGCTCAATGGGGGACAGATCCGGAGATCTTGCTGGCCAGGGTAGTTGACTTACACCTTCTAGAGCACGTTGGGTGGCACGGGATACATGCGGACGTGCATTGTCCTGTTGGAACAGCAAGTTCCCTTGCCGGTCTAGGAATGGTAGAACGCTGGGTTCGATGACGGTTTGGATGTACCGTGCACTATTCAGTGTCCCCTCGACGATCACCAGTGGTGTACGGCCAGTGTAGGAGATCGCTCCCCACACCATGATGCCGGGTGTTGGCGTTGTGTGCCTCGGTCGTATGCAGTCCTGATTGTGGCGCTCACCTGCACGGCGCCAAACCCGCATACGACCATCGTTGGCACCAAGGCAGAAGCGACTCTCATCGCTGAAGACGACACGTCTCCATTCGTCCCTCCATTCACGCCTGTCGCGACACCACTGGAGGCGGGCTGCACGATGTTGGGGCGTGAGCGGAAGACGGCCTAACGGTGTGCGGGACCGTAGCCCAGCTTCATGGACAAGGTTGCGAATGGTCCTCGCCGATACTCCAGGAGCAACAGTGTCCCTAATTTGCTGGGAAGTGGCGGTGCGTTCCCCTACGGCACTGCGTAGGATCCTACGGTCTTGGCGTGCATCCGTGCGTCGCTGCGGTCCGGTCCCAGGTCGACGGGCACGTGCACCTTCCGCCGACCACTGGCGACAACATGGATGTACTGTGGAGACCTCACGCCCCACGTGTTGAGCAATTCGGCGGTACGTCCACCCGGCCTCCCGCATGCCCACTATACGCCCTCGCTCAAAGTCCGTCAACTGCACATACGGTTCACGTCCACGCTGTCGCGGCATGCTACCAGTGTTAAAGATTGCGATGGAGCTCCGTATGCCACGGCAAACTGGCTGACACTGACGGCGGCGGTGCACAAATGCTGCGCAGCTAGCGCCATTCGACGGCCAACACCGCGGTTCCTGGTGTGTCCGCTGTGCCGTGCGTGTGATCATTGCTTGTACAGCCCTCTCGCAGTGTCCGGAGCAAGTATGGTGGGTCTGACACACCGGCGTCAATGTGTTCTTTTTTCCATTTCCAGGAGTGTACATCTTTAAAACTTTGACCGCAGTGGCAAAACACAGTATTCTGATATATGGTTCTGAGTAGACAACATTGGTTGCGGACACAACAACGTATGTAAATTCTACATTTATGTATAGTTATTTTCTTTTCTATTTATTGTCAAATATTAGATGGTGCTTATCTAGTTTTACTTTGTTGTAGATCTGAAGATGATCCAGAATGATATACACGTATAATGTAATTAAAAATCTGCAGTTGAGATGGATCTATAAATGAGAATTACCTTACATTTCAGAACAGTTGCTGAATCTCTCAATCCGGTTATGTAGGCTTAGCGAACAATTAAGACAGCTGAATATTTCTATATTTATTTTTATTTATTGTCGTGATTAACTGATTTATCAATTTTATTATTGGTAATGTCACTGCTGAGGGCGATGATGTGATCACCTCAAGGCCATTAATGACGTCATGCATACCTTTCTGATCATGTGACTATCACAAGATCGCCTTCAAGGTCATTTAAAATTAAAAATGTGATAGAATTTGGCATAGCATTATAGCTAACTCCTACCCATTGGACTTCATAATATTCAGGCTGCGAAGTGGCCTACAGCTTCCTGTAAGGAAGTTGAAGTCCGACATCTTCTGTCCACAAAGATATAATATCCTGCATTGACACCCAATTGTAGAAACACGCTTGTCTTTGAGTCAATGTTCCTCTTCAGGCAAGAAGAACAGCCATTTGAATATATCCAGAATGACATTTTCAATCTGCAGTGGAGTGTGCGCTGATATGAAACTTCCTGGCAGATTAAAACTGTGTGCCCGACCGAGACTCGAACTCGGGACCTTTGCCTTTCGCGGGCAAGTGCTCTACCATCTGAGCTACCGAAGCACGACTCAGGCCCGGTACTCACAGCTTTACTTCTGCCAGTATCTCGTCTCCTACCTTCCAAACTTTACAGAAGCTCTCCTGCGAACTGTTTTTGGAAGGTAGGAGACGAGATACTGGCAGAAGTAAAGCTGTGAGTACCAGGCGTGAGTCGTGCTTCGGTAGCTCAGATGGTAGAGCACTTGCCCGCGAAAGGCAAAGGTCCCGAGTTCGAGTCTCGGTCGGGCACACAGTTTTAATCTGTCAGGAAGTTTCATTTGAATATATATTTTGCCAATTTAAGAAAATGGAAGCACTATGGGACTTAACATCTTAGGTCATCAGTCCCCTGGAACTTAGAACTACTTAAACCTAACTAACCTAAGGATATCACACACATCCATGCCCGAGGCAGGATTCTAACCTGCAGTCGCGCGGTTCCGGACTGAAGCGCCTAGAACCGCTCGGCCACCTCGGCCGGCGAGTAACATTTATTAAAACATTAATATTACACTTACCTGATATATTACCAAACCCTCATAATAAAACCTTCATAGAAGACCAATACAATTAGTATCCAGAGAAGGAACAGTTTTGGGGAACAAGCTGTTGCAGAAAGACATTAAAGTCCACAATACTTCATCTCCACTTTAGTTCGACAGCAACACCCGATGGGTTCTCTAACACTTATTTCCAAACATTTGAGATATCACACATAACAACCCAATAATACTAACAGGACAAGTACGGCTCCAAAACGAGCCCAGCTAATATTTTAGTGTGAACCTTCCATACTTTACTAGTCTCTTTATGTCCACATATCTCAATATTATATCTTTCTACTGAGGGTCTCACTGCATTCTTATTTGGAAATTCCGCCGAATACCAGTAACAGAGTTGTTAAAATGTGAAACCAACAATACCATTACTAAAATCCAAAACTAAAAACTAATTCACTCATTAATTAAATTAAAAGAACATTAACTTAGGACATAAAGACACAAAACAAACATTTACGTAGCTTGCAAACATCAGTGAAGTTGCTCATGCTGTTGCATATTTTGTCACCAGCGTGGTACATTTCCACTCATCTAACTGCCGTTGGTTGTTTGGGCGCTTCTGTTTACTGTACACACACATAACCGGTAGTTACTATATCTAAGGTTCATCTGAAATAGAGGTACTTTATGATACAGTTCATGCTGCCCAGCAGAATACAGAAAAATTCGCTTGATGTCGGATGACACGATTTAACGCCACAGTTAGCCACAAATGATTTGATACCAAAAGTCCACTATAACCCAATCACCACATCACCATACTGTGGTCTTTATACTCGTACCAACGTATACACACTAAACCGATAGGCAAACAATCACCAATAACGTCCGTTCCATTATATGCGTTCTGTAATGCTTAGGGTGCTACAAGGCAATAATGAACTATACCGCCCAAGAGTTTGAGTCAGGACACAGTGACAATAAGCGATGAGTAACGTCAGTTCAGAGCAGCAAATTCCGTTCAGTACAGAACTACACAGAAAGCCTATCACATAGCAGTCTCTTGGCTCGACGCATCTGAACTACAGAACGGGCAGCTGCTCCCATTTACCACGTTCAATCAAAGGCAACATGCCATCGTGTCTATGCTAAATGGGCTATGCTACTCTCTGAAAGCAGTTACTAAGAATTTCCACAGACCTAACCACAGTGATCACCGTAAATCCCCAAGTTAGTCACGGATCCCCGACAACTGTAGCCCCACTTGTCACACACACGTTCCTTTACTTCCTGCCCCATCTACAGCTTGCACTTGCTTGTTATCGCTCCGCGGTATCCCATCTAACATCCATCCTGAGTGCCACCGCCGTTCTCCCAGTGATGCAAGACACGCAATCTGTCGACCGCCACAACCTATTAGTAAAAATGGTTCAAATGGCTCTGAGCTCTATGGGACATAACATCTTAGGTCATCAGTCCCCTGGAACTTAGAACTACTTAAACTTAACTAACCTAAGGACATCACACACATCCACGCCCGAGGCAGATTTCGAACCTGCGACAGTAGCGGTCGCGCGGTTCCAGACTGAAGCGCCTAGAGCCGCTCGGACACACCAGCCGGCAACCTATTAGTAGACAAGGACGGACCAACCGTCGCACTATTAGGAACCATGTCCCTCCTTTTCGCGTGTTTCTTTCGATTACCTTCAGTACTACACCATAGCAAAATGGTTCAAATGGCTCTGAGCACTATGGGACTTAACATCTGTGGTCATCAGTCCCCTAGAACTTAGAACTACTTAAACCTAACTAACCTAAGGACATCACACACATCCATGCCCGAGGCAGGATTCGAACCGGCGACCGTAGCAGTCGCGCGGTTCCGGACTGCGCGCCTAGAACCGCTAGACCATCGCGGCCGGCCTACACCATAGCAATTCATGGAACTCTACTATTTGGCAGTGACAAATTATGCGAAATTTTACTTTGTCAGTAAGTTTCGTACACGGGCGTATATACAGATACTCTGTTTCCTGTTCTCTGCGATCTTAAGCCACAATTTATCACCCGCTACCTTCTGCTATATTGCTCAATTCGTAAAACTTACGGACTTATAAACTTGACGGGACTGATCGACTACTGTGTGACGTCAGTAGCTGCTACTACATCATGTGCTGTGCCTACTGCCCACGCCACTTCCGTGGCTCCGATCGACTGCGGCCTTTGTGTCGACATCGACTGCGCCTCGCCTTGCCTCGCCTTGCCTCGCCCTGCCTTGCCTTGCCGTGACACGCCTTGCCGTCCACTCTGGCGCCGCCCGCAGCCTCGGCGCGCTAACAATCGCCGCTGCTGCCATTTTTTGCGTTCATTAGGGGCGGCGCCATTGTGGGCGCAGGGAGCAGGGGCGTCCTCATCACCGGCGCTGGCGTTCCAGCTCCAGCTCCAGGTCCCAGGCGCCAGACTGACCCCCTCCCGTCCCCCACTCCTCCAACCCGCCCTCGACAGTCGCGCCTCGCTTTTCGTATCACGCTTGGCTTTCCTTTTCATTTCCTCTCACGGAGCTCTCAATACTCGATCCGCGCGCCAGGAATCACCAGCAGTTCGCCCTTCCCTCGTAGCGAGTGTGGTATCCAGCGCCCTGGCTCGCCGAGCATAGCGCTGCAGCTGCCTCCTTCTCTGCCGCAGTGTTGCATTTCGTGACACCGGCCACCCGTTCAAATAGAGTACGATAATGAGCCGCTCATGATAGCGCTGGCATTTTTCCCAATATTACCTCAAAAGGATGGAATCGCCTCACCCTCAACAGTAGGTACCGAACAAATCTGCACACTAGCAACTCTGCCGCTGCATGGTTCTTCATGTCTCTTTCAATCGCTGGTGTTCCATTAATACTAATTTTACACAGGACAATCCTGGTGATTGGGGTGCTATTTTCGGAGAAACTGTACTTCATTGATATTTTGAAATTAAAGCAAGTACCGGGTGGTTATAATTACAGTGCAGCTGCTCATGGAGGTCCAGTGTGGGCTGTAAGTACGGTATGCAGCGAAACTTAAACTAACGTGCTACTGCGGAACCGACTTACACTGAAAAAAAAATTAATTACAATTATGGACACTGGGTGCAAATCTGGCGCTGTACACTGTTTGTATGACGATATGACAACCACACTATCATCTGGGAGTCTATAAGAAGAGTGAACAGTACACTTTCGAGAAGAGAGACCGTGCGCTGTTAATGGAACGGTTTTATGTGAACTGCAGCCATCACAGTGCTGCATTGAGAAAGTATCGTGAACTGAAAGGGCTGAGGAGGAGCTCGAAGTCATTAAACGGTTTAATTAAGACGGCAATCAAATTCGAAAGCGCAAAGGAGGTAGTTGTCTGGGAGGTCAATCTGCAGAAGCAGGAGACTGAAGAAACCTGATTCAGTCTTTCCGGAAATTTGCTCTAACAAAATCCGCAAATACATAATAGATGTAGAAATCATACACATAGACAAAAGGGGGGCAAACCACAGTCAGTTAGAAATTCTAGAAATTAAAACACAGGTGTGTACATCCCCACATCAATTATTAATTGGGCAAACCCGATTCAGTTATTCACCTCTTTTAGATGATATCACAAATTCTAGATAGGAGTAAAACTTTGGGCCTCAATCCCTAAGTAGACAAAAAATTCTAGTCTGATACATAGCTTTATTCCTAGGTATGTTTCCTCACGTTATTGTAATTTGTT